>NC_138295.1:93847500-93940000 GCF_965601325.2 Salmo salar
GCTGGTTAGAGGGCTAACGGGGAAGAGAGAGAGACTAAGCTGGTTAGAGGGCTAACGGGGAAGAGAGAGAGAGACTAAGCTGGTTAGAGGGCCAACGGGGAAGAGAGAGAGACTAAGCTGGTTAGAGGGCTAACGGGGAAGAGAGAGAGACTAAGCTGGTTAGAGGGCCAACGGGGAAGAGAGAGAGACTAAGCTGGTTAGAGGGCCAACGGGGAAGAGAGAGAGACTAAGCTGGTTAGAGGGCCAACGGGGAAGAGAGAGAGACTAAGCTGGTTAGAGGGCCAACGGGGAAGAGAGAGAGAGAGAGACTAAGCTGGTTAGAGGGCTAACGGGGAAGAGAGAGAGAGAGAGACTAAGCTGGTTAGAGGGCCAACGGGGAAGAGAGAGAGAGAGAGACTAAGCTGGTTAGAGGGCCAACGGGGAAGAGAGAGAGACTAAGCTGGTTAGAGGGCCAACGGGGAAGAGAGAGAGACTAAGCTGGTTAGAGGGCTAACGGGGAAGAGAGAGAGACTAAGCTGGTTAGAGGGCTAACGGGGAAGAGAGAGAGACTAAGCTGGTTAGAGGGCCAACGGGGAAGAGAGAGAGACTAAGCTGGTTAGAGGGCCAACGGGAAGAGAGAGAGACTAAGCTGGTTAGAGGGCCAACGGGGAAGAGAGAGAGACTAAGCTGGTTAGAGGGCCAACGGGGAAGAGAGAGAGACTAAGCTGGTTACAGGGCCAACGGGGAAGAGAGAGAAAACGCTGCTACACAAAGCACTTATTACATCTGGTGATGTCTCATCAAATTCCCTCAATCCTAGATCCCCTTTAAGCAGGGGAGGAGAGGAGAGGAGGAGGCAGGGGGAGGAGAGGAGAGGAGGAGGCAGGGGGAGGAGAGGAGAGGAGGAGGCAGAGGGAGGAGAGGAGAGGAGGAGGCAGAGGGAGGAGAGGAGAGGAGGAGGAGAGGAGAGGGGAGGACAGGGACTGAGGGAGACAAAGGGATGTAATGAAAGTACCAGAGTCTGGGCTAATTAAAAAACAACCCTCAGAGGTTTAGGCACAATCTCTCAAATTACTACTAACTCCACCACATCCCAAACAACCAATCAGAGTGAAGAATATCAGACTACATCCTCCTCAAACTCTTCTGTTCCCGAGAGGCAGAAGACAAAAGAGAAGCGGTGAGGTCCTGATTAGAACCCGTTTTCAGACCCTGGGGAGCGGTGTTGATCTGCCTCCATTCTCTGGACCAATAACCTGGGATGAGATCAGAAATCAGCCCTCATCCACACAGTCCTCTAACAGAACACTGCTGACTGACAGGAAGTCTGGACACCAAGACACTTCTGTTGTGATATAGTTTGTTATGAGGACTACCAGGGAGAGAGACTGTAACTTCTACTTTTCATATGAATTTGGTTGTAAGGTTAGTGGCCAAAATCGAGTCCAATTGGATAGCCCGGAGTGGGAAACAGGGCCAGCGTTAACGTGGAGTCTTGAGACTGACAGAGAGGAGAGAGAGGATTATGAAGGAGAGGCTGAAAGACAGTTTAATGATGCCAGACAGTGTTGACCACATCAGATAGATCAGTCCATGTCAGTCATCAGAGGACTTCAGAGGACTAGAACTGAACTGATTGGAACAGAGCAGAATATAACAAAATACAACAGAATAGATTGGAACAGAGCAGAACAGATCAGAGCAGAGCAGAGCAGAGCAGATTGGAACAGAACAGAACAGATTGGAACAGAACAGTTGGAACAGAAAAGAACAGATTGGAACAGAACAGAACAGAGCAGATTGGAACAGAGCAGAACAGACTAGTAGTTCCTGGAAGATAACTCTCTTCCTCTGTACATCACAACACCATGAATTATACACCAGAGAATGAGCTTCTGAAGAGCTTCTGACGGAATAGAAATGTAAGTCAGTACATCTTCATAACCAATCATGCAACACATTTTAGTTCATGTAGAGAAACGATTATGCATATTTTGACATAAAATGAATTTATGAAAATCGTTATTCAACAAGCTGACTAGCTAACATTAGCCAACTAGCTAGACACTTAGCTTGCTATATGGGTGTTGGACATTTGTATGAATTGTAATTCATGTTGTTTAATGTTTTAGGGACTCCAGAGTAAACCATCAAACCAGGCTATCATCTGGTGAATGTAAAGAATCTAGCGAAAGCATTTAACGTTACTGCAAACTGAACAAACAATGTTGTGAGCTCACCTTGCTGTTCATTAAAAACATGTTTCAAAGGCTGACTTGTCATTGTTCTTAAACGTTAGAGACGTTGAAGATATTTGTCATGCAGCTGAGGTAAGGTAGTTGGCTAACTCTTTCCCTGCTGACTGTGTAGTGGAGGATAATAACACCGTGTCTATGGATGTGGAGATATGTAGCCCATCTGGGTTTGGACCCTAAAACCTTTGGTATAAATATTAGTTCAGAACAGGTGGATTACATTTTCTAATTCTTCCACTGGTTAATCATCAATCTGCAGAGAAATGACAGAAAATGACTGAGTGAAGGAAATACGACTGTCAAACTGCTATGGAACGAAAGTCCTGCTTCAGTACTACTCCACATTGAACCACAGAGGATGGCTACATTACTAGTCCACATTGAACCACAGAGGATGGCTACATTAGTACTCCACATTGAACCACAGCCAGAGGATGGCTACATTACTAGTCCACATTGAACCACAGAGGATGGCTACATTACTACTCCACATTGAACCACAGAGGATGGCTACATTACTAGTCCACATTGAACCACAGAGGATGGCTACATTACTACTCCACATTGAACCACAGCCAGAGGATGGCTACATTACTACTCCACATTGAACCACAGCCAGAGGACAGCTACATTACTACTCCACATTGAACCACAGAGGATGGCTACATTACTACTCCACATTGAACCACAGCCAGAGGATGGCTACATTACTAGTCCACATTGAACCACAGAGGACAGCTACATTACTAGTCCACATTGAACCACAGCCAGAGGACAGCTACATTACTAGTCCACATTGAACCACAGAGGATGGCTACATTACTACTCCACATTGAACCACAGAGGATGGCTACATTACTACTCCACATTGAACCACAGAGGATAGCTAAATTACTAGTCCACATTGAACCACAGAGGACAGCTACATTACTAGTCCACATTGAACCACAGCCAGAGGACAGCTACATCACTAGTCCACATTGAACCACAGCCAGGGGATGGCTACATTACTAGTCCACATTGAACCACAGAGGACAGCTACATTACTAGTCCACATTGAACCACAGCCAGGGGATGGCTACATAACTAGTCCACATTGAACCACAGAGGATGGCTACATTACTAGTCCACATTGAACCACAGCCAAAGGATGGCTACATTACTAGTCCACATTGAACCACAGCCAAAGGATGGCTACATTACTAGTCCACATTGAACCACAGAGGATGGCTACATTACTAGTCCACATTGAACCACAGCCAGAGGATGGCTACATTACTAGTCCACATTGAACCACAGCCAGAGGACGGCTACATTACTAGTCCACATTGAACCACAGAGGATGGCTACATAACTACTCCACATTGAACCACAGCCAGAGGATGGCTACATTACTATTCCACATTGAACCACAGAGGATGGCTACATTACTAGTCCACATTGAACCACAGCAAAAGGACAGCTACATTACTAGTCCACATTGAACCACAGCCAGAGGACTGCTACATTACTAGTCCACATTGAACCACAGAGGATGGCTACATTACTAGTCCACATTGAACCACAGCAAAGGGACAGCTACATTACTAGTCCACATTGAACCACAGCCAGAGGACAGCTACATTACTAGACCACATTGAACCACAGCCAGAGGACAGCTACATTACTAGTCCACATTGAACCACAGAGGATGGCTACATTACTAGTCCACATTGAACCACAGCCAGAGGATGGCTACATTACTAGTCCACATTGAACCACAGCCAGAGGACAGCTACATTACTAGACCACATTGAACCACAGCCAGAGGACAGCTACATTACCAGTCCACATTGAACCACAGAGGATGGCTACATTACTAGTCCACATTGAACCACAGCCAGAGGATGGCTACATTACTAGTCCACATTGAACCACAGCCAGAGGACGGCTACATTACTAGTCCACATTGAACCACAGCCAGAGGATGGCAACATTACTATTCCACATTGAACCACAGAGGATGGCTACATTACTAGTCCACATTGAACCACAGCAAAAGGACAGCTACATTACTAGTCCACATTGAACCACAGCCAGAGGACAGCTACATTACTAGTCCACATTGAACCACAGCCAGAGGACAGCTACATTACTAGTCCACATTGAACCACAGAGGATGGCTACATTACTAGTCCACATTGAACCACAGAGGATGGCTACATTACTAGTCCACATTCACTAAGGCTGTTCCCTGGGACTGTACCAGTAGGATGGACTCAGGCTGTTCCCTGGGACTGTACCAGTAGGATGGACTCAGGCTGTTCCCTGGGACTGTACCAGTAGGATGGACTCAGGCTGTTCCCTGGGACTGTACCAGTAGGATGGACTCAGGCTGTTCCCTGGGACTGTACCAGTAGGATGGACTCAGGCTGTTCCCTGGGACTGTACCAGTAGGATGGACTCAGGCTGTTCCCTGGGACTGTACCAGTAGGATGGACTCAGGCTGTTCCCTGGGACTGTACCAGTAGGATGGGCTCAGGCTGTTTCCTGGGACTGTACCAGTAGGATGGACTCAGGCTGTTCCCTGGGACTGTACCAGTAGGATGGACTCAGGCTGTTCCCTGGGACTGTACCAGTAGGATGGACTCAGGCTGTTCCCTGGGACTGTACCAGTAGGATGGACTCAGGCTGTTCCCTGGGACTGTACCAGTAGGATGGACTCAGGCTGTTCCCTGGGACTGTACCAGTAGGATGGGCTCAGGCTGTTCCCTGGGACTGTACCAGTAGGATGGACTCAGGCTGTTCCCTGGGACTGTACCAGTAGGATGGACTCAGGCTGTTCCCTGGGACTGTACCAGTAGGATGGACTCAGGCTGTTCCCTGGGACTGTACCAGTAGGATGGACTCAGGCTGTTCCCTGGGACTGTACCAGTAGGATGGGCTCAGGCTGTTCCCTGGGACTGTACCAGTAGGATGGGCTCAGGCTGTTCCCTGGGACTGTACCAGTAGGATGGACTCAGGCTGTTCCCTGGGACTGTACCAGTAGGATGGACTCAGGCTGTTCCCTGGGACTGTACCAGTAGGATGGGCTCAGGCTGTTCCCTGGGACTGTACCAGTAGGATGGACTCAGGCTGTTCCCTGGGACTGTACCAGTAGGATGGACTCAGGCTGTTCCCTGGGACTGTACCAGTAGGATGGACTCAGGCTGTTCCCTGGGACTGTACCAGTAGGATGGACTCAGGCTGTTCCCTGGGACTGTACCAGTAGGATGGACTCAGGCTGTTCCCTGGGACTGTACCAGTAGGATGGACTCAGGCTGTTCCCTGGGACTGTACCAGTAGGATGGACTCAGGCTGTTCCCTGGGACTGTACCAGTAGGATGGACTCAGGCTGTTCCCTGGGACTGTACCAGTAGGATGGGCTCAGGCTGTTCCCTGGGACTGTACCAGTAGGATGGACTCAGGCTGTTCCCTGGGACTGTACCAGTAGGATGGACTCAGGCTGTTCCCTGGGACTGTACCAGTAGGATGGACTCAGGCTGTTCCCTGGGACTGTACCAGTAGGATGGGCTCAGGCTGTTCCCTGGGACTGTACCAGTAGGATGGACTCAGGCTGTTCCCTGGGACTGTACCAGTAGGATGGACTCAGGCTGTTCCCTGGGACTGTACCAGTAGGATGGACTCAGGCTGTTCCCTGGGACTGTACCAGTAGGATGGACTCAGGCTGTTCAACTGGGACTGTACCAGTAGGATGGACTCAGGCTGTTCCCTGGGACTGTACCAGTAGGATGGACTCAGGCTGTTCAACTGGGACTGTACCAGTAGGATGGACTCAGGCTGTTCCCTGGGACTGTACCAGTAGGATGGACTCAGGCTGTTCCCTGGGACTGTACCAGTAGGATGGACTCAGGCTGTTCCCTGGGACTGTACCAGTAGGATGGACTCAGGCTGTTCTCTGGGACTGTACCAGTAGGATGGACTCAGGCTGTTCCCTGGGACTGTACCAGTAGGATGGACTCAGGCTGTTCCCTGGGACTGTACCAGTAGGATGGACTCAGGCTGTTCCCTGGGACTGTACCAGTAGGATGGACTCAGGCTGTTCCCTGGGACTGTACCAGTAGGATGGACTCAGGCTGTTCTCTGGGACTGTACCAGTAGGATGGACTCAGGCTGTTCCCTGGGACTGTACCAGTAGGATGGACTCAGGCTGTTCCCTGGGACTGTACCAGTAGGATGGACTCAGGCTGTTCCCTGGGACTGTACCAGTAGGATGGACTCAGGCTGTTCCCTGGGACTGTACCAGTAGGATGGACTCAGGCTGTTCCCTGGGACTGTACCAGTAGGATGGACTCAGGCTGTTCCCTGGGACTGTACCAATAGGATGGACTCAGGCTGTTCCCTGGGACTGTACCAGTAGGATGGACTCAGGCTGTTCCCTGGGACTGTACCAGTAGGATGGACTCAGGCTGTTCCCTGGGACTGTACCAGTAGGATGGACTCAGGCTGTTCCCTGGGACTGTACCAGTAGGATGGACTCAGGCTGTTCCCTGGGACTGTACCAGTAGGATGGACTCAGGCTGTTCCCTGGGACTGTACCAGTAGGATGGACTCAGGCTGTTCCCTGGGACTGTACCAGTAGGATGGACTCAGGCTGTTCCCTGGGACTGTACCAGTAGGATGGACTCAGGCTGTTCCCTGGGACTGTACCAGTAGGATGGACTCAGGCTGTTCCCTGGGACTGTACCAGTAGGATGGACTCAGGCTGTTCCCTGGGACTGTACCAGTAGGATGGGCTCAGGCTGTTTCCTGGGACTGTACCAGTAGGATGGACTCAGGCTGTTCCCTGGGACTGTACCAGTAGGATGGACTCAGGCTGTTCCCTGGGACTGTACCAGTAGGATGGACTCAGGCTGTTCCCTGGGACTGTACCAGTAGGATGGACTCAGGCTGTTCCCTGGGACTGTACCAGTAGGATGGACTCAGGCTGTTCCCTGGGACTGTACCAGTAGGATGGGCTCAGGCTGTTCCCTGGGACTGTACCAGTAGGATGGACTCAGGCTGTTCCCTGGGACTGTACCAGTAGGATGGACTCAGGCTGTTCCCTGGGACTGTACCAGTAGGATGGACTCAGGCTGTTCCCTGGGACTGTACCAGTAGGATGGACTCAGGCTGTTCCCTGGGACTGTACCAGTAGGATGGACTCAGGCTGTTCCCTGGGACTGTACCAGTAGGATGGACTCAGGCTGTTCCCTGGGACTGTACCAGTAGGATGGGCTCAGGCTGTTCCCTGGGACTGTACCAGTAGGATGGACTCAGGCTGTTCCCTGGGACTGTACCAGTAGGATGGACTCAGGCTGTTCCCTGGGACTGTACCAGTAGGATGGGCTCAGGCTGTTCCCTGGGACTGTACCAGTAGGATGGACTCAGGCTGTTCCCTGGGACTGTACCAGTAGGATGGACTCAGGCTGTTCCCTGGGACTGTACCAGTAGGATGGACTCAGGCTGTTCCCTGGGACTGTACCAGTAGGATGGACTCAGGCTGTTCCCTGGGACTGTACCAGTAGGATGGACTCAGGCTGTTCCCTGGGACTGTACCAGTAGGATGGACTCAGGCTGTTCCCTGGGACTGTACCAGTAGGATGGACTCAGGCTGTTCCCTGGGACTGTACCAGTAGGATGGGCTCAGGCTGTTCCCTGGGACTGTACCAGTAGGATGGACTCAGGCTGTTCCCTGGGACTGTACCAGTAGGATGGACTCAGGCTGTTCCCTGGGACTGTACCAGTAGGATGGACTCAGGCTGTTCCCTGGGACTGTACCAGTAGGATGGGCTCAGGCTGTTCCCTGGGACTGTACCAGTAGGATGGACTCAGGCTGTTCCCTGGGACTGTACCAGTAGGATGGACTCAGGCTGTTCCCTGGGACTGTACCAGTAGGATGGACTCAGGCTGTTCCCTGGGACTGTACCAGTAGGATGGACTCAGGCTGTTCAACTGGGACTGTACCAGTAGGATGGACTCAGGCTGTTCCCTGGGACTGTACCAGTAGGATGGACTCAGGCTGTTCAACTGGGACTGTACCAGTAGGATGGACTCAGGCTGTTCCCTGGGACTGTACCAGTAGGATGGACTCAGGCTGTTCCCTGGGACTGTACCAGTAGGATGGACTCAGGCTGTTCCCTGGGACTGTACCAGTAGGATGGACTCAGGCTGTTCTCTGGGACTGTACCAGTAGGATGGACTCAGGCTGTTCCCTGGGACTGTACCAGTAGGATGGACTCAGGCTGTTCCCTGGGACTGTACCAGTAGGATGGACTCAGGCTGTTCCCTGGGACTGTACCAGTAGGATGGACTCAGGCTGTTCCCTGGGACTGTACCAGTAGGATGGACTCAGGCTGTTCTCTGGGACTGTACCAGTAGGATGGACTCAGGCTGTTCCCTGGGACTGTACCAGTAGGATGGACTCAGGCTGTTCCCTGGGACTGTACCAGTAGGATGGACTCAGGCTGTTCCCTGGGACTGTACCAGTAGGATGGACTCAGGCTGTTCCCTGGGACTGTACCAGTAGGATGGACTCAGGCTGTTCCCTGGGACTGTACCAGTAGGATGGACTCAGGCTGTTCCCTGGGACTGTACCAGTAGGATGGACTCAGGCTGTTCCCTGGGACTGTACCAGTAGGATGGACTCAGGCTGTTCCCTGGGACTGTACCAGTAGGATGGACTCAGGCTGTTCCCTGGGACTGTACCAGTAGGATGGACTCAGGCTGTTCCCTGGGACTGTACCAGTAGGATGGACTCAGGCTGTTCCCTGGGACTGTACCAGTAGGATGGACTCAGGCTGTTCCCTGGGACTGTACCAGTAGGATGGACTCAGGCTGTTCCCTGGGACTGTACCAGTAGGATGGACTCAGGCTGTTCCCTGGGACTGTACCAGTAGGATGGACTCAGGCTGTTCCCTGGGACTGTACCAGTAGGATGGACTCAGGCTGTTCCCTGGGACTGTACCAGTAGGATGGACTCAGGCTGTTCCCTGGGACTGTACCAGTAGGATGGACTCAGGCTGTTCCCTGGGACTGTACCAGTAGGATGGACTCAGGCTGTTCCCTGGGACTGTACCAGTAGGATGGACTCAGGCTGTTCCCTGGGACTGTACCAGTAGGATGGACTCAGGCTGTTCCCTGGGACTGTACCAGTAGGATGGACTCAGGCTGTTCCCTGGGACTGTACCAGTAGGATGGACTCAGGCTGTTCCCTGGGACTGTACCAGTAGGATGGACTCAGGCTGTTCCCTGGGACTGTACCAGTAGGATGGACTCAGGCTGTTCCCTGGGACTGTACCAGTAGGATGGACTCAGGCTGTTCCCTGGGACTGTACCAGTAGGATGGACTCAGGCTGTTCCCTGGGACTGTACCAGTAGGATGGGCTCAGGCTGTTCCCTGGGACTGTACCAGTAGGATGGACTGGTTGGGAGTCACCGCTGTAGTTTTACTGTAAACTGGAGGACAGACCAAGCAGGAAGATCTAACATGTCTCGCTGGTCCCTGGAACAACAAGGTTAAGAAGCAGTGAGATAGAAGATGAAGTGGGCTGAGATCCTCCAGCACCCTAGAGAGGGTCAGCCTCTGCCTCCACTCTGCCTGGCTCAGGGTGCTCATCAGTGGGGCTATACTACAGACTAGGGTATGTTGGACTCTGAGATCTCTACTGTAACAATGAGGATTATTTAACCAGGGGTTTTCTACCACCCTCCTTCACAACACAGCCAGCTGCTCCTCTCATCTTTCCATCCCTCTCTTTCCTCCCTCGCTCCATCCCTTTCCTTCTCATCTACCTATCCCTCTCTTTCCTCCCTCGCTCCATCCCTTTTCTTCTCATCTACCTATCCCTCTCTTTCCTCCCTCGCTCCATCCCTTTCCCTCTCATCTATCCATCCCTCCATCCGTTTCCCTCTCATCTATCCATCCCTCTCTTTCCTCCCTCGCTCCATCCGTTTCCCTCTCATCTATCCATCCCTTTTCCTCTCATCTATCCATCCCTCTTTCCTCCCTCGCTCCATCCATTTATCCATCCCTCCCTTGCTCGTTCATTCCTCTCACCTAGGACTGGGCGATATACCGTATTGATGCAGGGACTGGTTTGGGTTTTTACTTTACCTTCTAGAACCATATTTGAATGTTTGGTTTGTTAAATGTGATACGACGTGTGTAATGTCCACTCACTCTCTCTCTCTCTCTCTCTCTCTCTCTCTCTCTCTCTCTCTCTCTCTCTCTCTCTCTCTCTCTCTCTCTCTCTCTCTCTCTCTCTCTCTCTCTCTCGATCCATCCATCCATCCATCCATCCATCCATTCCTCTCCTCTTAATATCCCTCCCTCCCAACTGCCCTCCGTCCTCCATCCATCCTTCCCTCTCTCTCTCTCTCTCTCTCTCTCTCTCTCCGTCCCTCCCTCAGGGTGTGATACAGATAAAGGATGTGTTGTGAACATGGATGGTCTGTTATAACTGAAGTGTTTACTCGGCAGCCATGTTGTAGTTTATCATGGCACTAATCATCTTTATGACTTCTCCTCTGTCATCTATCCAATCATTCACATCAAACTGCTTATTGTGCAGCTGCTGTTGTCTTTAGTGCTGGAAAGATTGAAGTCTGGTTCTGTGCTTCAGTGTCTGATCTCATTCATCTCCCTCATCACTACAGCTGTGGCCTAAAGACAGTGAGTTAGAGACCATCCTCCTCTCCTCTCCTCTCCTCTCCTCTCCTCTCCTCTCCTCTCCTCTCCTCTCCTCTCCTCTCCTCTCCTCTCCTCTCCTCTCCTCTCTCTCCCTTTCCTCCCCTCTCCTCTCTCCTCTCCTCTCCTCTCCTCTCCTCTCCTCTCCTCTCCTCTCCTCTCTCCCCTTTCCTCCCCTCTCCTCTCCTCTCTCCTCTCCTCTCCTCTCCTCTCCCCTCCCCTCCCCTCCCCTCCCCTCTCCTCCCCTCTCCCCCTCTCCTCTCCCCCCTCTCCTCTCCTCTCCTCTGTTAGGCCCACTACAACCCTGGCTCCATTAAATGGAAGGATACAGAGCCATATTTAGATCATGGAGCCTGTTTATTGTAGCTATAGTAGATCTTGATGTGACCATGGCTAAACTAAATGTGAGTCCCAAACGCCCCCCCCATTCCCTTCATAGTGGACAGGACCCATAGGGAGAAGGGTGCCAGTTGAGACAGAGCCTAAGTGTTCCCACCTCCTGCGGTAGCTGGTCAATATAAAAAGGTGTCTGCTAAGCAGCAGGAGAAGCCCAGCCTGTCCTGTGTCCCAAATGGCCCCCCTGTTCCCTTCATAATGCACTACTTGTGTCATGCATACAGAAGCACCCTATGGGCCATGGTCAAAAAGGAGGGCACTGTGAAGGCATTAGGGTGCCATTTGGGACATACAGTCTCTCTCTACTGTAGGCTGGACCAGAGCATTCCCACAACACTCAGCAGAAAGCCTGAAGAATATAAAGCTATCAGAGAGAGGAGTTATGAGATCCGCTGTGTGTACTGTATCCAACAGGGGAGAGAGAGAGGCCTCTCCAATACTGTAACTGTGTTCTACATGTCTCTCCAATACTGTAACTGTGTTCTACATGTCTCCAATACTGTAACTGTGTTCTACATGTCTCTCCAATACTGTAACTGTGTTCTACATGTCTCTAATACTGTGTTCTACATGTCTCTAATACTGTAACTGTGTTCTACATGTCTCCAATACTGTAACTGTGTTCTACATGTCTCTCCAATACTGTAACTGTGTTCTACATGTCTCTCTAATACTGTAACTGTGTTCTACATGTCTCCAATACTGTAAATGTGTTCTACATGTCTCTCTAATACTGTAACTGTGTTCTACATGTCTCCAATACTGTAAATGTGTTCTACATGTCTCCAATACTGTAAATGTGTTCTACATGTCTCCAATACTGTAAATGTGTTCTACATGTCTCTCTAATACTGTAAATGTGTTCTACATGTCTCTCCAATACTGTAAATGTGTTCTACATGTCTCTCCAATACTGTAACTGTGTTCTACATGTCTCTCCAATACTGTAACTGTGTTCTACATGTCTCCAATACTGTAACTGTGTTCTACATGTCTCCAATACTATAACTGTGTTCTACATGTCTCCAATACTGTAACTGTGTTCTACATGTCTCTCTAATACTGTAAATGTGTTCTACATGTCTCCAATACTGTAAATGTGTTCTACATGTCTCTAATACTGTAACTGTGTTCTACATGTCTCTCTAATACTGTAAATGTGTTCTACATGTCTCTCTAATACTGTAAATGTGTTCTACATGTCTCTCTAATACTGTAACTGTGTTCTACATGTCTCTCTAATACTGTAACTGTGTTCTACATGTCTCTCCAATACTGTAAATATGTTCTACATGTCTCTCCAATACTGTAACTGTGTTCTACATGTCTCTCCAATACTGTAACTGTGTTCTACATGCCTCTCTAATACTGTAACTGTGTTCTACATGCCTCTCTAATACTGTAAATGTGTTCTACATGCCTCTCTAATACTGTAACTGTGTTCTACATGCCTCTCTAATACTGTAAATGTGTTCTACATATCTCGCTAATACTGTAAATGTGTTCTACATGTCTCTAATACTGTAAATGTGTTCTACATGTCTCTCTAATACTGTAAATGTGTTCTACATGCCTCTCTAATACTGTAAATGTGTTCTACATGCCTCTCTAATACTGTAACTGTGTTCTACATGTCTCCAATACTGTAACTGTGTTCTACATGTCTCTCTAATACTGTAACTGTGTTCTACATGTCTCTCTAATACTGTAAATGTGTTCTACATGTCTCTCTAATACTGTAAATGTGTTCTACATGTCTCTAATACTGTGTTCTACATGTCTCTAATACTGTAAATGTGTTCTACATGTCTCTCCAATACTGTAACTGTGTTCTACATGTCTCTCTAATACTGTAAATATCTTCTACATGTCTCTCCAATACTGTAAATGTGTTCTACATGTCTCCAATACTGTAAATGTGTTGTACATGCCTCTAATAGTGTAAATGTGTTCTACATGCCTCTAATACTGTAAATGTGTTCTACATGTCTCTCATACTGTGTTCTACATGTCTCTAATACTGTAAATGTGTTCTACATGTCTCTCTAATACTGTAAATGTGTTCTACGTGTCTCTCTAATACTGTAAATGTGTTCTACGTGTCTCTCCAATACTGTAACTGTGTTCTACATGTCTCTCTAATACTGTAACTGTGTTCTACGTGTCTCTATTACTGTGTTCTACATGTCTCTAATACTATAGTCCAGTGAATGATAAGCAGTACTACACAGACTAGAATCAGACTAGCCTGTTCCCACCACAAACAGGTCTGGAACCAGGCTAGAGTAGAGTCAGACTAGCCTGTTCCCACCACAAACAGGTCTGGAACCAGGCTAGACTAGAATCAGACTAGCCTGTTCCCACCACAAACAGGTCTGGAACCAGGCTAGAGTAGAGTCAGACTAGCCTGTTCCCACCACAAACAGGTCTGGAACCAGGCTAGAGTAGAGTCAGACTAGCCTGTTCCCACCACAAACAGGTCTGGAACCAGGCTAGACTAGAATCAGACTAGCCTGTTCCCACCACAAACAGGTCTGGAACCAGGCTAGAGTAGAGTCAGACTAGCCTGTTCCCACCACAAACAGGTCTGGAACCAGGCTAGACTAGAATCAGACTAGCTTGTTCCCACCACAAACAGGTCTGGAACCAGGCTAGAGTAGAGTCAGACTAGCCTGTTCCCACCACAAACAGGTCTGTAACCAGGCTAGAGTAGAGTCAGTCTAGCCTGTTCCCACCACAAACAGGTCTGGAACCAGGCTAGAGTAGAGTCAGTCTAGCCTGTTCCCACCACAAACAGGTCTGGAACCAGGCTAGAGTAGAGTCAGTCTAGCCTGTTCCCACCACAAACAGGTCTGGAACCAGGCTAGAGTAGAGTCAGACTAGCCTGTTCCCACCACAAACAGGTCTGGAACCAGGCTAGAGTAGAGTCAGTCTAGCCTGTTCCCACCACAAACAGGTCTGGAACCAGGCTAGAGTAGAGTCAGACTAGCCTGTTCCCACCACAAACAGGTCTGGAACCAGGCTAGAGTAGAGTCAGTCTAGCCTGTTCCCACCACAAACAGGTCTGGAACCAGGCTAGAGTAGAGTCAGTCTAGCCTGTTCCCACCACAAACAGGTCTGGAACCAGGCTAGAGTAGAGTCAGTCTAGCCTGTTCCCACCACAAACAGGTCTGGAACCAGGCTAGAATAGAGTCAGACTAGCCTGTTCCCACCACAAACAGGTCTGGAACCAGGCTAGAATAGAGTCAGACTGGGTGAGAATGACAGAGAGCCTTAAACTGTCTTCTAATTATAAAACATGACATTTCCAATCCAGATTCACGACTAAGTCTTCTTATTGGATAATTGACAGATGAAAGTAAACAACTTAATTTCCTTTGATGGGTTAATTATCAAAGTGGAACAAATATGTAATCTTGAATGATAAATATTCATCATGTTATTATGTTGACACATTTCAATATGAATCTGCCAGAGAGAGAGAGAGGCAAGGCTGAATGCTAATTTCCCTTTCGCTTATACTGTTAATTAGGATAATAAACTATTCCGAACAAAAATATCAATGCTACATGCAACAATTTCAAAGATTTTACTTAGTTACAGTTCATAGAAGTAAATCAGTCAATTGAAATAAATTCATTAGGCCCTAATCTGTGGATTTCACATGACTGGGCAGGAGCACAGCCATCGCTGTCAGGTAAACATCACTGATAGCTAGCTCTGTAGAGGGATATGACAGTCAGTCAGTCAGTCAGGTAAACATCACTGATAGCTAGCTCTGTAGAGGGATATGACAGTCAGTTAGTCAGTCAGGTAAACATCACTGATAGCTAGCTCTGTAGAGGGATATGACAGTCAGTCAGTCAGGTAAACATCACTGATAGCTAGCTCTGTAGAGGGATATGACAGTCAGTCAGTCAGGTAAACATCATGTTAGGGTTAACTACTAGACTGAGAAATCATAGCAATGACTAACAAGCTATACAGCAGCTGTGATTTAACATTTACCTTTCCTTCCCAAATGGAATATGGTGTGTGTGTGTGTGTGTGTGTGTGTGTGTGTGTGTGTGTGTGTGTGTGTGTGTGTGTGTGTGTGTGTGTGTGTGTGTGTGTGTGTGTGTGTGTGTGTGTGTGTAATCAGTAACGTGCTGAACCAAGCAGCAGCAGTATAAACTCTACTAAACAGAGAGATTAAACGGATCTGTTGTGCTTTACATTACAGAGTGAGAAGAGATGAGAGCACCACGGTGTGTGTTGTAGTGAACCCATCTGTCTATTCCACTCCTAGACCCTACAGAACAGAACAGAGAGCAGCAGGCCAGTCTGTCTATTCCACTCCTAGACCCTACAGAACAGCAGAGAGAGCAGCAGGCCAGTCTGTCTATTCCACTCCTAGACCCTACAGAACAGAACAGCAGAGAGCAGCAGGCCAGTCTGTCTATTCCACTCCTAGACCCTACAGAACAGAACAGCAGAGAGAGCAGCAGGCCAGTCTGTCTATACCACTCCTAGACCCTACAGAACAGCAGAGAGAGCAGCAGGCCAGTCTGTCTATTCCACTCCTAGACCCTACAGAACAGAACAGAGAGCAGCAGGCCAGTCTGTCTATTCCACTCCTAGACCCTACAGAACAGCAGAGAGAGCAGCAGGCCAGTCTGTCTATTCCACTCCTAGACCCTACAGAACAGAACAGAGAGAGCAGCAGGCCAGTCTGTCTATTCCACTCCTAGACCCTACAGAACAGCAGAGAGAGCAGCAGGCCAGTCTGTCTATTCCACTCCTAGACCCTACAGAACAGAACAGCAGAGAGCAGCAGGCCAGTCTGTCTATACCACTCCTAGACCCTACAGAACAGAACAGCAGAGAGCAGCAGGCCAGTCTGTCTATTCCACTCCTAGACCCTACAGAACAGAACAGCAGAGAGCCAGTACTTTACTAGGCCTCATCAGCTTACCTTCTAAATGAACTGACATATCCTCTACACACACACACCTCTCATTGGAAGCAGGCAGGGGGGAAAAACTGTACTCAGACCAACAAGCATTCCAAGAGAGAGAAAATTGAATGTGACAATGTGCAGTCAACATGGAGGCAGTTACTCTGAGTAGTTAGTCATCGAATTGGAGAAGCTGGGGAGAGAGAGAGAGAGAGAGAGACAGAGAGAGAGTGGGAGAGAGAGGGGGAGGGGGAGGGGGAGAGAGAGGGAGAGAGGAGAGAGAGAGAGAGAGAGAGAGAGAGAGACTAGGGATGGGCATTTTAAATTATTTCACTATTCGAACAATATAAAAAAAGGGAGGGGGATATCCAAATAGTAGAAATATTTGCTTTTCCTCATTCTGGACTTGCTCATGCGACTCAGGATAGAACCGGTGCTCTGCGGGAGAGGAGGATGTGCTCTGCGGGAGAGGAGGGGCCGGTGCTCTGCGGGAGAGGAGGGGCCGGTGCTCTGCGGGAGAGGAGGGGCCGGTGCTCTGCGGGAGAGGAGGGGCCGGTGCTCTGCGGGAGAGGAGGGGCCGGTGCTCTGCGGGAGAGGAGGGGCCGGTGCTCTGCGGGAGAGGAGGGGCCGGTGCTCTGCGGGAGAGGAAGAGCCGGTGCTCTGCGGGAGAGGAAGAGCCGGTGCTCTGCGGGAGAGGAAGAGCCGGTGCTCTGCGGGAGAGGAAGAGCCGGTGCTCTGCGGGAGAGGAAGAGCCGGTGCTCTGCGGGAGAGGAAGAGCCGGTGGTCTGCGGGAGAGGAGGAGCCGGTGCTCTGCGGGAGAGGAGGAGCCGGTGCTCTGCGGGAGAGGAGGAGCCGGTGCTCTGCGGGAGAGGAGGAGCCGGTGCTCTGCGGGAGAGGAGGAGCCGGTGCTCTGCGGTAGACGAGCAGGGGCCGGTGTGTGATACAGACGGAGAGAAAGTATCATTTTGAAACTTTTGAGAGAGAATAATGTTTACACTTAATAAACAAAAAGGAAATAAACAATCAGAAATGATCTACTTCACTTGCTTTGGCAATGTAAACATATGTAGCCAACTCACACTAGTTAGACAAACTTGTTGCTACGACAGGTTATCTATCACCTCATCTGGTAGTGTCTGTCTTGACTGCATCAAATCCATGTAAAGAAGCTAGCTAGCGTAGCGAGGCTAACTGAGGCCATGTTGCTGCGCTCCCTGTCCTTGTCCAGGGTCGGCCTTCTGACGGTGCTGCTGCTTTCACTGTCAAATAATAACTAACTACACCAGTGGAAAGTGTGTAGGCTGCCGGTATGTCTTCTTTCATGGGGCTCACTCATAACAACTTACAGGAAACAGGATCCATGGTCTACTGTCTGGTCTGTCAAGCCCCCAACTCAAGGCCTGAGGGTCCATGGTCTACTGTCTGGTCCGTAAAGCCCCCAGCTCAAGGCCTGAGGGTCCATGGTCTACTGTCTGGTCCGTAAAGCCCCCAACTCAAGGCCTGAGGGTCCATGGTCTACTGTCTGGTCCGTAAAGCCCCCAACTCAAGGCATGAGGGTCCATGGTCTACTGTCTGGTCCGTAAAGCCCCCAACTCAAGGCCTGAGGGTCCATGGTCTACTGTCTGGTCCGTAAAGCCCCCAACTCAAGGCCTGAGGGTCCATGGTCTACTGTCTGGTCCGTAAAGCCCCCAGCTCAAGGCCTGAGGGTCCATGGTCTACTGTCTGGTCCGTAAAGCCCCCAGCTCAAGGCCTGAGGGTCCATGGTCTACTGTCTGGTCCGTAAAGCCCCCAACTCAAGGCCTGAGGGTCCATGGTCTACTGTCTGGTCTGTCAAGCCCCCAACTCAAGGCCTGAGGGTCCATGGTCTACTGTCTGGTCCGTAAAGCCCCCAGCTCAAGGCCTGAGGGTCCATGGTCTACTGTCTGGTCCGTAAAGCCCCCAACTCAAGGCCTGAGGGTCCATGGTCTACTGTCTGGTCCGTAAAGCCCCCAACTCAAGGCCTGAGGGTCCATGGTCTACTGTCTGGTCCGTAAAGCCCCCAGCTCAAGGCCTGAGGGTCCATGGTCTACTGTCTGGTCCGTAAAGCCCCCAGCTCAAGGCCTGAGGGTCCATGGTCTACTGTCTGGTCCGTAAAGCCCCCAACTCAAGGCCTGAGGGTCCATGGTCTACTGTCTGGTCCGTAAAGCCCCCAACTCAAGGCCTGAGGGTCCATGGTCTACTGTCTGGTCCGTAAAGCCCCCAACTCAAGGCCTGAGGGTCCATGGTCTACTGTCTGGTCCGTAAAGCCCCCAACTCAAGGCCTGAGGGTCCATGGTCTACTGTCTGGTCCGTAAAGCCCCCAGCTCAAGGCCTGAGGGTCCATGGTCTACTGTCTGGTCCGTAAAGCCCCCAACTCAAGGCCTGAGGGTCCATGGTCTACTGTCTGGTCCGTAAAGCCCCCAAGTCAAGGCCTGAGGGTCCATGGTCTACTGTCTGGTCCGTAAAGCCCCCAACTCAAGGCCTGAGGGTCCATGGTCTACTGTCTGGTCCGTAAAGCCCCCAACTCAAGGCCTGAGGGTCCATGGTCTACTGTCTGGTCCGTAAAGCCCCCAGCTCAAGGCCTGAGGGTCCATGGTCTACTGTCTGGTCCGTAAAGCCCCCAGCTCAAGGCCTGAGGGTCCATGGTCTACTGTCTGGTCCGTAAAGCCCCCAACTCAAGGCCTGAGGGTCCATGGTCTACTGTCTGGTCCGTAAAGCCCCCAACTCAAGGCCTGAGGGTCCATGGTCTACTGTCTGGTCCGTAAAGCCCCCAACTCAAGGCCTGAGGGTCCATGGTCTACTGTCTGGTCCGTAAAGCCCCCAACTCAAGGCCTGAGGGTCCATGGTCTACTGTCTGGTCCGTAAAGCCCCCAACTCAAGGCCTGAGGGTCCATGGTCTACTGTCTGGTCCGTAAAGCCCCCAGCTCAAGGCCTGAGGGTCCATGGTCTACTGTCTGGTCCGTAAAGCCCCCAGCTCAAGGCCTGAGGGTCCATGGTCTACTGTCTGGTCCGTAAAGCCCCCAGCTCAAGGCCTGAGGGTCCATGGTCTACTGTCTGGTCCATAAAGCCCCCAGCTCAAGGCCTGAGGGTCCATGGTCTACTGTCTGGTCCATAAAGCCCCCAGCTCAAGGCCTGAGGGTCCATGGTCTACTGTCTGGTCCATAAAGCCCCCAGCTCAAGGCCTGAGGGTCCATGGTCTACTGTCTGGTCCATAAAGCCCCCAGCTCAAGGCCTGAGGGTCCATGGTCTACTGTCTGGTCCATAAAGCCCCCAGCTCAAGGCCTGAGGGTCCATGGTCTACTGTCTGGTCCATAAAGCCCCCAGCTCAAGGCCTGAGGGTCCATGGTCTACTGTCTGGTCCATAAAGCCCCCAGCTCAAGGCCTGAGGGTCCATGGTCTACTGTCTGGTCCGTAAAGCCCCCAGCTCAAGGCCTGAGGTTCCATGGTCTACTGTCTGGTCCGTAAAGCCACCAGCTCAAGGCCTGAGGGTCCATGGTCTACTGTCTGGTCCATAAAGCCCCCAGCTCAAGGCCTGAGGGTCCATGGTCTACTGTCTGGTCCATAAAGCCCCCAACTCAAGGCCTGAGGGTCCATGGTCTACTGTCTGGTCCATAAAGCCCCCAGCTCAAGGCCTGAGGGTCCATGGTCTACTGTCTGGTCCATAAAGCCCCCAGCTCAAGGCCTGAGGGTCCATGGTCTACTGTCTGGTCCATAAAGCCCCCAGCTCAAGGCCTGAGGGTCCATGGTCTACTGTCTGGTCCATAAAGCCCCCAACTCAAGGCCTGAGGGTCCATGGTCTACTGTCTGGTCCATAAAGCCCCCAGCTCAAGGCCTGAGGGTCCATGGTCTACTGTCTGGTCCATAAAGCCCCCAACTCAAGGCCTGAGGGTCCATGGTCTACTGTCTGGTCCATAAAGCCCCCAGCTCAAGGCCTGAGGGTCCATGGTCTACTGTCTGGTCCATAAAGCCCCCAGCTCAAGGCCTGAGGGTCCATGGTCTACTGTCTGGTCCATAAAGCCCCCAGCTCAAGGCCTGAGGGTCCATGGTCTACTGTCTGGTCCATAAAGCCCCCAGCTCAAGGCCTGAGGGTCCATGGTCTACTGTCTGGTCCATAAAGCCCCCAGCTCAAGGCCTGAGGGTCCATGGTCTACTGTCTGGTCCATAAAGCCCCCAGCTCAAGGCCTGAGGGTCCATGGTCTACTGTCTGGTCCATAAAGCCCCCAGCTCAAGGCCTGAGGGTCCATGGTCTACTGTCTGGTCCATAAAGCCCCCAGCTCAAGGCCTGAGGGTCCATGGTCTACTGTCTGGTCCATAAAGCCCCCAGCTCAAGGCCTGAGGGTCCATGGTCTACTGTCTGGTCCATAAAGCCCCCAGCTCAAGGCCTGAGGATCCATGGTCTACTGTCTGGTCCATAAAGCCCCCAGCTCAAGGCCTGAGGGTCCATGGTCTACTGTCTGGTCCATAAAGCCCCCAACTCAAGGAATGAGGGTCCATGGTCTACTGTCTGGTCCATAAAGCCCCCAACTCAAGGCCTGAGGGTCCATGGTCTACTGTCTGGTCCATAAAGCCCCCAGCCAGCAGAATAGTTGTTGTTGTTGTGTTATCTGTGATGGTTTTGTTTGTCTTGTGTAGTTTTTTAATCAGTACCTAAACTGTAAGTGTAAACATGTATACGCAGGGCCCAGCAGTAAAAGAGACCTTTGGTCTCAGTCTGTGTTCCTTGTTGAAATAAAGGTCCAATAAATAGGTCGACGTAACACAGAGCTGAAAACACAGCTCTGAGTGGATTCACCCTCACACACAGAGTTCCACACACCTCATAGGTCCTGCTGATCTGGTGTGTGTGTGTGTGTGTGTGTGTGTGGTGTGTGTGTGTGTGTGTGTGTGTGTGTGTGTGTGTGTGTGTGTGTGTGTGTGTGTGTGTGTGTGTGTGTGTGTGTGTGTGTGTGTGTGTGTGTGTGTGTGTGTGTGTGTGTGTGTGTGTGTGTGTGTGTGTGTGTGTTCCGTCCTCTGTTAACCGTGTATATACGGGTATGTTTGATGTTGTACTGTATTATGACAAGCTGACATGATGATCCTCTGATCAGAACATAGAGACATTACTATGTATTACAGCATCCTGTCATCACTGTGTCCAGTGTGACTAACTGGCTGGCTGGCTGACTGACCCCCTCTCTCCTCAATAATGGAGGACTGCGGAGAAGCACTTAGGGGGAGGGGGAGGGGGGGGGAGAGAGAGAGAGAGAGAGAAAACACACGAGGGCATGAGGACAGAGAAAGAGACGAGAGTATGAAGAGAGCGAGATGAGGGTATGAGGAGAGAGAGTGAAAGAGAGAGTGAAAGAGAGAGACAAACAAACCGAAACAAAGGCAAAGTCTTCTCATGCTTTGTTGATTTCAAAAAAGCCTTCGACGCAATTTAGCATTAAGGGTCTGCTTTACAAAATGATGGAAAGTGGTGTTGGGGGAAAAACATACGACATTATAAAATCCATGTACACAAACAACAAGTATGCGGTTAAAATTGGGAGAAACACACATTTCTTCCCACAGGGCCGTGGGGTGAGACATGGACGCAGCTTAAGCCCCACCCTCTTCAACATATATATCTATGAATTGGCGCGGGCACTAGAACAGTCTGCAGCACCCGGCCTCACCCTACTAGAATCTGAAGTCAAATGTCTACTGTTTACTGATGATCTGGTGCTTCTGTCCCCAACCAAGGAGGGCCTACAGCAGCACCTAGATCTTCTGCACAGATTCTGCCAGACCTGGGCCCTGACAGTAAATCTCAGTAAGACCAAAATAATGGTGTTCCAAAAAAGGTCCAGTCGCCAGGACCACAAATACAAATTCCATCTAGACACCGTTGTCCTAGAGCACACAAAAAACTATACATACCTCGCCCTAAACATCAGCACCACAGGTAACTTCCACAAAGCTGTGAACGATCTGAGATACAAGGCAAGGCTTCTATGCCATCAAAAGGAATATAAAATTCAACATACCAATTAGGATCTGGCTAAAAATACTTGAATCAGTTATAGAACCCATTGCCCTTTATGGTTGTGAGGACTGGGGTCTGCTCACTAACAAAGAATTCACAAAATGGGACAAAAACCAAATTGAGACTCTGCATGCAAATTCTGCAAAAAATATCCTCAGTGTACAACGTAAAACACCAAATAATGCAGAGCAGAGCAGAATTAGGCCGATACCTGCCAATGATCAAAATCCAGAAAAGAGCCGTTAAATTCTACAACCACCTAAAAGGAAGCGATTCCCAAACCTCCCATAACAAAGTTACCACCTACAGAGAGATGAACCTGGAGAAGAGTCCCCTAAGCAAGCTGGTCCTGGGTCTCTGTTCACAAACACACCCCACAGAGCCCTCACCTACAGAGAGATGAACCTGGAGAAGAGTCCCCTAAGCAAGCTGGTCCTGGGTCTCTGTTCACAAACACACCCCACAGAGCCCTCACCTACAGAGAGATGAACCTGGAGAAGAGTCCCCTAAGCAAGCTGGTCCTGGGGCTCTGTTCACAAACACAAACAGACCCCACAGAGCCCCAGGACAACAACACAATTAGACCCAACCAAATCATGAGAAAACAAAAAGATAATTACTTGACATGCAGGTGTAATGCAGGTGTAACGCAGGTGTAATACAGGTGTAATGCAGGTGTAATGCAGGTGTAATGCAGGTGTAACGCAGGTGTAACGCAGGTGTAACACAGGTGTAATACAGGTGTAATACAGGTGTAATACAGGTGTAATGCAGGTGTTATACAGGTGTAATACAGGTGTAATACAGGTGTAATACAGGTGTAATGCAGGTGTAACACAGGTGTAATACAGGTGTAATACAGGTGTAATACAGGTGTAACAGAACAGGGAGCTGGTAAAGGTCTGGAGAGAATATGAATAGTAGTTTTCTTTCCTCTTTATCTTCATCAAATGGTTGACATGAAACAATGTTCATTCCATAGTGGTCATTATAAATTAACACCAACACTGTCAACAGATGATGCAATGCTGGCTTTAGCTGGGCAATAGCCTCTCACACTGCCTCCTCTCAGACTGCCTCCTCTCAGACTGCCTCCTCTCACACTGCCTCCTCTCACACTGCCTCCTCTCAGACTGCCTCCTCTCAGACTGCCTCCTCTCACACTGCCTCCTCTCACACTGCCTCCTCTCACACTGCCTCCTCTCACACTGCCTCCTCTCAGACTGTCTCCTCTCACACTGTCTCCTCTCACACTGTCTCCTCTCACACTGTCTCCTCTCACACTGCCTCCTCTCACACTGCCTCCTCTCAGACTGTCTCCTCTCAGACTGTCTCCTCTCAGACTGTCTCCTCTCAGACTGACTGTCTCCTCTCACACTGTCTCCTCTCACACTGCCTCCTCTCACACTGTCTCCTATCAGACTGTCTCCTCTCAGACTGTCTCCTCTCCTCTCACACTGACTCCTCTCACACTGCCTCCTCTCACACTGCCTCCTCTCAGACTGTCTCCTCTCAGACTGTCTCCTCTCAGACTGACTGTCTCCTCTCACACTGCCTCTCACACTGCCTCCTCTCACACTGCCTCCTCTCACACTGCCTCCTCTCACACTGCCTCCTCTCAGACTGTCTCCTCTCAGACTGACTGTCTCCTCTCACACTGTCGCCTCTCCGACTGTCGCCTCTCACACTGCCTCCTCTCACACTGTCTCCTCTCACACTGACTGTCTCCTCTCACACTGACTGTCTCCTCTCACACTGACTGTCTCCTCTCAGACTGACTGTCTCCTCTCAGACTGACTGTCTCCTCTCAGACTGACTGTCTCCTCTCAGACTGACTGTCTCCTCTGACTGACTGTCTCCTCTCAGACTGACTGTCTCCTCTCTGACTGACTGTCTCCTCTCTGACTGACTGTCTCCTCTCTGACTGACTGTCTCCTCTCAGACTGACTGTCTCCTCTGACTGACTGTCTCCTCTCAGACTGACTGTCTCCTCTCTGACTGACTGTCTCCTCTCTGACTGACTGTCTCCTCTCTGACTGACTGTCTCCTCTCAGAGGAGGAGGCGGGATTGGTATCACTGATGATTTCCTAGTTCTCCACAATAGGTTCTACAGTTAGAAAATCCCTTCAGTCTCATCTCGTAGGCACAATTCCTATCGTAATGCCAATAGTCATAGATTAAGTGCATAATTCTCCTCTCACTAACAGACTGTTTCCCCACTCGTCTTGCAGCAAAAGTCAGAGCTGTCAAACTCTCCATGTAACACAGAGTCCTACAGACTTCAATGACTCCCAAATGGCACCCTAATTCCCCATGTAGTGCACTACGGTAGGTGTCAGTTATTTGATTTATAGCCTATAGACATGTCATGTTATACAAGTCAAAAATGCATATTTCTGCCTATGGCAGGATAGTCTGTTATTACGCTACCCTGGAAGAAACCGCTAACTGTAAATGTCTAGTTGTTATGTAAGATCTTGCCAAACAGTTGGATAAAAAATGAGGAAATGCATATAGATAGGCTAGGTAGGCTATAGGCTAGGTAGACTATAGGCTAGGTAGACTATAGGCTAGGTAGACTATAGGCTGGGTAGACTATAGGGTAGGTAGACTATAGGGTAGGTAGACTATAGGTTAGGTAGGCTATAGGGTAGGTAGACTTTAGGTTAGGTAGGCTATAGGGTAGGTAGACTATAGGCTAGGAAGGCTATAGGCTTGGTAGGCTATAGACTAGGAAGGCTATAGGCTTGGTAGGCTATAGGCTAGGTAGACTATAGGGTAGATAGGCTATAGGGTAGGTAGGCTATAGGTTAGGTAGACTATAGGGTAGGTAGGCTATAGGGTAGGTAGACTATAGGGTAGGTAGGCTATAGGTTAGGTAGGCTATAGGTTAGGTAGGCTATAGGGTAGGTAGGTTATAGGGTAGGTAGACTATAGGGTAGGTAGGCTATAGGGTAGGTAGGCTATAGGCTACTCTCCAGTCTACAGCTACTTGTTTCCGGGTTCAATCCGCTGTGTCACTCACACCGCACCATTGTCCTCTTTATGAAGACGGACGCTCCCCCCCCCCCCCTCCTCCCTCCTCCTCCCTCCCTCCGACATGCACACAATTATTGTCACAACGTATCATCACACTGGAACTGGTACAGAGGACAAGTGGCTGAGTTTAAACAAACGTTGCTCTGCTCTGTCTGCTGTGATGCCTGATATCAGATCAATTATAGCAACATGTTTCCAGTAGCGCGGTAGTTGGCTACATTCCTGTTCCTGTTTACTCACCAAGGGTCAAACTCGTGGATTATACTCTCAAACCGGATGACAGCGAAGAGCCTGGCACTGAAACCAGCCAGCCAGGCCAGAAACAGGATGGTGAACGACAGTAAGGACTGCCACCCTGCCGGCTGAGCTATCCCGGTGGAGAGAGTCCCGGTAGGACTGCTACCGACGTTCCCCGCTGGACTGGTCCGTCCATTCCCAGAGAACGAAGCTCCAATATTCGCAGCAGAGGCTTTATGCTTGCTATCGGTAACGGAGTGATGTTCCGCCATATTCTACGTTGTTGGCAGATCTGATAGGAAAGAGAGACCCCCCCCTGCTGCCACGCTCCACTGTAAAGACCCTCACAGCCTATCTGCACCTCTCGTTTTACTTCCAATGACCTACGGTGCACCAGAACCCTATCCTTGGTATAACCGGACCGCTAATTCAAACCAAGTTCCCCCGATGGAGTCACATAGCAGCCGGGGTTGCAGTACCGCAGTAGCACACGCGAACCGACTGGCTGCTCCTCTTTGGACGTTAACGGCAGGGCGGGCGCACCGAGGAGAGCAGGACCAGGAAGAGCAGGACCAGGAAGAGCGCTCAGCCTCTCACAACCAGACAGGTCCACAGCCATGTCATAACACCAATCACAAGAGAGAGTGTACAGACTGACAGGGACAGTAACCAATGGGATGGGATTCACGCCGGATAGTCGTAGCGTTCGTGTGGAGGATCGCGCACAAGAAAGTCCACCAATCATATGTCTAGGATATAATAATGGACTGAACAGATAGCCAATCCGCTATCAACAGCGCGGGATCAGTTTCACGGAAGAAGCCAATGAAATAAATGAAATCCGCGAGACATGCCTGCCACCAGAGCGTAAACCACAGCCGTGTAAACCGTGTGAATAAGTAGGATCAGTAGGCTACAGTAGGACCTGCCTCCAACCAGCTGCCTCCCACTGCCCACATACCAGCGGTATAATGTCCTCCTTCCATTCAAAACAATCCTCCTGCTGAGAATGACACAAACAGGAAGTCACCACAGCACGTCGGGAATAGACTTCTCACACTAATAACAGACAGGGTGAATTAGACCTGTTATTGTCACGTGGCTTATTCTGTTGTATTATTTGGTGTTGTGTTTTCATCTAGTCTCACGGTGACGTCAGTCAGCAGCCACACTAAGCCAGAGTACAGGTTTAGGTTGGTTATTACCCATACAGGACTAGTTTATCAGGTTTAGGTTATTACCCATACAGGACTAGTTTATCAGGCTTAGGTTATTACCCATACAGGCCTAGTTTATCAGGTTTAGGTTATTACCCATACAGGACTAGTTTATCAGGTTTAGGTTATTACCCATACAGGCCTAGTTTATCAGGTTTAGGTTATTACCCATACAGGACTAGTTTATCAGGCTTAGGTTATTACCCATACAGGACTAGTTTATCAGGCTTAGGTTATTACCCATACAGGCCTAGTTTATCAGGTTTAGGTTATTACCCATACAGGACTAGTTTATCAGGTTTAGGTTATTACCCATACAGGCCTAGTTTATCAGGCTTAGGTTATTACCCATACAGGACTAGTTTATCAGGCTTAGGTTATTACCCATACAGGACTAGTTTATCAGGTTTAGGTTATTACCCATACAGGACTAGTTTATCAGGCTTAGGTTATTACCCATACAGGCCTAGTTTATCAGGTTTAGGTTATTACCCATACAGGCCTAGTTTATCAGGTTTAGGTTATTACCCATACAGGACTAGTTTATCAGGTTTAGGTTATTACCCATACAGGCCTAGTTTATCAGGTTTAGGTTATTACCCATACAGGCCTAGTTTATCAGGCTTAGGTTATTACCCATACAGGACTAGTTTATCAGGCTTAGGTTATTGCCCATACAGGCCTAGTTTATCAGGTTTAGGTTATTACCCATACAGGACTAGTTTATCAGGTTTAGGTTATTACCCATACAGGCCTAGTTTATCAGGTTTAGGTTATTACCCATACAGGACTAGTTTATCAGGCTTAGGTTATTACCCATACAGGACTAGTTTATCAGGCTTAGGTTATTACCCATACAGGCCTAGTTTATCAGGTTTAGGTTATTACCCATACAGGACTAGTTTATCAGGTTTAGGTTATTACCCATACAGGCCTAGTTTATCAGGCTTAGGTTATTACCCATACAGGACTAGTTTATCAGGCTTAGGTTATTACCCATACAGGCCTAGTTTATCAGGTTTAGGTTATTACCCATACAGGACTAGTTTATCAGGTTTAGGTTATTACCCATACAGGCCTAGTTTATCAGGTTTAGGTTATTACCCATACAGGACTAGTTTATCAGGTTTAGGTTATTACCCATACAGGCCTAGTTTATCAGGTTTAGGTTATTACCCATACAGGACTAGTTTATCAGGCTTAGGTTATTACCCATACAGGACTAGTTTATCAGATTTAGGTTATTACCCATACAGGCCTAGTTTATCAGGTTTAGGTTATTACCCATACAGGCCTAGTTTATCAGGTTTAGGTTATTACCCATACAGGACTAGTTTATCAGGTTTAGGTTATTACCCATACAGGCCTAGTTTATCAGGTTTAGGTTATTACCCATACAGGCCTAGTTTATCAGGCTTAGGTTATTACCCATACAGGACTAGTTTATCAGGCTTAGGTTATTACCCATACAGGACTAGTTTATCAGGTTTAGGTTATTACCCATACAGGCCTAGTTTATCAGGTTTAGGTTATTACCCATACAGGCCTAGTTTATCAGGTTTAGGTTATTACCCATACAGGACTAGTTTATCAGGCTTAGGTTATTACCCATACAGGCCTAGTTTATCAGGTTTAGGTTATTACCCATACAGGCCTAGTTTATCAGGCTTAGGTTATTACCCATACAGGACTAGTTTATCAGGCTTAGGTTATTACCCATACAGGCCTAGTTTATCAGGTTTAGGTTATTACCCATACAGGACTAGTTTATCAGGTTTAGGTTATTACCCATACAGGCCTAGTTTATCAGGTTTAGGTTATTACCCATACAGGACTAGTTTATCAGGCTTAGGTTATTACCCATACAGGACTAGTTTATCAGGCTTAGGTTATTACCCATACAGGCCTATTTTATCAGGCTTAGGTTATTACCCATACAGGCCTAGTTTATCAGGTTTAGGTTATTACCCATACAGGACTAGTTTATCAGGTTTAGGTTATTACCCATACAGGCCTAGTTTATCAGGTTTAGGTTATTACCCATACAGGACTAGTTTATCAGGTTTAGGTTATTACCCATACAGGACTAGTTTATCAGGTTTAGGTTATTACCCATACAGGCCTAGTTTATCAGGTTTAGGTTATTACCCATACAGGACTAGTTTATCAGGCTTAGGTTATTACCCATACAGGCCTAGTTTATCAGGTTTAGGTTATTACCCATACAGGACTAGTTTATCAGGTTTAGGTTATTACCCATACAGGCCTAGTTTATCAGGTTTAGGTTATTACCCATACAGGACTAGTTTATCAGGCTTAGGTTATTACCCATACAGGACTAGTTTATCAGGCTTAGGTTATTACCCATACAGGCCTAGTTTATCAGGTTTAGGTTATTACCCATACAGGACTAGTTTATCAGGTTTAGGTTATTACCCATACAGGCCTAGTTTATCAGGCTTAGGTTATTACCCATACAGGACTAGTTTATCAGGCTTAGGTTATTACCCATACAGGACTAGTTTATCAGGTTTAGGTTATTACCCATACAGGCCTAGTTTATCAGGTTTAGGTTATTACCCATACAGGCCTAGTTTATCAGGTTTAGGTTATTACCCATACAGGACTAGTTTATCAGGTTTAGGTTATTACCCATACAGGCCTAGTTTATCAGGTTTAGGTTATTACCCATACAGGCCTAGTTTATCAGGCTTAGGTTATTACCCATACAGGACTAGTTTATCAGGCTTAGGTTATTGCCCATACAGGCCTAGTTTATCAGGTTTAGGTTATTACCCATACAGGACTAGTTTATCAGGTTTAGGTTATTACCCATACAGGCCTAGTTTATCAGGTTTAGGTTATTACCCATACAGGACTAGTTTATCAGGCTTAGGTTATTACCCATACAGGACTAGTTTATCAGGCTTAGGTTATTACCCATACAGGCCTAGTTTATCAGGTTTAGGTTATTACCCATACAGGACTAGTTTATCAGGTTTAGGTTATTACCCATACAGGCCTAGTTTATCAGGCTTAGGTTATTACCCATACAGGACTAGTTTATCAGGCTTAGGTTATTACCCATACAGGACTAGTTTATCAGGTTTAGGTTATTACCCATACAGGCCTAGTTTATCAGGTTTAGGTTATTACCCATACAGGCCTAGTTTATCAGGTTTAGGTTATTACCCATACAGGACTAGTTTATCAGGTTTAGGTTATTACCCATACAGGACTAGTTTATCAGGTTTAGGTTATTACCCATACAGGCCTAGTTTATCAGGCTTAGGTTATTACCCATACAGGACTAGTTTATCAGGCTTAGGTTATTACCCATACAGGACTAGTTTATCAGGTTTAGGTTATTACCCATACAGGCCTAGTTTATCAGGTTTAGGTTATTACCCATACAGGCCTAGTTTATCAGGTTTAGGTTATTACCCATACAGGACTAGTTTATCAGGCTTAGGTTATTACCCATACAGGCCTAGTTTATCAGGTTTAGGTTATTACCCATACAGGCCTAGTTTATCAGGCTTAGGTTATTACCCATACAGGACTAGTTTATCAGGCTTAGGTTATTACCCATACAGGCCTAGTTTATCAGGTTTAGGTTATTACCCATACAGGACTAGTTTATCAGGTTTAGGGTATTACCCATACAGGCCTAGTTTATCAGGTTTAGGTTATTACCCATACAGGACTAGTTTATCAGGCTTAGGTTATTACCCATACAGGACTAGTTTATCAGGCTTAGGTTATTACCCATACAGGCCTAGTTTATCAGGTTTAGGTTATTACCCATACAGGACTAGTTTATCAGGTTTAGGTTATTACCCATACAGGCCTAGTTTATCAGGCTTAGGTTATTACCCATACAGGACTAGTTTATCAGGCTTAGGTTATTACCCATACAGGACTAGTTTATCAGGTTTAGGTTATTACCCATACATGCCTAGTTTATCAGGTTTAGGTTATTACCCATACAGGCCTAGTTTATCAGGTTTAGGTTATTACCCATACAGGACTAGTTTATCAGGTTTAGGTTATTACCCATACAGGCCTAGTTTATCAGGTTTAGGTTATTACCCATACAGGCCTAGTTTATCAGGCTTAGGTTATTACCCATACAGGACTAGTTTATCAGGCTTAGGTTATTACCCATACAGGCCTAGTTTATCAGGTTTAGGTTATTACCCATACAGGACTAGTTTATCAGGTTTAGGTTATTACCCATACAGGCCTAGTTTATCAGGCTTAGGTTATTACCCATACAGGACTAGTTTATCAGGCTTAGGTTATTACCCATACAGGACTAGTTTATCAGGTTTAGGTTATTACCCATACAGGCCTAGTTTATCAGGTTTAGGTTATTACCCATACAGGCCTAGTTTATCAGGACTAGGTTATTACCCATACAGGACTAGTTTATCAGGTTTAGGTTATTACCCATACAGGCCTAGTTTATCAGGTTTAGGTTATTACCCATACAGGCCTAGTTTATCAGGCTTAGGTTATTACCCATACAGGACTAGTTTATCAGGCTTAGGTTATTACCCATACAGGCCTAGTTTATCAGGTTTAGGTTATTACCCATACAGGCCTAGTTTATCAGGCTTAGGTTATTACCCATACAGGCCTAGTGTATCGGGTTTAGGTTATTACCCATGTCTATTTGTTATTACTGGAATGAAATGAACTGGAGGTTCATTTCCACAGAATTTCTACTGTGGTTGTAGCATAACACCAAACCTGTTTCAGCTCCTCTAAATACATGATATTGTCTGAGCTCAGTAGTAAAAGTACAGCCGTTGATTCAAGTGGGTGAGCAGCATTCCAACAGAGGAGAGCTGCATACACAAGAGAGAGAGGGGAGGGAGGAGAGAGATGAGGAGAGCAGAGCACATCCACTCTCACACAGTCTGCTTTCTATTCAAACACAAATACTGCTCAATACCTGGAACATTAATACAGGTCCACACTGACACAATACCAATGTGTGGCTTTTCTGCAACAATACCTCCCTCTCTCTCTCCATTGTTATATATCTCTCTCTCTCCATCTCTTTCTCCATCGTTATCTCTTTCTCTCTTTCTCCATCGTTCTCTCTCTCTTTCTCCATCGTTCTCTCTCTCTCTCTTTCTCCATCGTTCTCTCTCTCTATCTATCGTTCTCTCTCCCCTTCTCTCTCCATCGTTATCTCTCTCTCTATCTCTCTCTATCGTTCTCTCTCCCCTTCTCTCTCCATCGTTATCTCTCTCTCTATCTCTCTCTATCGTTCTCTCTCCCCTTCTCTCTCCATCGTGATCTCTCGCTCTATCGTTCTCTCTCTCCTTCTCTCTCCATCGTTCTCTCTCCTTCTCTCTCTCTCTCTCTCTGACCCGGAAAACCTCTCCCTATACACTGATTTGAAAAGAAAAGAAAGAGGGTGAGATTGAGGGGAGAGCACAGAGTATACATGAAAACAAAAGAGAAGTAATTTAATCAGTAGTGTTCAGTAACTGTCTCTATTGTATAATTATAGTCAGTAGTGTTCAGTAACTGTCTCTATTGTATAATTATAGTCAGTAGTGTTCAGTAACTGTCTCTATTGTATAATTATAGTCAGTAGTGTTCAGTAACTGTCTCTATTGTATAATTATAGTCAGTAGTGTTCAGTAACTGTCTCTATTGTATAATTATAGTCAGTAGTGTTCAGTAACTGTATCTATTGTATAATTATAATCAGTAGTGTTCAGTAACTGTTTCTATTGTATAATTATAGTCAGTAGTGTTCAGTAACTGTCTCTATTGTATAATTATAATCAGTAGTGTTCAGTAACTGTCTCTATTGTATAATTATAGTCAGTAGTGTTCAGTAACTGTCTCTATTGTATAATTATAGTCAGTAGTGTTCAGTAACTGTTTCTATTGTATAATTATAGTCAGTAGTGTTCAGTAACTGTCTCTATTGTATAATTATAGTCAGTAGTGTTCAGTAACTGTCTCTATTGTATAATTATAGTCAGTAGTGTTCAGTAACTGTCTCTATTGTATAATTATAGTCAGTAGTGTTCAGTAACTGTCTCTATTGTATAATTATAGTCAGTAGTGTTCAGTAACTGTCTCTATTGTATAATTATAGTCAGTAGTGTTCAGTAACTGTCTCTATTGTATAATTATAATCAGTAGTGTTCAGTAACTGTCTCTATTGTATAATTATAATCAGTAGTGTTCAGTAACTGTCTCTATTGTATAATTATAATCAGTAGTGTTCAGTAACTGTCTCTATTGTATAATTATAGTCAGTAGTGTTCAGTAACTGTCTCTATTGTATAATTATAGTCAGTAGTGTTCAGTAACTGTCTCTATTGTATAATTATAATCAGTAGTGTTCAGTAACTGTCTCTATTGTATAATTATAATCAGTAGTGTTCAGTAACTGTCTCTATTGTATAATTATAGTCAGTAGTGTTCAGTAACTGTCTCTATTGTATAATTATAGTCAGTAGTGTTCAGTAACTGTCTCTATTGTATAATTATAGTCAGTAGTGTTCAGTAACTGTCTCTATTGTATAATTATAATCAGTAGTGTTCAGTAACTGTCTCTATTGTATAATTATAGTCAGTAGTGTTCAGTAACTGTCTCTATTGTATAATTATAGTCAGTAGTGTTCAGTAACTGTCTCTATTGTATAATTATAGTCAGTAGTGTTCAGTAACTGTCTCTATTGTATAATTATAGTCAGTAGTGTTCAGTAACTGTCTCTATTGTATAATTATAGTCAGTAGTGTTCAGTAACTGTCTCTATTGTATAATTATAGTCAGTAGTGTTCAGTAACTGTCTCTATTGTATAATTATAATCAGTAGTGTTCAGTAACTGTCTCTATTGTATAATTATAGTCAGTAGTGTTCAGTAACTGTCTCTATTGTATAATTATAGTCAGTAGTGTTCAGTAACTGTCTCTATTGTATAATTATAATCAGTAGTGTTCAGTAACTGTCTCTATTGTATAATTATAGTCAGTAGTGTTCAGTAACTGTCTCTATTGTATAATTATAGTCAGTAGTGTTCAGTAACTGTCTCTATTGTATAATTATAGTCAGTAGTGTTCAGTAACTGTCTCTATTGTATAATTATAGTCAGTAGTGTTCAGTAACTGTCTCTATTGTATAATTATAGTCAGTAGTGTTCAGTAACTGTCTCTATTGTATAATTATAGTCAGTAGTGTTCAGTAACTGTCTCTATTGTATAATTATAATCAGTAGTGTTCAGTAACTGTCTCTATTGTATAATTATAGTCAGTAGTGTTCAGTAACTGTCTCTATTGTATAATTATAATCAGTAGTGTTCAGTAACTGTCTCTATTGTATAATTATAGTCAGTAGTGTTCAGTAACTGTTTCTATTGTATAATTATAGTCAGTAGTGTTCAGTAACTGTTTCTATTGTATAATTATAGTCAGTAGTGTTCAGTAACTGTCTCTATTGTATAATTATAGTCAGTAGTGTTCAGTAACTGTCTCTATTGTATAATTATAGTCAGTAGTGTTCAGTAACTGTTTCTATTGTATAATTATAGTCAGTAGTGTTCAGTAACTGTCTCTATTGTATAATTATAATCAGTAGTGTTCAGTAACTGTCTCTATTGTATAATTATAGTCAGTAGTGTTCAGTAACTGTCTCTATTGTATAATTATAGTCAGTAGTGTTCAGTAACTGTCTCTATTGTATAATTATAGTCAGTAGTGTTCAGTAACTGTCTCTATTGTATAATTATAGTCAGTAGTGTTCAGTAACTGTCTCTATTGTATAATTATAGTCAGTAGTGTTCAGTAACTGTCTCTATTGTATAATTATAGTCAGTAGTGTTCAGTAACTGTCTCTATTGTATAATTATAGTCAGTAGTGTTCAGTAACTGTCTCTATTGTATAATTATAGTCAGTAGTGTTCAGTAACTGTCTCTATTGTATAATTATAATCAGTAGTGTTCAGTAACTGTCTCTATTGTATAATTATAGTCAGTAGTGTTCAGTAACTGTCTCTATTGTATAATTATAGTCAGTAGTGTTCAGTAACTGTCTCTATTGTATAATTATAGTCAGTAGTGTTCAGTAACTGTCTCTATTGTATAATTATAGTCAGTAGTGTTCAGTAACTGTCTCTATTGTATAATTATAGTCAGTAGTGTTCAGTAACTGTCTCTATTGTATAATTATAGTCAGTAGTGTTCAGTAACTGTCTCTATTGTATAATTATAATCAGTAGTGTTCAGTAACTGTCTCTATTGTATAATTATAGTCAGTAGTGTTCAGTAACTGTCTCTATTGTATAATTATAGTCAGTAGTGTTCAGTAACTGTCTCTATTGTATAATTATAGTCAGTAGTGTTCAGTAACTGTCTCTATTGTATAATTATAATCAGTAGTGTTCAGTAACTGTCTCTATTGTATAATTATAGTCAGTAGTGTTCAGTAACTGTCTCTATTGTATAATTATAGTCAGTAGTGTTCAGTAACTGTTTCTATTGTATAATTATAGTCAGTAGTGTTCAGTAACTGTCTCTATTGTATAATTATAGTCAGTAGTGTTCAGTAACTGTCTCTATTGTATAATTATAGTCAGTAGTGTTCAGTAACTGTCTCTATTGTATAATTATAGTCAGTAGTGTTCAGTAACTGTCTCTATTGTATAATTATAGTCAGTAGTGTTCAGTAACTGTCTCTATTGTATAATTATAGTCAGTAGTGTTCAGTAACTGTCTCTATTGTATAATTATAGTCAGTAGTGTTCAGTAACTGTCAAACAAACCCTCGCTTAAATGACCTTCCTTCCATACACTGTTCTGCACACTGTTCTAGAACAAGAAGGGTAGAGGACTTTTTGAGGCAAGCTGCAAAATTGTTATTTTTGTCCAAACCGTTCCCAGAAGATGAGAGTTTGAGTTGTGTGTACATTTGTGTGCTGTAGATTGTCAGAGCTTACTGAGGCAAGGCGTAATCATTTCAAGTCAAATTGATAAAGGAAATCCTATTACTCTCCCCACCCAGTCTAGATTGGCTCAAAGCAGGAAAATAACATGTGGGGTTACATCCCAAATTTCACCCTATTCCCGATAATAAAGTGCCCTACTTTCAATCAGGGCACATTAAAAGTAGTGCACTATAAAGGGAATAAGCTGCCCTTTGTGACACATTCATAGATTTCCTCCAGAAAAGATACTGGATAGAATCCTGTTTAAAAACAGTGAAACCCACTATGTGAAACCAATTAGAGATTGACGTTTGAGAGATCAACCAAATACAGACAACAAGCAGTTGCTCATCCAATTCTATCCGTTACTTTAGGCTGTAAAGTTTGACCTGTTTTTGTTGTGAAATGGTGCTCCGTTGCAAAAGAGACATCGTTCTCACTGAGACTTCCCTGTATAAAAAAACATGTAGAAATAAAGTATTTACAGAAGTAGCTGTATGTATAGTAGCAACTGGTAAATAGAGAAACAGAGTATGAATGACATTTAGGTCTCAGGTCATCCTCCCAGCTCGGTCCATAACAGGGCCTATTCATCTACATCAACAGCTACTCAGTACAAGGGAGTCCAGGTCACATGGCTTAAACACTTAATATCAAATCAAATGTATTTATAAAGCCTTTCTTACATCAGCTGATATCTCAAAGTGCTGTACAGAAACCCAGCCTAAAACCCCCAAACAGCAAGCAATGCAGGTGTAGAAGCACTCCTCTTCACATTCGTCAGTTGAAATTAAATGTATTCAGTCACACACACCGAGAGACTTTATTTGAAGAAGTGAACTATTTCCGGAATGATCTGTGTAGCAACAACAGTGATGAACAGAATAAGTTGAGTAAACCCTCAGCCCCCCCCCCCCAGCAGGTCTGTCCATAATAACATAGCAGGGTCTATGTCCCCCCCCAGCAGGTCTGTCCATAATAACATAGCAGGGTCCATGTCCCCCCCAGCAGGTCTGTCCATAATAACATAACAGGGTCTATGTCCCCCCCCAGCAGGTCTGTCCATAATAACATAACAGGGTCTATGCCCCCACCCCCCAGCAGGTCTGTCCATAATAACATAGCAGGGTCTATGTCCCCCCCCCCCCCCCCCAGCAGGTCTGTCCATAATAACATAGCAGGGTCTATGTCCCCCCCCCCCCCCCCCAGCAGGTCTGTCCATAATAACATAACAGGGTCTATGTCCCCCCCCAGCAGGTCTGTCCATAATAACATAGCAGGGTCTATGTCCCCCCCCCCCCCCCCAGCAGGTCTGTCCATAATAACATAACAGGGTCTATGTCCCCCCCCAGCAGGTCTGTCCATAATAACATAACAGGGTCTATGTCCCCCCCCAGCAGGTCTGTCCATAATAACATAGCAGGGTCTATGTCCCCCCCCCCCCCCAGCAGGTCTGTCCATAATAACATAACAGGGTCTATGTCCCCCCCCAGCAGGTCTGTCCATAATAACATAGCAGGGTCTATGTCCCCCCCCAGCAGGTCTGTCCATAATAACATAGCAGGGTCTATGCCCCCCCCCCCCCAGCAGTGCTGTCCATAATAACATAGCAGGGTCTATGTCCCCCCCCAGCAGGTCTGTCCATAATAACATAGCAGGGTCTATGCCCCCCCCCCCCCAGCAGTGCTGTCCATAATAACATAGCAGGGTCTATGTCCCCCCCCCCCCCAGCAGGTCTGTCCATAATAACATAGCAGGGTCTATGTCCCCCCCAGCAGGTCTGTCCATAATAACATAACAGGGTCTATGTCCCCCCCCAGCAGGTCTGTCCATAATAACATAGCAGGGTCTATGTTCCCCCCCAGCAGGTCTGTCCATAATAACATAGCAGGGTCTATGTTCCCCCCCAGCATGTCTGTCCATAATAACATAGCAGGGTCTATGTCCCCCCCCAGCAGGTCTGTCCATAATAACATAGCAGGGTCTATGTCCCCCCCCCAGCAGGTCTGTCCATAATAACATAGCAGGGTCTATGTCCCCCCCCCCCCCCCAGCAAGTCTGTCCATAATAACATAGCAGGGTCTATGTCCCCCCCAGCAGGTCTGTCCATAATAACATAGCAGGGTCTATGCCCCCCCCCCAGCAGGTCTGTCCATAATAACATAGCAGGGTCTATGTCCCCCCCCAGCAGGTCTGTCCATAATAACATAGCAGGGTCTATGCCCCCCCCCCCCCCAGCAGGTCTGTCCATAATAACATAGCAGGGTCTATGCCCCCCCCCCCCCAGCAGGTCTGTCCATAATAACATAGCAGGGTCTATGTCCCCCCCCAGCAGGTCTGTCCATAATAACATAGCAGGGTCTATGCCCCCCCCCCCCCCAGCAGGTCTGTCCATAATAACATAGCAGGGACTATGCCCCCCCCCCAAGCAGGTCTGTCCATAATAACATAGCAGGGTCTATGTCCCCCCCCAGCAGGTCTGTCCATAATAACATAGCAGGGTCTATGCCCCCCCCCCCCCCAGCAGGTCTGTCCATAATAACATAGCAGGGTCTATGTCCCCCCCCAGCAGGTCTGTCCATAATAACATAGCAGGGTCTATGTCCCCCCCCCCCCAGCAGTGCTGTCCATAATAACATAGCAGGGTCTATGTCCCCCCCCCCCAGCAGGTCTGTCCATAATAACATAGCTGGGTCTATGTCCCCCCCCCAGCAGGTCTGTCCATAATATTATAGCAGGGTCTATGTCCCCCCCCCAGCAGGTCTGTCCATAATAACATAGCAGGGTCTATGTCCCCCCCCAGCAGGTCTGTCCATAATAACATAGCAGGGTCTATGTCCCCCCCCAGCAGGTCTGTCCATAATAACATAGCAGGGTCTATGTCCCCCCCCCATGATAACATAGCAGGGTCTATGTCCCCCCCCCAGCAGGTCTGTCCATAATAACATAGCAGGGTCTATGCCCCCCCCCCCCAGCAGGTCTGTCCATAATAACATAGCAGGGTCTATGTCCCCCCCCCCCCCAGCAGGTCTGTCCATAATAACATAGCAGGGTCTATGTCCCCCCCCAGCAGGTCTGTCCATAATAACATAGCAGGGTCTATGTTCCCCCCCCCAGCAGGTCTGTCCATAATAACATAGCAGGGTCTATGTCCCCCCCCCCCCCCCCCAAGCAGGTCTGTCCATAATAACATAGCAGGGTCTATGTCCCCCCCCAGCAGGTCTGTCCATAATATTATAGCAGGGTCTATGTCCCCCCCCCCAGCAGTGCTGTCCATAATAACATAGCAGGGTCTATGTCCCCCCCCCCAGCAGGTCTGTCCATAATAACATAGCAGGGTCTATGTCCCCCCCAGCAGGTCTGTCCATAATAACATAGCAGGGTCTATGTCCCCCCCCCCCCCTGCAGGTCTGTCCATAATAACATAGCAGGGTCTATGTCCCCCCCAGCAGGTCTGTCCATAATAACATAGCAGGGTCTATGTCCCCCCCCCCCCCCCCAGCAGGTCTGTCCATAATAACATAGCAGGGTCTATGTCCCCCCCCAGCAGGTCTGTCCATAATAACATAGCAGGGTCTATGTCCCCCCCCCAGCAGGTCTGTCCATAATAACATAGCAGGGTCTATGTCCCCCCCCATGATAACATAGCAGGGTCTATGTCCCCCCCCCCAGCAGGTCTGTCCATAATAACATAGCAGGGTCTATGCCCCCCCCCCAGCAGGTCTGTCCATAATAACATAGCAGGGTCTATGTCCCCCCCCAGCAGGTCTGTCCATAATAACATAGCAGGGTCTATGTTCCCCCACCCCCCCAGCAGGTCTGTCCATAATAACATAGCAGGGTCTATGCCCCCCCCCCCCCAGCAGGTCTGTCCATAATAACATAGCAGGGTCTATGTCCCCCCCCAGCAGGTCTGTCCATAATAACATAGCAGGGTCTATGCCCCCTCCCCCCAGCAGGTCTGTCCATAATAACATAGCAGGGTCTATGTCCCCCCCCCCCCCCCAGCAGCTCTGTCCATAATAACATAGCAGGGTCTATGCCCCCTCCCCCCAGCAGGTCTGTCCATAATAACATAGCAGGGTCTATGCCCCCCCCCCCCCCCCAGCAGGTCTGTCCATAATAACATAGCAGGGTCTATGTCCCCGCCACCCAGCAGTGCTGTCCATAATAACATAGCAGGGTCTATGTCCCCCCCCCCCCAGCAGGTCTGTCCATAATAACATACCTGGGTCTATGTCCCCCCCCAGCAGGTCTGTCCATAATAACATAGCAGGGTCTATGTCCCCCCCCCAGCAGGTCTGTCCATAATAACATAGCTGGGTCTATGTCCCCCCACCCAGCAGGTCTGTCCATAATAACATAGCAGGGTCTATGTCCCCCCCCAGCAGGTCTGTCCATAATAACATTGCAGGGTCTATGTCCCCCCCCCCAGCAGGTCTGTCCATAATAACATAGCAGGGTCTATGTCCCCCCCCAGCAGGTCTGTCCATAATAACATAGCAGGGTCTATGTCCCCCCCCAGCAGGTCTGTCCATAATAACATAGCAGGGTCTATGTCCCCCCCCAGCAGGTCTGTCCATAATAACATAGCAGGGTCTATGTCCCCCCCTCCCAGCAGGTCTGTCCATAATAACATAGCAGGGTCTATGTCCCCCCCCCCAGCAGGTCTGTCCATAATAACATTGCAGGGTCTATGTCCCCCCCCCCAGGAGGTCTGTCCATAATAACATAGCAGGGTCTATGTCCCCCCCCAGCAGGTCTGTCCATAATAACATAGCAGGGTCTATGTCCCCCCCCAGCAGGTCTGTCCATAATAACATAGCAGGGTCTATGTCCCCCCCCAGCAGGTCTGTCCATAATAACATAGCAGGGTCTATGTCCCCCCCTCCCAGCAGGTCTGTCCATAATAACATAGCAGGGTCTATGTCCCCCCCCCCCCCAGCAGGTCTGTCCATAATAACATAGCAGGGTCTATGCCCCCCCCCCCCCCCAGCAGTGCTGTCCATAATAACATAGCAGGGTCTATGCCCCCCCCCCCCCCCCCAGCAGTGCTGTCCATAATAACATAGCAGGGTCTATGCCCCCCCCCCCCCCAGCAGTGCTGTCCATAATAACATAGCAGGGTCTATGTCCCCCCCCAGCAGGTCTGTCCATAATACCATAGCAGGGTCTATGTCCCCCCCCCAGCCGGTCTGTCCATAATAACATAGCAGGGTCTATATTCCCCCCCAGCAGGTCTGTCCATAATAACATAGCAGGGTCTATGCCCCCCCCCCCCAGCAGTGCTGTCCATAATAACATAGCAGGGTCTATGTCCCCCCCCAGCAGGTCTGTCCATAATAACATAGCAGGGTCTATGTCCCCCCCCAGCAGGTCTGTCCATAATAACATAGCAGGGTCTATGTCCCCCCCCCAGCAGGTCTATCCATAATAACATAGCAGGGTCTATATTCCCCCCCAGCAGGTCTGTCCATAATAACATAGAAGGGTCTATGTCCCCCCCCCCAGCAGGTCTGTCCATAATAACATAGCAGGGTCTATGTCCCCCCCCCCCCCCCAGCAGGTCTGTCCATAATAACATAGCAGAGTCTATGTCCCCCCCAGCAGGTCTGTCCATAATAACATAACAGGGTCTATGTCCCCCCCCAGCAGGTCTGTCCATAATAACATAGCAGGGTCTATGCCCCCCCCCCCCCCCCGAAGCAGTGCTGTCCATAATAACATAGCAGGGTCTATGTCCCCCCCCCAGCAGGTCTGTCCATAATAACATAGCAGGGTCTATATTCCCCCCCAGCAGGTCTGTCCATAATAACATAGCAGGGTCTATGTCCCCCCCCAGCAGCTCTGTCCATAATAACATAGCAGGGTCTATGTCCCCCCCCCAGCAGTGCTGTCCATAATAACATAGCAGGGTCTATGTCCCCCCCCCAGCAGGTCTGTCCATAATAACATAGCAGGGTCTATGTCCCCCCCCCCCCCCCCAGCAGGTCTGTCCATAATAACATAGCAGGGTCTATATTCCCCCCCAGCAGGTCTGTCCATAATAACATAGCAGGGTCTATGCCCCCCCCCCCCCCCCAGCAGGTCTGTCCACAATAACATAGCAGGGTCTATGTCCCCCCCCCAGCAGGTCTGTCCATAATAACATAGCAGGGTCTATGTCCCCCCCCCCCCCCCCAGCAGGTCTGTCCATAATAACATAGCAGGGTCTATGTCCCCCCCAGCAGGTCTGTCCATAATAACATAGCAGGGTCTATGTCCCCCCCCCAGCAGGTCTGTCCATAATAACATAGCAGGGTCTATGTCCCCCCCCAGCAGGTCTGTCCATAATAACATAGCAGGGTCTATGTCCCCCCCCCAGCAGGTCTGTCCATAATAACATAGCAGGGTCTATGCCCCCCCCCCCCCCCCAGCAGTGCTGTCCATAATAACATAGCAGGGTCTATGTCCCCCCCCAGCAGGTCTGTCCATAATACCATAGCAGGGTCTATGTCCCCCCCAGCAGGTCTGTCCATAATAACATAGCAGGGTCTATGTCCCCCCCAGCAGGTCTGTCCATAATAACATAGCAGGGTCTATGTCCCCCCCCCAGCAGGTCTGTCCATAATAACATAGCAGGGTCTATGTCCCCCCCCAGCAGGTCTGTCCATAATAACATAGCAGGGTCTATGCCCCCCCCCCCCAGCAGGTCTGTCCATAATAACATAGCAGGGTCTATGCCCCCCCCCCAGCAGTGCTGTCCATAATAACATAGCAGGGTCTATGTCCCCCCCCAGCAGGTCTGTCCATAATAACATAGCAGGGTCTATGCCCCCCCCCCCCCCCCGAAGCAGTGCTGTCCATAATAACATAGCAGGGTCTATGTCCCCCCCCCAGCAGGTCTGTCCATAATAACATAGCAGGGTCTATATTCCCCCCCAGCAGGTCTGTCCATAATAACATAGCAGGGTCTATGTCCCCCCCCAGCAGCTCTGTCCATAATAACATAGCAGGGTCTATGTCCCCCCCCCAGCAGTGCTGTCCATAATAACATAGCAGGGTCTATGTCCCCCCCCCAGCAGGTCTGTCCATAATAACATAGCAGGGTCTATGTCCCCCCCCCCCCCCCCCAGCAGGTCTGTCCATAATAACATAGCAGGGTCTATATTCCCCCCCAGCAGGTCTGTCCATAATAACATAGCAGGGTCTATGCCCCCCCCAGCAGGTCTGTCCACAATAACATAGCAGGGTCTATGTCCCCCCCCCAGCAGGTCTGTCCATAATAACATAGCAGGGTCTATGTCCCCCCCCCCCCCCCAGCAGGTCTGTCCATAATAACATAGCAGGGTCTATGTCCCCCCCAGCAGGTCTGTCCATAATAACATAGCAGGGTCTATGTCCCCCCCCCAGCAGGTCTGTCCATAATAACATAGCAGGGTCTATGTCCCCCCCCAGCAGGTCTGTCCATAATAACATAGCAGGGTCTATGCCCCCCCCCCCCCCCCAGCAGTGCTGTCCATAATAACATAGCAGGGTCTATGTCCCCCCCCAGCAGGTCTGTCCATAATACCATAGCAGGGTCTATGTCCCCCCCAGCAGGTCTGTCCATAATAACATAGCAGGGTCTATGTCCCCCCCAGCAGGTCTGTCCATAATAACATAGCAGGGTCTATGTCCCCCCCCCAGCAGGTCTGTCCATAATAACATAGCAGGGTCTATGTCCCCCCCCAGCAGGTCTGTCCATAATAACATAGCAGGGTCTATGCCCCCCCCCCCCAGCAGGTCTGTCCATAATAACATAGCAGGGTCTATGCCCCCCCCCCAGCAGTGCTGTCCATAATAACATAGCAGGGTCTATGTCCCCCCCCCAGCAGGTCTGTCCATAATAACATAGCAGGGTCTATGCCCCCCCCCCCCCCGAGCAGGTCTGTCCATAATAACATAGCAGGGTCTATGCCCCCCCCCCCAGCATTGCTGTCCATAATAACATAGCAGGGTCTATGTCCCCCCCCAGCAGGTCTGTCCATAATAACATAGCAGGGTCTATGCCCCCCCCCCCCAGCAGTGCTGTCCATAATAACATAGCAGGGTCTATGCCCCCCCCCCCCCCCCCCCCCAGCAGTGCTGTCCATAATAACATAGCAGGGTCTATGTACCCCCCACCCCAGCAGGTCTGTCCATAATAACATAGAAGGGTCTATGTCCCCCCCAGCAGGTCTGTCCATAATAACATAACAGGGTCTATGTCCCCCCCCAGCAGGTCTGTCCATAATAACATAGCAGGGTCTATGCCCCCCCCCCCCCCCCCCCCCCGAAGCAGTGCTGTCCATAATAACATAGCAGGGTCTATGTCCCCCCCCCAGCAGGTCTGTCCATAATAACATAGCAGGGTCTATATTCCCCCCCAGCAGGTCTGTCCATAATAACATAGCAGGGTCTATGTCCCCCCCCAGCAGGTCTGTCCATAATAACATAGCAGGGTCTATGTCCCCCCCCCCAGCAGTGCTGTCCATAATAACATAGCAGGGTCTATGTCCCCCCCCCCCCCCCCCAGCAGGTCTGTCCATAATAACATAGCAGGGTCTATATTCCCCCCCAGCAGGTCTGTCCATAATAACATAGCAGGGTCTATGTCCCCCCCCCAGCAGGTCTGTCCATAATAACATAGCAGGGTCTATGCCCCCCCCCAGCAGGTCTGTCCACAATAACATAGCAGGGTCTATGTCCCCCCCCCAGCAGGTCTGTCCATAATAACATAGCAGGGTCTATGTCCCCCCCCCCCCCCCCAGCAGGTCTGTCCACAATAACATAGCAGGGTCTATGTCCCCCCCCCAGCAGGTCTGTCCATAATAACATAGCAGGGTCTATGTCCCCCCCCCCTCCCCCAGCAGGTCTGTCCATAATAACATAGCAGGGTCTATGTCCCCCCCAGCAGGTCTGTCCATAATAACATAGCAGGGTCTATGTCCCCCCCCCAGCAGGTCTGTCCATAATAACATAGCAGGGTCTATGTCCCCCCCCAGCAGGTCTGTCCATAATAACATAGCAGGGTCTATGTCCCCCCCCCAGCAGGTCTGTCCATAATAACATAGCAGGGTCTATGCCCCCCCCCCCCCCCAGCAGTGCTGTCCATAATAACATAGCAGGGTCTATGTCCCCCCCCCAGCAGGTCTGTCCATAATAACATAGCAGGGTCTATGTCCCCCCCCCCAGCAGGTCTGTCCATAATAACATAGCAGGGTCTATGTCCCCCCCCAGCAGGTCTGTCCATAATAACATAGCAGGGTCTATGCCCCCCCCCCCAGCAGGTCTGTCCATAATAACATAGCAGGGTCTATGCCCCCCCCCCAGCAGTGCTGTCCATAATAACATAGCAGGGTCTATGTCCCCCCCCAGCAGGTCTGTCCATAATAACATAGCAGGGTCTATGCCCCCCCCCCCAGCATTGCTGTCCATAATAACATAGCAGGGTCTATGTCCCCCCCCAGCAGGTCTGTCCATAATAACATAGCAGGGTCTATGCCCCCCCCCCCCAGCAGTGCTGTCCATAATAACATAGCAGGGTCTATGCCCCCCCCCCCCCCCCCCCCAGCAGGTCTGTCCATAATAACATAGCAGGGTCTATGTCCCCCCCCCCCAGCAGTGCTGTCCATAATAACATAGCAGGGTCTATGTACCCCCCACCCCAGCAGGTCTGTCCATAATAACATAGAAGGGTCTATGTCCCCCCCAGCAGGTCTGTCCATAATAACATAACAGGGTCTATGCCCCCCCCCCCAGCAGGTCTGTCCATAATAACATAGCAGGGTCTATGCCCCCCCCCCAGCAGTGCTGTCCATAATAACATAGCAGGGTCTATGTCCCCCCCCAGCAGGTCTGTCCATAATAACATAGCAGGGTCTATGTCCCCCCCCCCCAGCAGTGCTGTCCATAATAACATAGCAGGGTCTATGTACCCCCCCCCGAAGCAGTGCTGTCCATAATAACATAGCAGGGTCTATGTCCCCCCCCCAGCAGGTCTGTCCATAATAACATAGCAGGGTCTATGCCCCCCCCCCCCCCCGAAGCAGTGCTGTCCATAATAACATAGCAGGGTCTATGTCCCCCCCCCAGCAGGTCTGTCCATAATAACATAGCAGGGTCTATATTCCCCCCCAGCAGGTCTGTCCATAATAACATAGCAGGGTCTATGACCCCCCCAGCAGGTCTGTCCACAATAACATAGCAGGGTCTATGTCCCCCCCCCCAGCAGGTCTGTCCATAATAACATAGCAGGGTCTATGCCCCCCCCCCCCAGCAGTGCTGTCCATAATAACATAGCAGGGTCTATGTCCCCCCCCAGCAGGTCTGTCCATAATACCATAGCAGGGTCTATGTCCCCCCCAGCAGGTCTGTCCATAATAACATAGCAGGGTCTATGCCCCCCCCCCCCCAGCAGGTCTGTCCATAATAACATAGCAGGGTCTATGTCCCCCCCCAGCAGGTCTGTCCATAATAACATAGCAGGGTCTATGCCCCCCCCCCCAGCAGGTCTGTCCATAATAACATAGCAGGGTCTATGTCCCCCCCCAGCAGGTCTGTCCATAATAACATATCAGGGTCTATGCCCCCCCCCCCCCAGCAGCTCTGTCCATAATAACATAGCAGGGTCTATGCCCCCCCCCCCCCAGCAGGTCTGTCCATAATAACATAGCAGGGTCTATGTCCCCCCCCAGCAGGTCTGTCCATAATAACATATCAGGGTCTATGCCCCCCCCCCCAGCAGGTCTGTCCATAATAACATAGCAGGGTCTATGTCCCCCCCCAGCAGGTCTGTCCATAATAACATATCAGGGTCTATGCCCCCCCCCCCCCAGAAGTGCTGTCCATAATAACATAGCAGGGTCTATGCCCCCCCCCCAGCAGTGCTGTCCATAATAACATAGCAGGGTCTATGTCCCCCCCCCCCCCCCCCAGCAGGTCTGTCCATAATAACATAGCAGGGTCTATGTCCCCCCCCCAGCAGGTCTGTCCATAATAACATAGCAGGGTCTATGTCCCCCCCCAGCAGGTCTGTCCATAATAACATAGCAGGGTCTATGTCCCCCCCCCCCCCAGCAGGTCTGTCCATAATAACATAGCAGGGTCTATGTCCCCCCCCAGCAGGTCTGTCCATAATAACATAGCAGGGTCTATGTCCCCCCCCAGCAGGTCTGTCCATAATAACATAGCAGGGTCTATGCCCCCCCCCCCCCAGCAGGTCTGTCCATAATAACATAGCAGGGTCTATGTCCCCCCCCCAGCAGGTCTGTCCATAATAACATAGCAGGGTCTATGTCCCCCCCCAGCAGGTCTGTCCATAATAACATAGCAGGGTCTATGTCCCCCCCCCCCAGCAGGACTGTCCATAATAACATAGCAGGGTCTATGCCCCCCCCCCCCCCCCAGCAGTGCTGTCCATAATAACATAGCAGGGTCTATGTCCCCCCCCAGCAGGACTGTCCATAATAACATAGCAGGGTCTATGCCCCCCCCCCCCCCCCAGCAGTGCTGTCCATAATAACATAGCAGGGTCTATGTCCCCCCCCAGCAGGTCTGTCCATAATAACATAGCAGGGTCTATGTCCCCCCCCAGCAGGTCTGTCCATAATAACATAGCAGGGTCTATGTCCCCCCCCAGCAGTGCTGTCCATAATAACATAGCAGGGTCTATGTCCCCCCCCCCCAGCAGGTCTGTCCATAATAACATAGCAGGGTCTATGTCCCCCCCCAGCAGGTCTGTCCATAATAACATAGCAGGGTCTATGTCCCCCCCAGCAGGTCTGTCCATAATAACATAGCAGGCTCTATGTCCCCCCCCAGCAGGTCTGTCCATAATAACATAGCAGGGTCTATGTCCCCCCCCCAGCAGGTCTGTCCATAATAACATAGCAGGGTCTATGTCCCCCCCCAGCAGGTCTGTCCATAATAACATAGCAGGGTCTATGTCCCCCCCCCAGCAGGTCTGTCCATAATAACATAGCAGGGTCTATGCCCCCCCCCCCCCCCCAGCAGTGCTGTCCATAATAACATAGCAGGGTCTATGTCCCCCCCCAGCAGGTCTGTCCATAATACCATAGCAGGGTCTATGTCCCCCCCAGCAGGTCTGTCCATAATAACATAGCAGGGTCTATGTCCCCCCCCAGCAGGTCTGTCCATAATAACATAGCAGGGTCTATGTCCCCCCCCCAGCAGGTCTGTCCATAATAACATAGCAGGGTCTATGTCCCCCCCCCAGCAGGTCTGTCCATAATAACATAGCAGGGTCTATGTCCCCCCCCAGCAGGTCTGTCCATAATAACATAGCAGGGTCTATGCCCCCCCCCCCCAGCAGGTCTGTCCATAATAACATAGCAGGGTCTATGTCCCCCCCAGCAGGTCTGTCCATAATAACATAGCAGGGTCTATGCCCCCCCCCCCCCCCCCCGAGCAGGTCTGTCCATAATAACATAGCAGGGTCTATGTCCCCCCCCAGCAGGTCTGTCCATAATAACATAGCAGGGTCTATGCCCCCCCCCCCAGCATTGCTGTCCATAATAACATAGCAGGGTCTATGTCCCCCCCCAGCAGGTCTGTCCATAATAACATAGCAGGGTCTATGCCCCCCCCCCCAGCAGTGCTGTCCATAATAACATAGCCGGGTCTATGCCCCCCCCCCCCCCCCCCCCAGCAGGTCTGTCCATAATAACATAGCAGGGTCTATGTCCCCCCCCCCCAGCAGTGCTGTCCATAATAACATAGCAGGGTCTATGTACCCCCCACCCCAGCAGGTCTGTCCATAATAACATAGAAGGGTCTATGTCCCCCCCAGCAGGTCTGTCCATAATAACATAACAGGGTCTATGTCCCCCCCCAGCAGGTCTGTCCATAATAACATAGCAGGGTCTATGCCCCCCCCCCCCCCCCCCCCGAAGCAGTGCTGTCCATAATAACATAGCAGGGTCTATGTCCCCCCCCCAGCAGGTCTGTCCATAATAACATAGCAGGGTCTATATTCCCCCCCAGCAGGTCTGTCCATAATAACATAGCAGGGTCTATGTCCCCCCCAGCAGGTCTGTCCACAATAACATAGCAGGGTCTATGTCCCCCCCCCCAGCAGGTCTGTCCATAATAACATAGCAGGGTCTATGCCCCCCCCCCCCCCAGCAGTGCTGTCCATAATAACATAGCAGGGTCTATGTCCCCCCCCAGCAGGTCTGTCCATAATACCATAGCAGGGTCTATGTCCCCCCCAGCAGGTCTGTCCATAATAACATAGCAGGGTCTATGTCCCCCCCCCAGCAGGTCTGTCCATAATAACATAGCAGGGTCTATGCCCCCCCCCCCCAGCAGCTCTGTCCATAATAACATAGCAGGGTCTATGCCCCCCCCCCCCAGCAGGTCTGTCCATAATAACATAGCAGGGTCTATGTCCCCCCCCAGCAGGTCTGTCCATAATAACATATCAGGGTCTATGCCCCCCCCCCCCAGCAGGTCTGTCCATAATAACATAGCAGGGTCTATGTCCCCCCCCAGCAGGTCTGTCCATAATAACATATCAGGGTCTATGCCCCCCCCCCCCCAGAAGTGCTGTCCATAATAACATAGCAGGGTCTATGCCCCCCCCCCCAGCAGTGCTGTCCATAATAACATAGCAGGGTCTATGTCCCCCCCCCCCCCCCCCCCCAGCAGGTCTGTCCATAATAACATAGCAGGGTCTATGTCCCCCCCCCAGCAGGTCTGTCCATAATAACATAGCAGGGTCTATGTCCCCCCCCAGCAGGTCTGTCCATAATAACATAGCAGGGTCTATGTCCCCCCCCCCCCAGCAGGTCTGTCCATAATAACATAGCAGGGTCTATGTCCCCCCCCAGCAGGTCTGTCCATAATAACATAGCAGGGTCTATGTCCCCCCCCAGCAGGTCTGTCCATAATAACATAGCAGGGTCTATGCCCCCCCCCCCCCCAGCAGGTCTGTCCATAATAACATAGCAGGGTCTATGTCCCCCCCCCAGCAGGTCTGTCCATAATAACATAGCAGGGTCTATGTCCCCCCCCCCCAGCAGGACTGTCCATAATAACATAGCAGGGTCTATGCCCCCCCCCCCCCCCCCCAGCAGTGCTGTCCATAATAACATAGCAGGGTCTATGTCCCCCCCCAGCAGGACTGTCCATAATAACATAGCAGGGTCTATGCCCCCCCCCCCCCCCCCCAGCAGTGCTGTCCATAATACCATAGCAGGGTCTATGTCCCCCCCCAGCAGGTCTGTCCATAATAACATAGCAGGGTCTATGTCCCCCCCCAGCAGGTCTGTCCATAATAACATAGCAGGGTCTATGTCCCCCCCCAGCAGTGCTGTCCATAATAACATAGCAGGGTCTATGTCCCCCCCCCCCAGCAGGTCTGTCCATAATAACATAGCAGGGTCTATGTCCCCCCCCAGCAGGTCTGTCCATAATAACATAGCAGGGTCTATGTCCCCCCCAGCAGGTCTGTCCATAATAACATAGCAGGGTCTATGTCCCCCCCCCCCCCCCCCAGCAGGTCTGTCCATAATAACATAGCAGGGTCTATGTCCCCCCCCAGCAGGTCTGTCCATAATAACATAGCAGGGTCTATGTCCCCCCCCCCAGCAGGTCTGTCCATAATAACATAGCAGGGTCTATGTTCCTCAATCAGCAACTATTCAGCATTGAGGCAAAGCCAAGGCCACACATCTTACCACTTTACACTGACAGAACTCAATAGCACCTCTTTTCAAAATCTTCAGTTGAGATGATGAAATACATTGAGTCCAGTGGTTTTCAAACCGCTCCTCGGGGGGACCCCCCCGCTCCTCGGGACCCCCCCCCCCCCCCCGCTCCTCGGGACCCCCCCCAAGAAGTTTCACAATGTTGGTGTAGCCCTGAACTAACTCACCTGATCAACCAATCAAGGCTTTGATGATTAGCTGACAAGTTGAATCAGGTGTGCTGGCTGTGAAGTAGCTCAACTCCATGGAACGGCTGTGGGTCTCAGAGGAGAGGTCTCAGAAGTCTCCTGCATTCAGTCAACTCAGTCACGTCTTCCTGCGCTCACGTACACAGTGATAACATCAACACAAAGGAAGTAGCTTGTGGTGAACAGTTCTTCTGGTGAGAATCTAGCCTCAACCACAGAACCTCCTAGCCTGGTACCAGTCTGTTTGTGTTAACATTCCTGTTCCACGGTGGTTTGACATATAAATTCATTGAAATGACGTGGAAACAACATGATTCATCAAGTGTGTGCCCAGTAGGACAACACTTCAGTTATGAACAGCATGTGAAAGTCTGTCAGCAACACAGTTATTTGTCTCTTCTCTCCATGGCATCTAAACACACATTAACTTCAGGTGTAGGGGGGGGGGGGGGGGGGGGGCGGAGCCCTAGAGTGGATCCAAGGGTCCTGTCACCGAATATGTCGTATGTGAGAGAGAAGGACCAAGGCGCAGCGGGATTGTGGATGCTCATGTTTTAATTAAAAAAAGGAGTAAAGCATCCACTGGAAAGACAATGCACACGACAGGCACAGTCTTACAGGCATACAAAAACGCAGTGCAAGAACAAACAATTCCCCACAAACACACATACAAACCCACCCAACTAATATAGGACTTCCAATCAAAGGCAACACCACACAGCTGCCTTCAATTGGAAGTCCACCCCAATTACCTCTACATAGAAACACCCAACCTAGACAGAACATAGAAAACACAACTTCTTCTGCCACGCCCTGACCAAAACTTATACACCTACTCCACCTGCTGGTCACGACGTGACAGGTCCTGATTGGTTTGAAAAGGCGGGTGATTAACAGGCCGAAGGCCAATCAGATTGAGAGGTCCAATTCCACTACTTCGCTACTCGTTGTCATGCCAAACATATGACTTGGAGTAGGGCTGGATTTCAGGCTAAGAATCTGATACTAAGTCGCTGCATTGAAGTCTGATCCACTCAACTCTACACATCTCTAGAGAGAGAAGCTGCTGTGCCACTAAGGCACTGCATCTCAGCGCTACAGACACCCTGGTTCGAATCCTGGCACATTTGTCCCAGCGTCGTCCGGTTTTGGCCGATCTTGGCCGTCATTGTAAATAAGAATTTGTTCTTAACTGACTTAGTTAAATAAAGGTTAAATATATATATTTTTTAAATAAATGGTTACAGATAATGATTGTTGGAACTGAGTGCAGATGCTCTCTCCATTTGGATATTTGTTTTATACCTCGTCTGTTCAGCTCCTCCAGTATTCTCATTACCCCATTAACGACTGCCCTTTAACGCTCTGGCCTAACAACTACAGCCTTCTGTAGACATCTTCAAGAGTCCTTCACGCTGATAACTGTCACAGTGTCCACAGAGGGTGGCGCCCCTCCCCGGTCGGGCGGCGCTCGGCGGTCGTCGCCGCCGGCCTACTAGCTGCCACCGATCTATGTTTCTGTGTTGTTTGGTTTTGTCTGTCTAGGTCTGCACCTGTTCCTTGTTTGTAATTAGTGTGGGGGGGTAATTTAGTTTGTCCTTTTTGTTCAGGTATTCGTGCGGGATTGTTTTGTGTCATTTCGAAGGGCTGTTCGTATTTCGACGCTGCCTGTTAGTTCAGCGTTCTGTGGAGCTGTTAATTATTGCAGGGCTGCGCCCCGTTCTCTTTATTATTTTGGAGCTGTGCTCCTGTCGGGTGTTTAGGCGCACCCAGTATTGCGGCGGCCTATTTTTCCAAACAGTGTTAATAAACATCTGTATTTTTGGACCTCCGTCCCCTGCCCTTGACTCTGACCCTTCCTGCTACACTGATAGCCGTGACAATAACAGGTTATGAAGCATGTCGCCTGCAAGGTTAAGTAACGTGTCACCTTGTCTTTTTCTCTTATTAAATAATACATACGTGAATTTGAGCCGATCTATGTTTTGCTCTATCTTTTGACCAGTGCTGTGAAAGATGAATCCTCCTCTTCTCATTGGCTGTGTCCTAAACGGCACCCTATGTTTGACATAGAAATAAATCATGCAGACGACCCAGTTTTGTATTCCTGTGCCACCTGGGTGCAGGAGGCCATTCGTGAACTTCAGGCATGACTCTGATTCAGGTCAGAAATCATTTACAGATCTTAAAGGATTAAAGTAAAACCAAGCTCATGCTGTTCTCTAGGTCACTACATGTTGACCCTGAGGACCTGTATATTTGCGCTACAAATGGAGCCCAAACTGAGCTCGTTGCTCAATATCAGTACCTGGGTGTCTGGATGTAATGGTCGTCGTGTATAGTAGACCAAGGCGCAGCGGGTTGAGTGCTCATCTTAACTTTTATTTGAACACGTAACAAAACAAACGACCGCACAGTATTGCAGGCTACACACAGCTATGCAACAACAACTTCCCACAAAACACAAGTGAAAAAAAAAAAAAGGCTACCTAAGTATGACTCCCAATCAGCAACAACGATGTACAGCTGTTCCTGATTGACAGCCATACCAGGCCAACACAAAGAAATACACAACATAGAAAATCATAGAAATACAAAACATAGAACAATACCCCAAAACCCTGGAACACATAAAACAAACACCCCTCTTACATAAGGACATATCCCAACAAACCCCGAAACACTCTAAACAAATACCCCCTGCCACGTCCTGACCAAACTATAATAACAAATACCCCCTGCCACGTCCTGACCAAACTATAATAACAAATACCCCCTGCCACATCCTGACCAAACTATAATAACAAATACCCCCTGCCACGTCCTGACCAAACTATAATAACAAATACCCCCTGCCACGTCCTGACCAAACTATAATAACAAATACCCCCTGCCACGTCCTGACCAAACTATAATAACAAATACCCCCTGCCACGTCCTGACCAAACTATAATAACAAATACCCCCTGCCACGTCCTGACCAAACTATAATAACAAATACCCCCTGCCACGTCCTGACCAAACTATAATAACAAATACCCCCTGCCACGTCCTGACCAAACTATAATAACAAATACCCCCTGCCACGTCCTGACCAAACTATAATAACAAATACCCCCTGCCACGTCCTGACCAAACTATAATAACAAATACCCCCTGCCACGTCCTGACCAAACTATAATAACAAATACCCCCTGCCACGTCCTGACCAAACTATAATAACAAATACCCCCTGCCACGTCCTGACCAAACTATAATAACAAATACCCCCTGCCACGTCCTGACCAAACTATAATAACAAATACCCCCTGCCACGTCCTGACCAAACTATAATAACAAATACCCCCTGCCACGTCCTGACCAAACTATAATAACAAATACCCCCTGCCACGTCCTGACCAAACTATAATAACAAATAACCCCTGCCACGTCCTGACCAAACTATAATAACAAATACCCCCTGCCACGTCCTGACCAAACTATAATAACAAATACCCCCTGCCACGTCCTGACCAAACTATAATAACAAATACCCCCTGCCACGTCCTCACCAAACTATAATAACAAATACCCCCTGCCACGTCCTGACCAAACTATAATAACAAATAACCCCTTTACTGGTCAGGACGTGACACTGGATTGATGACAAGTTGTCCTTCGTAACGCCTATAGAAAATCTGACTAAGAAGCTAAGATCCAAGATATTTATTTTGATATAAAAAAAATGTATGCTTCAGTATTGAAAATAGGAGAAAGATTGTTCAAACAACGCTTCTCCCTGTATTGGATTCTGGTGGTATTGTTTACATGCACGCGGCACAACCTGGACGCCGTCTACCACTCAGCAATACGTTTTATCACAGAGGACAACTTTAGGACTCATCATTGTAGTCTGTATACAAATGTGGGATGGACCTCTCTGTCTGTAAGAAGAGAGCTGAATTCTCTTTTATTTATTTACAAAGCAGTCTGACAGAAACTCCCTCTCTATGTAACATCATTAATTCAGATAATAATCCTCAGTAACCAAACCCGTTCACAGGAATGAATAGCACTAGAGATCCCTCCAAATCTGCGTTGTGTTTTTGTACCCCTAATTTCTGGAACAATCTGCAGAGTTCACTACAGTTAGATGTGCTGGTGTCACTCAGGCAGTTTAAATGATTGATTAAGGACCTCTATGTAGTTGAATGTGATTGCTTTTATTAAATATGTTTATTTTGTTATTGTGTACTGAATTATATTGTTTTATACACATGTATGTGACTGTTGTTTTATCATTCCGTTTTTTAAAATTGCCATGTATACATGGCTCTCTTGTAAAATGTCAAATCAAATCAAATCAAATGTATTTATATAGCCCTTCTTACATCAGCTGATGTCACAAAGTGCTGTACAGAAATCCAGCCTAAAACCCCAAACAGCAAGCAATGCAGGTGTAGAAGCACGGTGGCTAGGAAAAACTCCCTAGAAAGGCCAAAACCTAGGAAGAAACCTAGCGAGGAACCAGGCTATGAGGGGTGGCCAGTCCTCTTCTGGCTGTGCCGGGTGGAGATTATAACAGAACATGGTCAAGATGTTCAAATGTTCATAAATGACCAGCATGGTCAAATAATAATAATCACAGTAGTTGTCGAGGGTGCAACAAGTCAGCAACTCAAGAGTAAGTGTCAGTTGGCTTTTTCATAGCCGATCTTTAAGAGTATCTCTACCGCTCCTGCTGTCTCTAGAGAGTTGAAAACAGCAGGTCTGGGACAGGTAGCACGTCCGGTGAACAGGTCAGGGTTCCATAGCCGCAGGCAGAACAGTTGAAACTGGAGCAGCAACACGGCCAGGTGGTCTGGGGACAGCAAGGAGTCATCAGGCCAGGTAGTCCTGAGGCATGGTCCTAGGGCTCAGGTCCTCCGAGAGAGAGAAAGAAAGAAAGAAAGAAAGAAAGAAAGAAAGAAAGAAAGAAAGAAAGAAAGAAAGAAAGAAAGAAAGAAAGAAAGAAAGAGAGAAAGAGAGAATTAGAGAGAGCATATTTAAATTCACACAGGACACCGGATAAGACAAGAGAAATACTCCAGATGTAACAAACTGACCCTAGCCCCCCGACACATAAACTACTGCAGCATAAATACTGGAGGCTGAGACAGGGGGGTCAGGAGACACTGTGGCCCCATCCGATGATACCCTCGGACAGGGCCAAACAGGCAGGATATAACCCCACCCACTTTGCCAAAGCACAGCCCCCACACCACTAGAGGGAACTGACAGACACTTCAACTCAACTGAGGAGCAACTCTGATCATAGATCACGTTATATACTGTAGTGCCACCTGCTGATAATAAACTGGACTGCATTTTGGTGATTCTGACTCTAGCTTCCTCCTGTCAGATTAACCCTAAATAGATGTTTTAATCTGTGTGACTCCCTGTTTAAATAAAGGTTAAATATATATATACAATATGACAGTGTTTTTGACCAGAGCTCTAAACGGCCCTCTACAGTTTACCCGTCTGAATCCCAGAGCTGATGGGGTTAATCTGACAGGAGGAAGCTGGACTCAGAATCAGCAACATGCAGTACAGTTTATTATCAGCAGGTGGCAGTACAGTATATAAGGTGATCTATGATCAGAGTTGATCCTCAGTTGAGTTGAAGTGTCTGTCAGTGGCAGCCAGAGTGTGAATTATACCGTGACATTCAGGGGAGTCTCTACTGGGTACATGTACTTGCCTCAATAAAAAATGTTATGGGTCTATAAGTAAAGACATGTCATTTAACAGTAAAAATATTTTACATTTTAATGTGGCATGAACACAACCAGTCATGATGTTTTCATCTTTTTGTCAAACCAACCAGTCCACCTGCGACGCTTGTTCATCCACTCCAAAATAATTCCAGCATCCAAACCAGTGCATCGTGCATAAAGACAGCGGCTGAATCGCGTGTCATACACTTTTTGGCCAGATAGCATCAGATACATTGGCTACAAATACTTAGACAGAGGGGCGCTGTTTCGCTCGCTCGGATGCTCTCTCCGGTGAGATTGATGCGTCTCTGTGAAATTATCAATTTTTAGACACCTCCCCCAAAGTTTGACTTTTATTGCGAGTTGTACATGAGTCTCAATAGGCTCATAATATGATTATAAATAATAAGTACAGGATTTCTACATATAAAATGCTTTATGTTATCTACAGTTCTCTATTGGACATGAAGAGCAGGAAGGAGGGGAGATGAGAATAGCGGAGAGAAGGGTTTACCTGTGAGGCAGTACCTTGGTAAAGGTGAAAGTCTGTAGATTTCTCTTCGGTAAAGAATGTTGTATAGATTTGTCTGTACGTATTTGTGTGTGTATATATATATATATATATATATATATAGGACGTGAAGATCAATAAAGGTAAGAGGAGATCTCAGTTCTACTGAGGCCTAAGGCCCCGGGCTGGTGTTCTACTGAGGCCTAAGGCCCCGGGCTGGGGATCTACTGAGGCCTAAGGGCCCGGGCTGGGGATCTACTGAGGCCTAAGGCCCCGGGCTGGGGATCTACTGAGACCTAAGGACCCGGGCTGGGGATGTACTGAGGCCTAAGGACCCGGGCTGGGGATCTACTGAGGCCTAAGGCCCCGGGCTGGGGTTCTACTGAGGTCTAAGGCCCCGGGCTGGGGTTCTACTGAGGTCCAAGGCCCCGGGCTGGGGTTCTACTGAGGCCTAAGGGCCCGGACTGGGGTTCTACTGAGGTCTAAGGCCCCGGGCTGGGGTTCTACTGAGGCCTAAGGCCCCGGGCTGGGGTTCTACTGAGGCCTAAGGCCCCGGGCTGGGGTTCTACTGAGGCCTAAGGCCCCGGGCTGGGGATCTACTGAGGCCTAAGGACCCGGGCTGGGGATCTACTGAGGCCTAAGGACCCGGGCTGGGGATCTACTGAGGCCTAAGGACCCGGGCTGGGGATCTACTGAGGCCTAAGGACCCGGGCTGGGGTTCTACTGAGGTCTAAGGCCCCGGGCTGGGGTTCTACTGAGGTCTAAGGCCCCGGGCTGGGGTTCTACTGAGGCCTAAGGGCCCGGTACTGGGGTTCTACTGAGGTCTAAGGCCCCGGGATGGGGTTCTACTGAGGTCTAAGGCCCCGGGCTGGGGTTCTACTGAGGTCTAAGGCCCTGGGATGGGGTACTACTGAGGTCTAAGGCCCCGGGCTGGGGTTCTACTGAGGCCTAAGGCCCCGGGCTGGGGTTCTATTGAGGTCTAAGGCCCCGGGCTGGGGATCTACTGAGGTCTAAGGCCCCGGGCTGGGGTTCTACTGAGGTCTAAGGCCCCGGGATGGGGTTCTACTGAGGTCTAAGGCCCCGGGCTGGGGTTCTACTGAGGCCTAAGGCCCCGGGCTGGAGTTCTACTGAGGTCTAAGGCCCCGGGCTGGGGATCTACTGAGGCCTAAGGCCCCGGGCTGGGGATCTACTGAGGCCTAAGGCCCCGGGCTGGGGATCTACTGAGGCCTAAGGCCCCGGGCTGGGGATCTACTAACATATGGAATTGTTTTGGGAAGGTCATACCAAGGATCATTTAGCTTTTTGAATTAGAATTTTAGGACCCCTGTAAGTATAAAGAAATATATAAAACATTGTATTTGATGAAACATTGAATTTGGCCTTACTGCTAAAATAAGTTTTTATTTTACTGCTAAAAGAAGTTTTTATTTTTTATGTTGGCCATATTTAACCCCCTTTCTGTCACTAAAGTACTTCCATATACATAGCCTTCAGAAAGTATACACACCTTGACTTTTTCCACGTTTTGTTGTGTTTCAGCCTGAATTTAAAATAGATTAAATTAGGATTTTGTGTCACCTCTGCAGTGACCCAGAGGAGCATGAGGAGAGGGGGTGGGGCCTGGAAGATGACTGGTTCAGACTGGTTCTGCTCTGGACTCTCTCTGGAGGAGATGAGACGGGATGTCAGCCCCGGCACCCAACGTCTTCATCCTGGTCTTGGTGGAGCGCTCCAAATGAGAGGATAGAGGGGCTCTGGAGAGAATGGAAGAGATGTTTGGGGGAGGGTTATTGGAGACACACTGTGATTCTATTCTCCCATGATGGCCTGAAAGAGCAGAGCATTGATGAGTTTCTCCAAGAAGGGAGTCAGGACCTCCAGCAGCTTGTAGAGAAATGTGGGAGCAGTAACCACGTCTTCAACATTAACAACAGGGCCCATGGCACTTAGTTCCCAGAGCTGCTGAAGCAGGTAGAGGAGACAATGTCAGGAGAGGCCAGAGTTGAAGCAACGAGAAACCTGATGAAGATAGTCCTGCCTGAGTTACAGAGGAGCATCATGATCTCACAGAGAAAGATGCAGAGGGACTTCAGCAGACAGATGGAGGAGAAATATAGAGAGATGGAGGAGAAGGATAGAGAGATGGAGGAGAAGGATAAAGAGATGGAGGAGAAGGATAGAGAGATGGAGGAGGAGCATAGAGAGATGGAGGAGAAGGATAGAGAGATGGAGGGGATAGATAGAGAGATGGAGGAGAAGGATAGAGAGATGGAGGGGAAGGATAGAGGAGGTATATGTAACTATCAAGAAGAGCAGCTCACAGACACAGGAAGGACAAAGGAGAAACAGGAAGAAGAGCAGCTCACAGACACAGGAAAGAGAAAGGAGAAACAGGAAGAAGAGCAGCTCACAGACACAGGAAAGAGAAAGGAGAAACAGGAAGAAGAGCAGCTCACATACACAGGAAGGAGAAAGGAGAAACAGCAATAAGAGAGGGAGAAGAGATGGAGAGCTGAGGTTGGATGAGACCATGACTCCTCCATCGAGGGGTTTGAGAGAAGACAAGTTAAAGAGAATCACACTGTATTTATCTCACAATATAAGAGCAAATGGGTAGTTGTACTATCTCATTTCAAGAGCAACTTATTTGTTTATTAAACAGTGTTTGTTGTTAAATATAGTCTATTAAAGCTACAATACGTAACTTCTTTGGGCGATCTGACCAAATTCACATAGAAATGTGAGTTATAGATCTGTCATTCTCATTGAAAACAGGTGTAAGCAGCAGTAGATCTGTTCTATGTGTGCTATTTCTATGCATCCAGTGTTTAAGTTTAGTTTTTGCGTCTTTTACTTTAGGTTTTGTACACCAGATTCAAACAGCTGAAAATTAAATATTTTGGGATATGGAAAATATATTTCACATCGGTTTAGATGGTACAATGATTCTCTACACAATGACTGCTTGTTTTGTCACATGAACTGAAATTAGGCAAACTATTAGAATTTTAGCAAGCAGGAAATGGTGGAACAATTTCAGCATATTGCACGTTTAACTTGAATTAAGAAACCTATTGTGAAAAAGGCCCCCCCCAAAAAATGCCCATGTTGACTGACAATGTTGTAGGCTTCATGTATTTTAATTAATATACTACCTGCTTGATCAACTGTCATCCAGGAGAGAGGTTTTATCAGAGCAGGGCTTCAAAATCATCAGTAACATAGAAAAAAAAATGAATGATTCAAAAAGCTCTATAAATGCCATAAATCCAGCTCAGGTCTACACAATATGTGCAGGGTAACATCCCTGAATGTGTGGTAGAGTTAACCAGTCCTAACCCAGATAATATTACTATAGCAACAACATGTTATGGGGCAGAGAGAAAAATGTTGCAGTTTTATAGCTAATCTCACGCTATTTTACACATTTTGCCATGAGGCTGAGAGAAAACTTTGCAGTTTTAAAGCTAATTTCCTGTATACATTTAAAAATAATAATTTTCATGGTTTATGACGTGTTTGTTACAGGTCCCAGGATTGAGACCAGGGAAATAGATAATACTGTCTGCACCCGATGTCACAGGAAGGCCAAAAAGATCATCAAGGACAACAACCACTCGAGCCACTGCCTGTTCACCCCGCTATCATCCTGAAGGCGAGGTCAGTACAGGTGCATCAAAGCTGGGACAGAGAGACTGAAAAACAGCTTCTATCTCAAGACCATCAGACTGTTAAACAGCCATCACTAACACATTAGAGGCTGCTGCCAACATACAGACTCAAATCACTGGCCACTTTAATAAATGGATCACTAGTCGCTTTAATAATGTTTACATACTGCTTTACTCATCTCATATGTATATACTGTATTCTATACTATTCTACTGTATCTCAGTCTATGCTGCTCTGACATTGCTCGTCCTAATGTTTATATATTCTTAATTCTAATCCTTTACTTAGATTTGTGTGTATTGGGTATATATTGTGTAACTTGTTAGATATTACTGCACTGTCGGAGCTAGAAACACAAACATTTCACTACATCCGGAATAACATCTGCTAATCACGTGTATGTGACCAATAGCATTTGATTTGATTTGATGTTTCCTGTAAAACAGGAGAAATGACGAGACAACAGGAAGTTGTTTAGTTTCCGGAAAAGTTTTCTCATTAGAATTTAATAAACGTGTTTTCTTTCTTCCAAAAAGTGTCAAGGGTGAATTATCTGGTTCATTATAATTTCTTTGGTAGAAAAAAAAATCTAATTTCACAGTTGTCATTATGATTAGAAAACATATCTACATTGAAAGATATCCTATGTTCAGTCTCTTTAACATTACATATAGTTATTGCTATTCAATTAATTATTATCTGTACCAAATATAAAGGCTTTTCACTTCCAAACAGTGCAGGAGGCATCTAGCATGTTAAACCATCTAACTGTATGTGTCCAACACATGTCAACAGATTACCCACTTTAGAGGTGGAAACATAAATGTTACCCAATGTTTTACTTAAAAAAATATATTTCACCTTTATTTAACTAGGCAAGTCAGTTAAGAACACATTCTTATTTACAATGACGGCCTACCAAAAGGCCTGATCCGGGGACAGGGGGCCTGGGATAAAAAAATACAAAAAATAAATACAATATAAATTTAGGACAAAACACACATCACAACAAGAGAGACAGCACAACACTACATAAAGAGAGACCTAAGACAACAACATAGCATGGTAGAAACACATGACAACACAACATGGTAGCAACACAATATGACAACAACATGGTAGAAACACAACATGGTAGCAACACAACATGGTAGAAACACAACATGACAACAACATGGTAGCATCACAGCATGGTAGCAACACAACATGACAACATCATGGTAGCAACACAGCATGGTAGAAACACAACATGGTAGCAACACAACATGGTAGAAACACAACATGACAACAACATGGTAGAAACACAGCATGGTAGAAACACAACATGGTAGAAACACAACATGACAACAACATGGTAGCAACACAACATGGTAGAAACACAACATGACAACAACATGGTAGAAACACAACATGGTAGAAACACAACATGGTAGAAGCACAAAACATGGTCCGAACATTATTGGGCACCGACAACAGCACAAAGGGTAAGAAGGTAGAGACAACAATACATCACGCAAAGCAGCCACAACTGTCAGTAAAAATGTCCATGATTGTGTCTTTGAATGAAGAGATTGCAGCGAACTGAGAAGAGGAGCGACCCAGGGATGTGTGTGCTTTGGGGACCTTTAACAGAATGTGACTGGCAGAACGGGTGTTGTATGTGGAGGATGAGGGCTGCAGTAGATATCTCAGATAGGGGGAGTGAGGCCTAAGAGGGTTTTATAAATAAGCATCAACCAGTGGGTCTTGCGATGGGTATACAGAGATGACCAGTTTACAGAGGAGTATAGAATGCAGTGATGTGTCCTATAAGGAGCATTGGTGGCAAATCTGACGGCTGAATGGTAAAGAACATCTAGCCGCTCGAAAGCACCCTTACCTGTCGATCTATAAATGATGTCTCTGTAATCTAGCATGGGTAGGATGGTCATCTGAATCAGGGTTAGTTTGGCAGCTGGGGTGAAAGAGGAGCGATTACGATTGAGGAAACCAAGATTTAACTTTAGCCTGCAGCTATGATATGTGCTGAGAGAAGGACAGTGTACCGTCTAGCCAAGTACTTGTATGAGGTGACTACCTCAAACTCTAAACCCTCAGAGATAGTGATCACACCTGTGGGGAGAGGGGCATTCTTCTTACCAAACCATATGACCTTGGTTTTGGAGGTGTTCAGAACAAGGTTAAGGGCAGAGAAAGCTTATTGGACACTAAGAAAGCTTTGTTGTAGAGCATTTAACACAAAATCTCCGGGGAAGGGCCAGCAAAGTATAAGACTGTATCATCGGCATATAAATGGATGAGAGAGCTTCCTACTGCCTGAGCTATGTTGTTGATGTAAATTGAGATTTATGGTATAATTGATTGGTCTCAAACAGCTCCGATCTTCCAGCTAAAAATGTTTAATGTTTGGAGATAAACCAGAATGTCTCCTTTATAGACCAAGAATGTCTTTAACCTGGTGACGTCGCGCGTCGTTTTGAAATGCTACACAATCGCTGCTCAAAATGTTGTCTGGCTAATACTGGGGGCCTCAAAGAAAAACAATGGGCCAGGGTTTTAGAAATGCCAAGGTCGATTTCTGATCCCAGACTGCCCCTGGTTACAATCATAAAGGTAAGCAGCAAGCCATTGAGTCTGTAGTACTTTTTATCAGCCACTAGAGTTCCCCCTAGATCTGATCCTCAGCATGACACTGTACTACTAGTTGCACTTATGAACAGATCTAGTATCAGCCTACTTAGCTCGGGGTTAAATGCCACTGACCTTCATTGAAGTGTACAGATGCGCATTGAGCGTGGGAAATGCGCTCTACAAATTCAGTATAATAATACGTATTTTTATTATTGCATCATAGCTAACTGTATCCAGTCAAAAAAAACAAACAAACCCCAAAAAACCTAGCGGAAATGACTAATGGCAGGTCTACCTACAAAATACGCGATGTTACCTAGGTTGTTGTCAAACGTCTTACTCATGGAGAAATACAAACCTGCAACAGATGCCAACTCTTGCTATATGCAAGATGATGAGTCACTTCTCTTTTACGTTTATGTCTTTAGGAAAAATACAGAATTCTCAAATTCTATATCGGAGATGTTCCATAGGAAATATATTGCCCTAATAAAATAGCATAAATGTTTCAACTGTTCTAAAGTGTAACATATAGGTATGAATGTGAACAAGAGAGCACGTATCCTCCCTCACTCCCCAGTCATCAGAGCTCTCCACCTGCTCCTCTCTCCATTTCAGCACGATACAAACAAACGCTCCGACGCCGTGAGACCGTAGACTTGCGGTAACGTGCAGAGAAAAAATTAGGCAACTTGATTCTTCTAGACTCTTTACTGTAATCAGCCAGTGTTCTTCCATGACGCCCAGGCAACCAGCCAGGAACAAGGATGGCCTAACCTTGCCCACGGGGCGCGACGTCACCAGGTTAAAGACATTCTTGGTCTATAAAGGAGACATTCTGGTTTATCTCCAAACATAAAAAAAAAATTAGCTGGAAGATCGGAGCTGTTTGAGACCAATCAATTATACCATAAATGAACAATGGCGCCGACGAATGAAAGACATATGAACGGTATGTTGGACTGCTATTTCGCTTTATTCCTTCGTTATTACATGTTTGTTAGGCTAATGAAGGAGCATTTCATGTTATTTGCAAATATATATTGATTATCATTAGCTATATATTGAATTGAAATGTTTACTGTTCTCTCAAAATAAAAAAATACAATATGTGGACATTTTAGTGCGTTTTGCCTGGAGAATAGAAGTTGTCACAATGTCTTTAGAATGAATTTACGTCAGTGTACTATAATGTCACCCAGCGCCCTCTATCTGGTCGGGTCAGGCGTCACCTGTTCACACGCTGCTCCGCGCCCTGTGCTCCGGAAGATGGGCAGCGGGGAAAGTCGCCCTGGCAAGGTGTCTCTCTGCGGAGGTATTGAATAGAATAGACCTTTGCATAATAAGTAGATACAATGTAATACTTAATTGTTTGAAATGCGTTATTTTCATCAGTAGCCTAACTTGCTATGTTGGGGAAAGAAAGAACGAGCCGGTCTGTCACAGAACGCACAGTGTAAGACTGTCTGCCCCGTTTTGAGGTAGCGTGAACCAACCGTGGACAGGAGCTGCAAGGTGCGCCAGTAGCGCAGTAGCTACGTGTCTCACGCATGTACCGTTCCATTTCGCAGGTTATTGGACAGCATATGCTAGGCTATAGGCTATAAACAGTATAAAGTGGATGACAGTTATCCTGTCTGTCATTATTGTCTGTGTGTGGCCTGATTGGCACCGTATTCACCATGTAGTGCACTACTTTAGACCAGGGCCATTTGATTTGCAGCCCCCAGTCAGTGGTCAGTCAGGAATGAGCGGTGGATATTCTTGTAACATCCTTAGCCAAACGGAGACGCCAGTAAATAACAGTGAGCTTACAGAATGCGTCACAGCTGAAATAAGGCTTGAGTTACAGTGTGCGTCCTAAATGGCCTCCATATTCCCTATGTAGTGTACTTATGACCAGGACCCATGCTCAAAAGTAGTGCACAAGAATAGGATGCCTTTTTGGATGCATCTACAGTAGCAGTGTTACTAGCTGTATTAGAGGGCCATCTACAGTAGCAGTGGTACAGCTGTATTAGAGGGCCATCTACAGTAGCAGTGTTACAGCTGTATTAGAGGGCCATCTACAGTAGCAGTGTTACTAGCTGTATTAGAGGGCCATCTACAGTAGCAGTGTTACAGCTGTATTAGAGGGCCATCTACAGTAGCAGTGTTACTAGCTGTATTAGAGGGCCATCTACAGTAGCAGTATTACTGCTGTATTAGAGGGCCATCTACAGTATTACAGCTGTATTAGAGGGCCATCTACAGTAGCAGTGTTACTAGCTGTATTAGAGGGCCATCTACAGTATTACAGCTGTATTAGAGGGCCATCTACAGTAGCAGTGTTACAGCTGTATTAGAGGGCCATCTACAGTAGCAGTGTTACTAGCTGTATTAGAGGGCCATCTACAGTAGCAGTGTTACTAGCTGTATTAGAGGGCCATCTACAGTAGCAGTGTTACTAGCTGTATTAGAGGGCCATCTACAGTAGCAGTGTTACAGCTGTATTAGAGGGCCATCTACAGTAGCAGTGTTACTAGCTGTATTAGAGGGCCATCTACAGTGTTACAGCTGTATTAGAGGGCCATCTACAGTAGCAGTGTTACTAGCTGTATTAGAGGGCCATCTACAGTATTACAGCTGTATTAGAGGGCCATCTACAGTAGCAGTGTTACAGCTGTATTAGAGGGCCATCTACAGTAGCAGTGTTACTAGCTGTATTAGAGGGCCATCTACAGTATTACAGCTGTATTAGAGGGCCATCTACAGTAGCAGTGTTACTAGCTGTATTAGAGGGCCATCTACAGTAGCAGTGTTACAGCTGTATTAGAGGGCCATCTACAGTAGCAGTGTTACTAGCTGTATTAGAGGGCCATCTACAGTAGCAGTGTTACTAGCTGTATTAGAGGGCCATCTACAGTAGCAGTGTTACAGCTGTATTAGAGGGCCATCTACAGTAGCAGTGTTACAGCTGTATTAGAGGGCCATCTACAGTAGCAGTGTTACTGCTGTATTAGAGGGCCATCTACAGTAGCAGTGTTACTAGCTGTATTAGAGGGTCATCTACAGTATTACAGCTGTATTAGAGGGCCATCTACAGTAGCAGTGTTACTGCTGTATTAGAGGGCCATCTACAGTAGCAGTGTTATTAGCTGTATTAGAGGGCCATCTACAGTAGCAGTGTTACTAGCTGTATTAGAGGGCCATCTACAGTGTTACAGCTGTATTAGAGGGTCATCTACAGTATTACAGCTGTATTAGAGGGTCATCTACAGTAGCAGTGTTACAGCTGTATTAGAGGGCCATCTACAGTGTTACTAGCTGTATTAGAGGGCCATCTACAGTAGCAGTGTTACAGCTGTATTAGAGGGCCATCTACAGTAGCAGTGTTACAGCTGTATTAGAGGGCCATCTACAGTAGCAGTGTTACTAGCTGTATTAGAGGGCCATCTACAGTAGCAGTGTTACTAGCTGTATTAGAGGGCCATCTACAGTAGCAGTGTTACTAGCTGTATTAGAGGGCCATCTACAGTAGCAGTGTTACAGCTGTATTAGAGGGCCATCTACAGTAGCAGTGTTACAGCTGTATTAGAGGGCCATCTACAGTAGCAGTGTTACAGCTGTATTAGAGGGCCATCTACAGTAGCAGTGTTACTGCTGTATTAGAGGGCCATCTACAGTAGCAGTGTTACTAGCTGTATTAGAGGGCCATCTACAGTAGCAGTGTTACTAGCTGTATTAGAGGGCCATCTACAGTGTTACTAGCTGTATTAGAGGGCCATCTACAGTAGCAGTGTTACTGCTGTATTAGAGGGCCATCTACAGTAGCAGTGTTATTAGCTGTATTAGAGGGCCATCTACAGTAGCAGTGTTACTAGCTGTATTAGAGGGCCATCTACAGTAGCAGTGTTACAGCTGTATTAGAGGGCCATCTACAGTAGCAGTGGTACAGCTGTATTAGAGGGCCATCTACAGTAGCAGTGTTACTAGCTGTATTAGAGGGTCATCTACAATAGCAGTGTTACAGCTGTATTAGAGGGCCATCTACAGTAGCAGTGTTACAGCTGTATTAGAGGGCCATCTACAGTAGCAGTGTTACAGCTGTATTAGAGGGCCATCTACAGTAGCAGTGTTACTAGCTGTATTAGAGGGCCATCTACAGTAGCAGTGTTATTAGCTGTATTAGAGGGCCATCTACAGTAGCAGTGTTACAGCTGTATTAGAGGGCCATCTACAGTAGCAGTGTTACAGCTGTATTAGAGGGCCATCTACAGTAGCAGTGTTATTAGCTGTATTAGAGGGCCATCTACAGTAGCAGTGTTACAGCTGTATTAGAGGGCCATCTACAGTAGCAGTATTACAGCTGTATTAGAGGGCCATCTACAGTAGCAGTGTTATTAGCTGTATTAGAGGGCCATCTACAGTATTACAGCTGTATTAGAGGGCCATCTACAGTAGCAGTGTTACTAGCTGTATTAGAGGGCCATCTACAGTAGCAGTGGTACAGCTGTATTAGAGGGCCATCTACAGTAGCAGTGTTACTAGCTGTATTAGAGGGTCATCTACAGTAGCAGTGTTACAGCTGTATTAGAGGGCCATCTACAGTAGCAGTGTTACAGCTGTATTAGAGGGCCATCTACAGTAGCAGTGTTACTAGCTGTATTAGAGGGCCATCTACAGTAGCAGTGTTACTAGCTGTATTAGAGGGCCATCTACAGTAGCAGTGTTACTAGCTGTATTAGAGGGCCATCTACAGTGTTACTAGCTGTATTAGAGGGCCATCTACAGTAGCAGTGTTATTAGCTGTATTAGAGGGCCATCTACAGTAGCAGTGTTACAGCTGTATTAGAGGGCCATCTACAGTAGCAGTATTACAGCTGTATTAGAGGGCCATCTACAGTAGCAGTGTTATTAGCTGTATTAGAGGGCCATCTACAGTATTACAGCTGTATTAGAGGGCCATCTACAGTAGCAGTGTTACTAGCTGTATTAGAGGGCCATCTACAGTAGCAGTGGTACAGCTGTATTAGAGGGCCATCTACAGTAGCAGTGTTACTAGCTGTATTAGAGGGTCATCTACAGTAGCAGTGTTACAGCTGTATTAGAGGGCCATCTACAGTAGCAGTGTTACAGCTGTATTAGAGGGCCATCTACAGTAGCAGTGTTACTCTGACCCTGAGGCCCCTAGTCAGCTGTAGTCTGGCTATGATTGTACTGTTCTGTATGTACCTGTTCAAGTGTGTCATCCAATGAAGTGCTTTTTATCACCAGCTGTTGACAAACTATTGACACTATTATATGTTAAATAAAGGTTAAATAAAATCAATAAATAAATACATATGAACTGTAGAACCACCAGAAAACCCTAGTAAGACCCCAGCAAGAGAGACCACTAGACCCCTAGTAGACCCCAGCCAGAGAGACCACTAGACCCCTAGTAAGACCCCAGCCAGAGAGACCACTAGACCCCTAGTAGACCCCAGCCAGAGAGACCACTAGACCCCTAGTAGACCCCAGCAAGAGAGACCACTAGACCCCTAGTAGACCCCAGCCAGAGAGACCACTAGACCCCTAGTAGACCCCAGCCAGAGAGACCACTAGACCCCTAGTAAGACCCCAGCAAGAGAGACCACTAGACCCCTAGTAAGACCCCAGCAAGAGAGACCACTAGACCCCTAGTAGACCCCAGCCAGAGAGACCACTAGACCCCTAGTAGACCCCAGCCAGAGAGACCACTAGACCCCTAGTAGACCCCAGCAAGAGAGACCACTAGACCCCTAGTAGACCCCAGCCAGAGAGACCACTAGACCCCTAGTAAGACCCCAGCCAGAGAGACCACTAGACCCCTAGTAAGACCCCAGCAAGAGAGACCACTAGACCCCTAGTAGACCCCAGCCAGAGAGACCACTAGACCCCTAGTAGACCCCAGCCAGAGAGACCACTAGACCCCTAGTAAGACCCCAGCCAGAGAGACCACTAGACCCCTAGTAGACCCCAGCCAGAGAGACCACTAGACCCCTAGTAAGACCCCAGCCAGAGAGACCACTAGACCCCTAGTAAGACCCCAGCAAGAGAGACCACCAGACCCCTAGTAGACCCCAGCCAGAGAGACCACCAGACCCCTAGTAAGACCCCAGCCAGAGAGACCACCAGACCCCTAGTAGACCCCAGCCAGAGAGACCATTAGACCCCTAGTAGACCCCAGCCAGAGAGACCACTAGACCCCTAGTAGACCCCAGCAAGAGAGACCACTAGACCCCTAGTAAGACCCCAGCCAGAGAGACCACTAGACCCCTAGTAGACCCCAGCCAGAGAGACCACTAGACCCCTAGTAGACCCCAGCCAGAGAGACCACTAGACCCCTAGTAAGACCCCAGCCAGAGAGACCACCAGACCCCTAGTAGACCCCAGCCAGAGAGACCACTAGACCCCTAGTAGACCCCAGCCAGAGAGACCACTAGACCCCTAGTAAGACCCCAGCCAGAGAGACCATTAGACCCCTAGTAGACCCCAGCCAGAGAGACCACTAGACCCCTAGTAGACCCCAGCCAGAGAGACCACTAGACCCCTAGTAAGACCCCAGCCAGAGAGACCACTAGACCCCTAGTAAGACCCCAGCCAGAGAGACCACCAGACCCCTAGTAAGACCCCAGCCAGAGAGACCACTAGACCCCTAGTAGACCCCAGCCAGAGAGACCACTAGACCCCTAGTAAGACCCCAGCCAGAGAGACCACTAGACCCCTAGTAGACCCCAGCCAGAGAGACCACTAGACCCCTAGTAAGACCCCAGCCAGAGAGACCACTAGACCCCTAGTAAGACCCCAGCCAGAGAGACCACTAGACCCCTAGTAGACCCCAGCCAGAGAGACCACTAGACCCCTAGTAGACCCCAGCAAGAGAGACCACTAGACCCCTAGTAGACCCCAGCAAGAGAGACCACTAGACCCCTAGTAAGACCCCAGCCAGAGAGACCATTAGAACCATGAACTGACCTGTTATCTCCATCTAACCCTCTATCTGACCATCAGACCTCTGGTATTGACATTACTGTCTGTTATCTCCTACCCCCAGATACATACCTCTAGTATTGACTTTTCTGTCTGTTATCTCCTACCCCCAGATACCTCTAGTAAGGCCTCAGAGAGCCCTGCGGAGCCCAAGGGGAAGAGGCCCCCAGTGCTTGTGGACGGGGTGACTCTGAACGGCCCCACGCTGGACATCCGGGAAGCAGAGAGCTTCCTCAGAGAAGCCATGCCCATCATCATGGAGGAGGCCGTCTGGAAGGCTACTGACGTCAAGGAGAAGGTAAACATCTCTTTTCCAATTCTTTCTCACACCATGCACTTCCAGTCCCAGGATGCATAAAGGAAAATTAGATCTGTTGTGAAGTATACCAGAATGCTGGAGTTTATTTTTCAAACAATAGGAAATGGACCTGTATAAGAATTTATCAGGTAAATGGCCACCCGGACTATTTGCATTGACCCATTGACCCTCCTTTTTTTTTTTACATTGCTGCTACTCGCTGTTTATTATCGATGCATAGTCACTTTACCCCTACCTACATGTATATATTACCTTATTGACCTCGACTAACCTGTACCCCCGCACATTGGCTCGGTAACGTACATCCTGTACATAGCCTCTTTATTGTTATTTTATTGTGTTACTTTATTATTATAATTTTTTTAAACTTTAGTTTACTTAGTAAGTATTTTCTTAACTCTTATTTTTCTTAAAACTGCATTGTTGGTTAAAGGATCGGACCCTTTTTTTCAATTTTCGCGTACAATGACAAACCCAAATCTAACTGCCTGTAGCTCAGGACCTGAAGCAACGATATGCATATTATTGGTACCATTTGAAAAGAAACACTTTGAAGTTTGTGGAAATTTGAAATTAATGTAGGAGAATATAACACAATAGATTTGGTAAAAGATAATACAAAGAAAAAAACATGAATTTTTTTGTTCCATCATCTTTGAAATGCAAGAGAAAGGCCATGATCTGACTTAGGACTCCAGGTGCAATTTAGATTTTGGCCACTAGATGGCAGCATTGTATGTGCAAAGTTTTAGACTGATCCATTGAACCATTGCATTTATGTTCAAAATGTTGTATCAAGTCTGCCCAAATGTCAATATATACATTTTCAAGTTCATAACTGTGCACTCTCCTCAAACAATAACATGGTATGTTTTCACTGTAATAGCTACTGTAAAATTAGATTCGATTTGATTGATATACAGTACATGTTCTTTATGGATGGTGAATAGGCCCAGGTAGTTTGTCTGACGTCAAGGATAAGGTAAACAAACATCTAGTGGAGGGGACAGTCTGAAATGGCACCATTTTCACTATATAACTTGAAGGGTGTTTATCAATATGCATACTACCTACCGCACTCCATACTCTCACGCTCTGAGTGCATTTTCAGAGTACGTTCTTGTGAGGACGAGAGTGTGGAAAACACATAAAACATTACACTTGAGAAGTACTCCCCCTTACTGTATTACCTCACGCTGCACCTCCCCATTCACTGACCCTTCTTCCAGACAGGACAATGGCAACAATAGAGGCCAAACAGGATATACACAAAGCAAAACGTTTTAGGTGTCAAGTCTTTGTGGGTAGCTAGCTAGCTAACAATTCTCTGTGGCTAGCTAACAGTAGTAGCAAGACAGTTAGCCCTTTTGACTTACTATGGGCTTGCGATTTACACACACTACAGTGGGTATTGTAGGCAGGTAAACATGCCAAAATAAAATAAGACAAGATAAAACAAGATAAAATATTGTTGTCAGCCAACATATGAGATGTGAATAGGCAACATTTCATTCCGAAGTCGGAGTGTATTTTCTCTGGATTCAGCTCAGTTAATGTCCGCCATTGATTTTAAGAAATGTTGCATAATTTTTAACACGGTTGCATCATATTTCTGTGCATACTTTCCGTTGCAGCTTGTATCGATGCATGCTTCAGAATATGTACAAACGGAGTACGCATTCGAGAACTGCCCCCCGTGCTCCGTTTTGCAAACTATGATTTGGACTCATACTCCCACTGTCCCGTGCTCTAATTTGCGTGCTCGGAGCACGGTAGTATGCATTTTGAGAAACACCCAAAGTCTATTTCCTTCTCTCCCGTATAACAGGTGTGTGAGTGGCGCTCTCCGGAGCAGCTGAAGGACCTATTAGACCTAGAGCTGAGGGAAGGAGGCGAGGCACACCCCCAGATACTGCAGCGCTGTCGGGATGCCATCCGATACAGTGTCAAGACCGGTAAGAACCCAGCTCAACCCTGATTTAAAATCTGAACCCCCAGACCTCAGCCAAACCCTGACCCCCCCCCCCCCCCCCCCCCCATCCAAACCCTGACTTTCAAAACCCGGACTCTTTAAAAAGATACCAATGAGCTTCATCCCAAACCTGTCCTAAACCCTAACCTTCTAACTCTCCAGCCCAGTCTCTCTTTTGCCATATGATACAGTGTCAAGACTGGTAGGAAACAGCTCAACCCTAATCCCCATGCAGCCAATCCCTAACCTTGAAAACCCCCAGCCAAACCCCACATTTAAAACCCTTGTCAACCAGGTCTGTTAACCAACTAACCTTCAAATTCTCCAGCCCAGACTCCCTCTAACTCCCCAGTCAGCTATGTTACATAATTAACTAGCTAGACCCTAGTTAGCCACCCTCACTGCACTCACGCTAGCTACTGGACAATACAGGCTATAGCGATAGTAGCTCCCATCCTTCCACCCAGCGTTATCCTATCCAACCCAGGCTGTTAATCCACCCAGCGTTATCCTATCCAACCCAGGCTGTTAATCATCAAACTAGCGACAGTAGCCCATCCTTCATAACCGTCCCAGCCCCTTAACACTCCCGGCCCCTTAAACCTTCTGGCCCCTTAACACTCCCGGCCCCTTAAACCTCCCGGCCCCTGACATCTGAGCTCCCTTGACCCCCACCTAGCCTGGTCCAGCCAGACCACAAATGTAAAACCCCTGTCAACCAGCTCTGTCAAACAACTAACCTTCAAACTAAAACTCCCCAGTTAGCTAACATTAGGGCAGGGTTAAAGATAGCTAACATTAGGGTAGGGTTAAAGTTAGCTAACATTAGGGTAGGGTTAAAGTTAGCTAACATTAGGTTAGGGTTAAAGTTAGCTAACATTAGGTTAGGGTTAAAGTTAGCTAACATTAGGGTAGGGTTAAAGTTAGCTAACATTAGGGTAGGGTTAAAGTTAGCTAACATTAGGGTAGGGTTAAAGATAGCTAACATTAGTGTAGGTTTAAAGTTAGCTAACATTAGGGCAGGGTTAAAGATAGCTAACGTTAGGGTAGGGTTAAAGTTAGCTAACATTAGGGTAGGGTTAAAGTTAGCTAACATTAGGGTAGGGTTAAAGTTAGCTAACATTGGTGTAGGGTTAAAGTTAGCTAACATTAGGGTAGGGTTAAAGATAGCTAACATTAGGGTAGGGTTAAAGTTAGCTAACATTAGGGTAGGGTTCAAGTTAGCTAACATTAGGGTAGGGATAAAGATAGCTAACATTAGGGTAGGGTTAAAGTTAGCTAACATTAGGGTAGGGTTAAAGATAGCTAACATTAGGGTAGGGTTAAAGATAGCTAACATTAGGGTAGGGATAAAGATAGCTAACATTAGGGTAGGGTTAAAGTTAGCTAACATTAGGGTAGGGTTAAAGATAGCTAACATTAGGGTAGGGTTAAAGATAGCTAACATTAGGGTAGGGTTACTGTACTAAATGCCATATTTTTAGCAGACCCTTACAGTCATACATTTTACATATGGTTGGCCCTGGGAATAGAACCCACAATCCTGGTGTTGGAAAGCACCATGCTCTACCAACTGTACTCACACTAGATACACTAACCCATCCCTATCCAACCCAGGCTGTAAATCATCAAGCTAGCAACAGTAGCTCCTCCCAGCCTCTTAACCCTCCTAGTCCCTTAACCCTCCCAGCCTCTTAACCCTCCCAGCCTCTTAACCCTCCCAGCCCTTTAACCCTCCCAGCCCCTTAACCCTCCCAGCCCCTTAACCCTCCCAGCCCCTTAACCCTCCCAGCCTCTTAACCCTCCCAGCCCCTTAACCCTCCCAGCCTCTTAACCCTCCCAGTCCCTTAACCCTCCCAGCCTCTTAACGCTCCCAGCCTCTTCACCCTCCCAGCCTCCCAGCCTCTTAACCCTCCCAGCCCCTTAACGCTCTCAGTCCCTGACATCTGAGCTGCTGTGTCCTGCATCTAGCCTGGTCCAGTCAGACCCTAAAACACAATATGATGTACTTTATATAGAAACATTGACACAGGAAACAGGGCAACGCTGGCACACTCCTCGTCTCACGTCTCAATGTATGTGTCAGGAATAGCAGTCTGTCGGGAATAGACTGAGAAATGTTCCTTAGTGCCAGTGGATGCAGCAGAGTGCAAGTTAAGCACCTCTGTTTACACATGTGAACGATAGGAGTTTGAATCCCAGGTTCTGCTGTGAATCCACAAGACTTTGCTAGCCTGTCGAGCTAAAGCCTTTACAGATGTAGGATCTTAGTTTGATCACTCTTTTGTTGCTGAGAATCTTCCTTCTTCCTGAATCTTCATGATTTACATAAATTCAGTGAAAACCCACACTAACACACGATTATATTAACAGTATTCCACTTTTCTTGAAGCTAATAGCCTAACCACCGATTAAATCCTGTTGCTGAAGGCATATTTTGCTGCGACAATACTGGTCAAATTAATATCTGACAACTGTAGGTTCTGATTTGGGTTGCAAAATTACGGTAAATTTTCCCAGCTTCTCCAGAAATCCTGTTTGGAGTATCTGGATTTCTTGCTTATTCTCTCCTGATCCCGGGAATCTTCCGACCAGGATTTTCTGGAAAACCTGGAAACTTAGTTGTGATTGAATCAAACCTTGTGTGTTTGTATATGCAGGACATCCTCTCTTCTTCAACCAGCTCTATGCAGGCATGGACCCTTATTCACTAGTGGGTCGATTCATCACAGAAGCTATCAACCCCAGTCTGTGAGTATTATATCTTACCATATCATATGATCTGAGTGGTCTGTCACCATGTACTCATACTCACTGTATAACTGTGCCTGACAAGGGATGTGGGATTTTATGATTACTGAAATTATATCAATGACAACTATTCTGCTATTCATTTCAGAAGTGTCTGTAGCTCGTTCTTGATGATTGATTGGATAGTATGTAGCTCAGGTGAGAGCAGGTGAATCAGTGACTGCACATGTTGTTTGTCTTGGCAGGTACACATACGAGGTGGCTCCAGTGTTCCTGCTGACAGAGGAGGCCGTCCTAAAGAAGATGATTGAGATCATTGGATGGCAGGAAGGAGGGGACGGCATCTTCAGCCCAGGTATGGAAACCACACAGACTGACATCTTCTTCTTCTCCATCTTCATCTTCTTCTTCTTCTCCTTCTTCATCTTCTTCTTCCTCATCTTGTTCTTCATCTTGTTCTTCATTTTCTTCCTCATCTTCCCCTTCATCTTCATCTTCCTCTTCATTTTCTTCCTCATCTTCCCCTTCTACTTCATCATCCTCTTCTTCTCCTTCTTCTTCTTCTTCATTTTCTTCATCTTCTTCATCTTCATCCTTCATCTTCTTCATCATCTTCTTACTGAGAGATTGTCTCTGTGTTCTCCAGGTGGCTCTGTGTCCAACATGTATGCTGTGAACGTGGCCAGGTACCACCACTGTCCTGATGTGAAGGTGCTGGGCCTGTCTGCCTTGCCTAGACTGGTCATGTTTACATCTCAGGAGGTAAACACACACACACACACAAAGGGCAGGCCAACACCTATTATTGTTTTAACACCACACACACACACACACACACACACACACACACACACACACACACACACACACACACACACACACACACACACACACACACAGGCCAACACCTGTTATCATTATAACACCATACAAAGCGAACACCATACAAAGCGAACACACACACACACACACACACACACACACACACACACACACACACACACACACACACACACACACACACACACACATATTATAACACCATACAAAGCGAACATTATGCAGCAGCCCTAACAGTTTGATAATACCAGGGGGTGTGAGTGTACATGGTGTGGACCAGCCCTATGCTCAGGGTAACAGTTTGATAATACCAGGGGGTGTGAGTGTACATGGTGTGGACCAGCCCTATGCTCAGGGTAACAGTTTGATAATACCAAGGGGTGTGAGTGTACATGGTTTGGACCAGCCCTATGCTCAGGGTAACAGTTTGATAATACCAGGGGGTGTGAGTGTACATGGTGTGGACCAGCCCTATGCTCAGGGTAACAGTTTGATAATACCAGGGGGTGTGAGTGTACATGGTGTGGACCAGCACCAGTTAGTACCTTTTCAAAGAGCGTCTGAAAAGAGTCAATACACCTACTTAATACATCTGTCAAATGATTCCAGTCAGCAGCACTACCCAGTCCCAGGCTGGTCCGTATCAGGAGTCTGGAGGTGGGATATCACATCATAGTGGGTGTCTGCTCAGTTCTTTATGATAACATATAACAACAGCCACACAGCTATCAGGGAGTTTCTCAGTTCTTTATGATAACATATCACAACAGCCACACAGCTATCAGGGAGTTTCTCAGTTCCAGCTGTTGCTCTGAAAGATATTGAATAAATGGTTTTATAATCCCTGTGTGTGTGTGTGTGTGTAGTACTATAAACACCATATATATTACAATCCCTGTCTGTATAGCACCTTATTGTGGATCCTGTCTAGACTGGTCATATAGCACCTTATTGTGGATCCTGTCTAGACTGGTCATTAATATAGCACCTTATTGTGGATCCTGTCTAGACTGGTCATTAATATAGCACCTTATTGTGGATCCTGTCTAAACTGGTCATTAATATAGCACCTTATTGTGGATCCTGTCTAGACTGGTCATTAATATAGCACCTTATTGTGGATCCTGTCCAGACTGGTTATTAATATAGCACCTTATTGTGGATCCTGTCTAGACTGGTCATTAATATAGCACCTTATAGTGGATCCTGTCTAGACTGGTCATTAATATAGCACCTTATTGTGGATCCTGTCTAGACTGGTCATTAATATAGCACCTTATTGTGGATCCTGTCTAGACTGGTCATTAATATAGCACCTTATTGTGGATCCTGTCTAGACTGGTCATTAATATAGCACCTTATTGTGGATCCTGTCTAGACTGGTCATTAATATAGCACCTTATTGTGGATCCTGTCTAGACTGGTCATTAATATAGCACCTTATTGTGGATCCTGTCTAGACTGGTCATTAATATAGCACCTTATTGTGGATCCTGTCTAGACTGGTCATTAATATAGCACCTTATTGTAGATCCTGTCTAGACTGGTCATTTTGTTGATTAACCAGTTCTCCCTCAGTGACACTTTTCTCTCTTTGTTCTTTTCAGTGTCATTACTCTGTTTCCAAAGCAGCAGCTTTCCTGGGAATTGGCACCAACAATGTTTATGTGATCCCGTCGGATAAGAGGTATGCTGGTTACTGCTGGTTACTGCTGGTTACTGCTACAGTTACACGGTTACTGCTGGTTACTGCTGGTTACTGCTACAGTTACACGGTTACTGCTGGTTACTGCTACAGTTACACGGTTACTGCTGGTTACTGCTGGTTACTGCTACAGTTACTGCTAGTTACTGCTAGTTACTGCTACAGTTACTGCTGGTTACTGCTACAATTACATGCTTATGGCTAGTTACTGCTAGTTACTGCTACAGTTACACGGTTACTTCCACTGTCCACACCACACGCTTCTGTTGTCACTGTCCACAATGACTGACCTGCGTCACTATGACACCTGGGTTTTACTAATCCTTGTTCATCTTTCTTTCTATGTCTTTGTGTCTTTGTTTCTCAGAGGGAAGATGATTCCAGCGGAGTTTGAGAAACAAGTACAGAGAGCCAAAGATGAGGTGAGAAGGAGAGCTGTCAATGGAGTCAGCAGAGTTGTTTGGTGTCAGATATGTTATGAAACACATTCGGGAACTGGGAACTGCTGTTGAATATAGCCACGGTGATGGTTAGGGAACTGCTGTTGAATATACCCATGGTGATGGTTAGGGAACTGCTGTTGAATATACCCATGGTGATGGTTAGGGAACTGCTGTTGAATATACCCATGGTGATGGTTAGGGAACTGCTGTTGAATATACCCATGGTGATGTTTAGGGAACTGCTGTTGAATATACCCATGGTGATGTTTAGGGAACTGCTGTTGAATATACCCATGGTGATGGTTAGGGAACTGCTGTTGAATATACCCATGGTGATGGTTAGGGTACTGCTGTTGAATATACCCATGGTGATGGTTAGGGAACTGCTGTTGAATATACCCATGTGATGGTTAGGGAACTGCTGTTGAATATACCCATGGTGATGGTTAGGGAACTGCTGTTGAATATACCCATGGTGATGGTTAGGGAACTGCTGTTGAATATACCCATGGTGATGGTTAGGGAACTGCTGTTGAATATACCCATGGTGATGGTTAGGGAACTGCTGTTGAATATACCCATGGTGATGGTTAGGGAACTGCTGTTGAATATACCCATGGTGATGGTTAGGGAACTGCTGTTGAATATACCCATGGTGATGGTTAGGGAACTGCTGTTGAATATACCCATGGTGATGGTTAGGGAACTGCTGTTGAATATACCCATGGTGATGGTTAGGGAACTGCTGTTGAATATACCCATGGTGATGGTTAGGGAACTGCTGTTGAATATACCCATGGTGATGGTTAGGGAACTGCTGTTGAATATACCCATGGTGATGGTTAGGGAACTGCTGTTGAATATACCCATGGTGATGGTTAGGGAACTGCTGTTGAATATACCCATGGTGAAGGTTAGGGAACTGCTGTTGAATATACCCATGGTGATGGTTAGGGAACTGCTGTTGAATATACCCATGGTGATGGTTAGGGAACTGCTGTTGAATATACCCATGGTGAAGGTTAGGGAACTGCTGTTGAATATACCCATGGTGATGGTTAGGGAACTGCTGTTGAATATACCCATGGTGAGAGTTAGGGAACTGCTGTTGAATATACCCATGGTGAGGGTTAGGGAACTGCTGTTGAATATACCCATGGTGATGGTTAGGGAACTGCTGTTAAATATACCCATGGTGATGGTTAGGGAACTGCTGTTGAATATACCCATGGTGATGGTTAGGGAACTGCTGTTGAAAATACTCATGGTGAGGGTTAGGGAAGTGCTGTTGAATATACCCATGGTGATGGTTAGGGAACTGCTGTTGAATATACCCATGGTGATGGTTAGGGAACTGCTGTTGAATATACCCATGGTGATGGTTAGGGAACTGCTGTTGAATATACCCATGGTGATGGTTAGGGAACTGCTGTTGAATATACCCATGGTGAGGGTTAGGGAACTGCTGTTGAATATACCCATGGTGAAGGTTAGGGAACTGCTGTTGAATATACCCATGGTGATGGTTAGGGAACTGCTATTGAATATACCCATGGTGAGGGTTAGGGAACTGCTGTTGAATATACCCATGGTGAGGGTTAGGGAACTGCTGTTGAATATACCCATGGTGATGGTTAGGGAACTGCTGTTGATTATACCCATGGTGAAGGTTAGGGAACTGCTGTTGAATATACCCATGGTGATGGTTAGGGAACTGCTGTTGTATATACCCATGGTGATGGTTAGGGAACTGCTGTTGAATATACCCATGGTGAGGGTTAGGGAACTGCTGTTGAATATACCCATGGTGAAGGTTAGGGAACTGCTGTTGAATATACCCATGGTGATGGTTAGGGAACTGCTGTTGAATATACCCATGGTGATGGTTAGGGAACTGCTGTTGAATATACCCATGGTGATGGTTAGGGAACTGCTGTTGATTATACCCATGGTGAGGGTTAGGGAACTGCTGTTGAATATACCCATGGTGAGGGTTAAGGAACTGCTGTTGAATATACCCATGGTGAGGGTTAGGAAACTGCTGTTGAATATACCCATGGTGAGGGTTAGGGAACTGCTGTTGAATATACCCATGGTGATGGTTAGGGAACTGCTGTTGAATATACCCATGGTGAAGGTTATGGAACTGCTGTTGAATATACCCATGGTGATGGTTAGGAAACTGCAATATAGTATTAATGACCAGGGTGATGGAGTAACATATTGTTGTCCTCTGATGGTATATAGTATTAATGACCAGGATGTTGGAGTAACATTATATTGTTGTTGTTGTTGTTGTTGTTGTTGACAGGGAGCGTTGCCCTTCATGGTGAACGCCACAGCAGGGACCACCGTACTAGGGGCCTTCGACCCGCTGGAGGAGATAGCTGACATCTGTGAACGACACAATCTCTGGATGCATGTAGATGTAAGTGGATCTTAATTAAAGATCATTCTTTCATTCATTTATTGATATATCGATCCATCAATCCATTTGTGCATTTGTTCAGTAGTTTGTTTGTTCCTTTAATCATTCACTCAATCACCCTCTTCTCTGTCTGTTCTCTGTCTCTTCTCTGTCTGTTCTCTGTCTCTTCTCTGTCTCTTCTCGGTCTCTTCTCTGTCTGTTCTCTGTCTCTTCTCTGTCCTCTTCTCTGTCTCTTCTCTGTCTCTTCTCTGTCTCTTCTCTGTCTCTTCTCTGTCTCTTCTCTGTCTGTTCTCTGTCTGTTCTCTGTCTCTTCTCTGTCTCTTCTCTGTCTCTTCTCTGTCTCTTCTCTGTCTCTTCTCTGTCTGTTCTCTGTCTGTTCTCTGTCTCTTCTCTGTCTCTTCTCGGTCTCTTCTCTGTCTGTTCTCTGTCTCTTCTCTGTCTCTTCTCTGTCTCTTCTCTGTCTCTTCTCTGTGTCTTCTCGGTCTCTTCTCTGTCTGTTCTCTGTCTCTTCTCTGTCTCTTCTCTGTCTCTTCTCTGTCTCTTCTCTGTCCTTCCTGTAGGCATGTTGGGGAGGAGGAGCCCTGATGTCTAAGAAACACAGATACCTGCTACAGGGAATTCACAGGTAAGACAACAGGTATATCTGGAGGTGGAAGTAAGACAACAGGTATATCTGGAGGTGGAAGTAAGACAACAGGTATATCTGGAGGTGGAAGTAAGACAACAGGTATATCTGGAGGTGGAAGTAAGACAACAGGTATATCTGGAGGTGGAAGTAAGACAACAGGTATATCTGGAGGTGGAAGTAAGACAACAGGTATATCTGGAGGTGGAAGTAAGACAACAGGTATATCTGGAGGTGGAAGTAAGACAACAGGTATATCTGGAGGTGGAAGTAAGACAACAGGTATAAACTGTTCATAGTAACACAGGGTTTTAAACCCCTTTCTGTTGCTTTGTTTCCCTCTTAGAGCCAACTCAGTAGCATGGAATCCTCACAAGATGCTGATGGCTGGTCTACAGTGCTGTGCATTCATGGTTCGGGACAAAACGGTATGATAAACACTGCCTCCTCTTCCTCCCCTGCCTTCTCCTCCTCCTCTTCTTCCTCTTCTTCCTCACCTTCCTCATCTTCCTCATCCTCCTCCCCCTCAAGTCAAATCAAATCAAAATGTATTGGTCACATACATATGGTTACCAGATGTTATTGTGAGTGTAGCGAAATCTCTTTCTCATTGTGTTTCTCCTCATCCTCTTCATTATCTTCCTCCTACTCTTCATTATCTTCCTCCTCTTCCTCATTCTATCCCTCATTCTCCTCTTCCTCCTCCTTTGACGTAGATAGTTTGTGTGTATGTATTGGTATTGATGTAAGCTACGTGTGCCTTTTAGAACTAGTTTTATTGTAATTCTGTCCTTGAGCTGTTCTTGTCTATTCATTTTCTGTATTAATGAATGTTGTGTATTATGTCATGTGTGGACCCCAGGAAGAGTAGCTGCTGCTGTCGTAACAGCTAATGACGATCCTTATAAAATACCAAATACCTCTCCGTCCTTCTCTTCCTCCTCCTCCTCCCACCTCTCCGTCCTTCTCTTCCTCCTCCTCCTCCTCCTCCCACCTCTCCGTCCTTCTCTTTCTCCTCCTCCTCCTCCTCCTCCTCCCACCTCTCTGTCCTTCTCTTTCTCCTCCTCCTCCTCCTCCTCCTCCTCCCACCTCTCCGTCCTTCTCTTCCTCCTCCTCCTCCTCCTCCCACCTCTCCGTCCTTCTCTTTCTCCTCCTCCTCCTCCTCCCACCTCTCTGTCCTTCTCTTTCTCCTCCTCCTCCTCCTCCCACCTCTCCGTCCTTCTCTTTCTCCTCCTCCTCCTCCCACCTCTCCGTCCTTCTCTTTCTCCTCCTCCTCCTCCTCCTCCCACCTCTCCGTCCTTCTCTTTCTCCTCCTCCTCCTCCTCCCACCTCTTCCTCGTTATCCAGACTCTGCTCCAGAGACTCACGTGTTCTCTCTGTGTGTTTCGTTGTTCTAGAATCTTCTGCAGCGGTGTCACTCGGCCCAGGCCTCCTACCTCTTCCAGCAGGATAAGTTCTATGATGTCAGCTATGACACGGGAGACAAGTCCATTCAGTGTAGCCGTAAGCCCGACGCCTTCAAGTTCTGGCTGATGTGGAAAGCCATCGGCACCAAGGGTCTGGAAGAGAGAGTGGACAGAGCCCTCGCTATGGCCAGGTCAGTTTGAAACGTCTTATGACAACAAACAAAAAACATTTTCTTTCTCTTTTATTTTTCCTCCAAAGTCTTGATAGAAGACTCATCTATCTAGCCTGGTCCCAGATGTGTTTGTGCTCTGGTCCAGTAAAATACTTACAGTTCTGGCCTAATGTATGAGCTTTAGTGTACATTGTAGTGGCAGGCCATACAATGACAGTCTAGGAACAGTGGGTTAACTGCCTTGTTCAGGGGCAGAACGATAGATTTTTACCTTGTCAGCTCGGGGATTCGATCTAGCAACCTTTCGGTTACTTGCCCAACACTTTGACCACTAGGCTACCTACCGCCCTTGAACATGATCCTGGAGCATCCATGAGTATACACCCTCAGACTGTCTGGACCTGTCTGGTCCTGTCTGGTCCTGTCTATTCAGCTAATAGCCCAGTCCATCAGCTTACACCTAGAAGCTAGACTACTTTAACGTTATAGCAAAAAGGGTTGGGATTGATGACAAATCTTATATTTTAAAGTCTTTAGATTCAAATGGTTTCATGGTGTTTTTAAGTTGCTTGATCAAATGTATTTTTTTGGGGGGGGGGGGGGGGGGCAATACAGAGTGATGGGAAGGGCTCTGCATCGAATGCAATCAGTATCTGTCCAATGCTTCCTGCTCTCAGTGTCTCTAGCAGTAGCTAGCTACAAATAGACTGTATAGCAAAAGGTGGCCAACCCTGACGACCTACTAAGGTATGCAGACTTCTGCTGAATCATCTCTGTTAGAGCAGGGCTTAAGCAAAAGCCTGCACAGCCGCCTGGTAGTTCTCCAGGAGGACAGGAGGCTCCATCTCTACACTGTGGTCACCTCTGGTCTATACACAGTAACATTGCTATCCAAACAGTATGTTTTCCATACGCTGAGAGTAATAACAGTAATAAACCCTACACCTGGGATACCTCTAACAGATATAACCCAGGCTGAGGAATGTTAGATCTTCTACAAGAGAAACCACAGCATCTCAACAGCTTTCTGACGAGGTGTACAGTGGAGAATACAGAGGCAGAAAGGGCTTGGCAGACTGCATGTATTCAAGCAGTCCTAGAAATCAAGCTGTATATTTGGAGGGCAGCCGGTTCTATTTCTGGGCTGTTGGCAGTAAATGACGGTCAGGTCAGGGTTCCTTAACTATTCTGTGTGGCCTTTAGCTGTCCTCTCATCTATTCTGATCCAGATGACCTGTGGTCACCTTTACAGTTCAGGACCTACTGACTGCAGGGGGTATGTGGGACTAAGATAGGGGGTTATATACGACACGAGACCAGACAGCGGCCAGGCTGTTTTCAGACTGCTACTGATAGCCCGTGGGACTAAGATAGGGGGCTATACGACACTCTGCTCCAGTCATCTGTCTAATGCTGTTTAGGATTCAGTAGGGTGGTTGGTGCCGTTGAACATGAGGGAAGACCATTCCTTTTTCCCCCATGAGAATGGCCTTATTTCTATTACAGTCATATTGGATGACTGTCATTCATATTCCGTTCACCCAGTTCAATGTAACATGGATAGGTTTAGGCTACTACAGGATAGTCAAATGTTCCCTATACCCATCATGAGGTTACTACAACCTAGCCTATGAATGAAGGATTACAATATAGGTGCAGAGGTAGAGAGAAGCATTTGAGTAATTAAGGTGACAGACAGTGACACATTCAATACCGCCACCCTCTTACCTGCATCTAGCTGATCCAGGGTGTAATCATTAGTCCAACAGTTGCAAACGAGAGTTTCTATTGGACAAATTCAGGTATGTTTATCCCTGTTTCGTTCCGTTTTAAGAAACGTTTTTCAACAGAATCGGAATGAATACACGCCTGTTTGGCTGGTGGACAGGGACCTCTAGTGGTGGTATAGAGGATAGCAGGAGGACAGGGACCTCTAGTGGTGGTATAGAGGATAGCAGGAGGACAGGGACCTCTAGTGGTGGTATAGAGGATAGCAGGAGGACAGGGACCTCTAGTGGTGGTATAGAGGATAGCAGGAGGACAGGGACCTCTAGTGGTGGTATAGAGGATAGCAGGAGGATAGGGACCTCTAGTGGTGGTATAGAGGATAGCAGGAGGACAGGGACCTCTAGTGGTGGTATAGAGGATAGCAGGAGGACAGGGACCTCTAGTGGTGGTATAGAGGATAGCAGGAGGACAGGGACCTCTAGTGGTGGTATAGAGGATAGCAGGAGGACAGGGACCTTTAGTGGTGGCATAGAGGATAGCAGGAGGATAGGGACCTCTAGTGGTGGTATAGAGGATAGCAGGAGGACAGGGACCTCTAGTGGTGGTATAGAGGATAGCAGGAGGACAGGGACCTTTAGTGGTGGTATAGAGGATAGCAGGAGGAAAGGGACCTCTAGTGGTGGTATAGAGGATAGCAGGAGGACAGGGACCTCTAGTGGTGGTATAGAGGATAGCAGGAGGACAGGGACCTCTAGTGGTGGTATAGAGGATAGCAGGAGGACAGGGACCTCTAGTGGTGGTATAGAGGATAGCAGGAGGACAGGGACCTTTAGTGGTGGTATAGAGGATAGCAGGAGGACAGGGACCTCTAGTGGTGGTATAGAGGATAGCAGGAGGACTACTACTGTGATGTAAACATAGACAACAGGAAAGATATTACTCACTTGTTATAAAATAGGTGGGTCTGTCTAAGACTATGTAGCAGGAGCGCTGTGTTGGACAGACTAGAAGACACATTGCAGTCTTGCACTGTTGAAAAAAATGGCTCAGTAAAACTCTTCTAGCCTGAAATGTGTTGGTACGGTTGTGTTATATCATTATTTCTGACACTCTGACTTCCTTCTCTTTTGGTAGATATCTGGCCGAGGAGATCAAGAAGAGAGATGGATTCCGTCTTGTGATGGAGCCTGAGTACACCAACGTCTGTTTCTGGTACATTCCTCCCAGTCTGAGGGACACGGCTGATGGACCTGAGTTCTGGAGAAAGGTCCATGCGGTAAGTCAGAGACGACATCCCCTCATATTTTACCTTTATTTAACTAGGCAAGTCAGTTAAGAACAAATTCTTATTTACAATGACGGTCTAGGAACAGTGGGTTAACTGCCTTGTTCAGGGGCAGAACGACAGATTTTTACCTTGTCAGCTCGGGGATTCAAACTTGCAACCTTTACGGTTACTAGCCCAACCCTCTAACCACTAGGCTACCCTGCCGCCCAGAACTCTATCCTCTCCTTTCCTGTGGTGTTTTTCTACATGAACAGAAGCCCTGTCGTGAATAACACAAAAAAGGTTAATACAATTGAATTCAGGAATGAATTCATGTTGAAAAACAAAAAACCACATTCCATTTCACAGGATATGAATGAGACAATAGTTAGCGAACCATGAGGATTTATGCTCCAGTCTCTTTCGGAGGCGTGGGTTCAGATCCCACCACTGACACCAGATGTCAAGCGGGACCATATTCCTCCAATCCAATCCATTCAGAAATGGACCTTAGATCAGTGTGTGGAGACTCTAAATACAACTTGACTTGTGGTTATGTCCCAATAATGTCTCCTTTCTGCCATGACTTCATGCATTTGAAAGGTAATGACTGGTACACGGAAACACCAATCCAATGTTCTCACACGGGAATGAGTTCTTACTTCAGAAGGAAGGAGAGATTACTGGAATACTGATACCTTATCTTCCAGTTCCACCATCTCACAGTGTTCTGTACTACTCCCTACCCCCAGGTGGCGCCAGTGGTTAAGGAGCGCATGATGAAGAAGGGCTCTATGATGGTAGGCTACCAGCCCCATGGAGACAAGGCTAACTTCTTCAGACAGATCATCATTAGCCCTCAAGTCAGCAGAGAAGACATGGACTTCCTGCTGGACCAAATACACAGCCTGGGGATGGACTTATGATCCCACGGAGATACGTCCAAAATGGCACCCTATTCCCTCAATGAGCCCTGGTCAAAAGTAGTGCACTATACAGGGAATAGGGTACCATTTTAAACAAAACCCATGGGTCATGTTCAGTAGGCACGAAAACAGGAGATCATGTTTTGAAACTGAGTGAAACGGAAGAGGTGGTACCCCAAACGTCCTATAAGAAGTTTGTTAACTTGTTGTCTTATTTGGTGCCCCGGGGTTGTGCAGAAGCCTCAGCAAGTCATCCTTCCATTGGCCGTCTCCATAAAGGGCTCCAACGAGTTCTTGTTTCTTCTGCTCACTATGGATTCCATTTGTAAATCTGAGGACCGGCAGTGTGTCAGTCCATGAGACAGTAGACTCAGTAGCTCGTTGACGGTTTGAGGATTCAACCTCTTTATTGGAACCAATTTCAGATAAATAAAAAAAACTCAAAGTAATTATCCTTTATGTTGATGTGCTTTTTTTAGGGTAATATATAATACTGTTATAATATAACTGCTGTTAGAAAACAAGGCGTGCAACTTTTAGTAAAAGCTGAAATATTTGAAGAGATTTTAGGAGATACGATTTTAAGCGATACCGATTGATTGTAAGAGATTTATATAAATCTTAAAATATGTATTTTATTTGATGAGATTAATATATAATATTTAGAGAATACTGATGTGTAATATCATGAAAGAGCTTTAAATGTATTTTAGTTCTTTTATTTTCATTTTGGATTTTCTCTTTTGAAGAATTTTCTTGCACACGGCATTAACTTTTATGATTTTAAAAATAATTTAAAAAAAATGTAGCACACCTAGTGTTTGGATACTGTGAGTCCACCTCCATAAATCAGACAGATCTTAAAATGGCTACCGTTGTTATGTTTTATAAACGGTTTTCTTTAGCAACACTTTACTTAAAGCCAACAGATGAAATGCTTTCTTACTTGTTTTAAACTGACTCAAAATGCCTGTTATTTAGTCATTGCTATGAGACGATAATAACACAATTTAAGTGGTCAAACCAGTCTTAATGCATTACAGCTGATTTATAATGCATTATACCAGCTTTATAATGCATTATACCAGTTGGCTTAAAAGGAAGGTGTTTTTTTTTTGTAGCTTGCCATCGAAGAGAACAGTGTTTACTTTATACATGTATGAAGTACTGTGTACAATACTAGGATACGTGGATTCTGTACTATACATCATATCATATTCTTGCAAGACATTCTGTTTTCTCCTGTTGTTTTGTTTTGTTCCAATAGCATTTTGTTCAGATATGTTGTCTGAAAAAAGCCTGTATGTGGTTTTTTTTTGTAGATGGATCAGCACCAATGAGGTTTGACTGAGAATTATTTATTTTCTTTATCTGTGAAAATAAAACCATTTGTTTACTGAATCAGGTTGTTGTTGAGTATCTTTTGACTTCCTCTTCATAGCCTGGTATAGATCTCTGTGTGTTTTAGTCCACTCCTCTGATTACAGACTTCCTCTTCATAGCCTGGTATAGATCTCTGTGTGTTTTAGTCCACTCCTCTGATTACTGACTTCCTCTTCATAGCCTGGTATAGATCTCTGTGTGTTTTAGTCCACTCCTCTGATTACAGACTTCCTCTTCATAGCCTGGTATAGATCTCTGTGTGTTTTAGTCCACTCCTCTGATTACAGACTTCCTCTTCATAGCCTGGTATAGATCTCTGTGTGTTTTATTCCACTCCTCTGATTACTGACTTCCTCTTCATAGCCTGGTATAGATCTCTGTGTGTTTTAGTCCACTCCTCTGATTACAGACTTCCTCTTCATAGCCTGGTATAGATCTCTGTGTGTTTTAGTCCACTCCTCTGAATACAGACTTCCTCTTCATAGCCTGGTATAGATCTCTGTGTGTTTTAGTCCACTCCTCTGATTACTGACTTCCTCTTCATAGCCTGGTATAGATCTCTGTGTGTTTTAGTCCACTCCTCTGATTACAGACTTCCTCTTCATAGCCTGGTATAGATCTCTGTGTGTTTTAGTCCACTCCTCTGATTACAGACTTCCTCTTCATAGCCTGGTATAGATCTCTGTGTGTTTTATTCCACTCCTCTGATTACTGACTTCCTCTTCATAGCCTGGTATAGATCTCTGTGTGTTTTAGTCCACTCCTCTGATTACTGACTTCCTCTTCATAGCCTGGTATAGATCTCTGTGTGTTTTAGCCCACTCCTCTGATTACTGACTTCCTCTTCATAGCCTGGTATAGATCTCTGTGTGTTTTAGACAGTACATGTTTATGCTTTAGCCATCTTAACTGAAGCATGTCCAGGTCTGGACCAGGGTAATCATCAGTCAGAGAAGATGTCTGAACTGAAGCATGTCAAGGTCTGGACCAGGGTAATCATCAGTCAGAGAAGATGTCTGAACTGAAGCATGTCCAGGTCTGGACCAGGGTAATCATTAGTCAGAGAAGATGTCTGAACTGAAGCATGTCCAGGTCTGGACCAGGGTAATCATTAGTCATCTTTGTCTCTACAGTAGCTCTGCAGCATGGCCTCCTTGGCTCAGCCTTTTCAGCCTCTGATAAAAGACATGTGGAGAGACAGACAGTAAGACAGCCTCTAACCTGTCTGTGGTGCTGGAGTTGTCAACAGACCATAGAGAGACAGACAGTATGACAGCTCCTAACCTGTCTGTGGTCCTGGAGTAGTCAACAGACCATAGAGAGACAGACAGTATGACAGCTCCTAACCTGTCTGTGGTCCTGGAGTAGTCAACAGACCATAGAGAGACAGACAGTAAGACAGCCCCTAACCTGTCTTTGGTCCTGGAGTATGATGCTGCCACAACCATGCTTCACTGTGGGGATGTTTTTCATCAGCAGGGACTGGGAAACTGGTCAGAATTGAAGGAATGATGGATGGCGCTAAATACAGGGAAATTCTTGAGGGAAACCCGTTTCAGTCTTCCAGAGATTTGAGACTGGGATGGAGGTTCACCTTCCAGCAGGACAATGACCCTAAGCATACTGCTAAAGCAACACTCGAATGGTTTAAGGGGAAACATTTAAATGTCTTGGAATGGCCTAGTCAAAGCCCAGACCTCAATCCAATTGAGAATCTTTGGTATGACTTAAAGATTGCTGTACACCAGCAGAACCCATCCAACTTGAAGGAGCTGGAGCGGTTTTGCCTTGAAGAATGAGCAAAAATCCCAGTGGCTAGATGTGCCAAGCTTATAGAGACATACCCCAAGAGACTTGCAGCTGTAATTGCTGCAAAAGGTGGGTCTACAAAGTATTGACTTTGGGGGGGGGTGAATAGTTATGCACGCTCAAGTTTAGTGTTTTTTGGTCTTATTTCTTGTTTGTTTCACAATTAAAAATATTTGGGATTTTCAAAGTGGTAGGCATGTTGTGTAAATGAAATGATACAAACACCCAAAAATGTATTTTAATTCCAGGTTGTAAGGCAACAAAATAGGGAAAATGCCAAGGGGGGTGAATACTTTCACAAGCCACTGTAGGTGGGGGCGAAGTGACCATGCATAGGTTAACAAACAACCAGCGAGTAGCAGCAGTGTACAAAAGGGAGGGAGGGTCAATGTAAATTGTCCAGTGGCGATTTTATGAATTGTTCAGCAGTCTTATTGTTTGGGGGAAGAAGCTGTTGAGGAGCCTTTTGGTCCTAGACTTGGCGCTCCGGTACCGCTTGCCGTGCGGTAGCAGAGAAAACAGTCTATAACTTGGATGACTGGAGTCTTAGACAATTTTATGAGCTTTTCTCTGACCGTTCGCACTACCCTCTGTAGCGCCTTACGCTCAGATGCCGAGCAGTTGCCATATCAGGCGGTGATGCAACCGGTCAGGATGCTCTCGATGGTGCAGCTGTAGAACCTTTTGAGGATCTGGGGACCCATGCCAAATTTTTTCAGTCTTCTGAGGGGGAAAATGTTTTGTCGTGCCCTCTTCACGACTATCTTGGTGTGTTTGGACCATGCTAGTTTGTTGGTGGACACCAAGGAACTTGAAACTCACAACCCACTCCACTTCAGCCCTGTCGATGTTAATGGGGGCCTGTTCGGCCCTCCTTTTCCTGTAGTCCACGATCAACTCCTTTGTCTTGCTCACGTTGAGGGAGAGGTTGTTATTCTGGCACCACACTGCCAGGTCTCTGACCTCCTCCCTATAGGCCGTCTCATCGTTGTCGGTGATCAGGCCTACCACTGTTGTGTCCTCTGCAAACTTAATGATGGTGTTGGAGTTGTATTTGGCCACACAGCCGTGGGTGAACAGGGAATACAGTAGGGTACTAAGTACACACCCTTGAGGGGCCCCAGTGTTAAGGATCAGAGTGGCAGACATGTTGTTGCCTACTCTTACCACCTGGGGGCGGTCCGTCAGGAAGTCCAGGAACCAGTTGCAGAGGGAGGTGTTTAGTCCCGGGGTCCTTAGCTTATTGATGAGCTTTGAGGGCACTATGGTGTTGAACGCTGAGCTGTAGTCAATGAATAGCATTCTCACATAGGTGTTCCTTTTGTCCAGGTGAGAAAGGGCAGTGTGGAGTGCGATTGAGATTGTGTCATCTGTGGATCTGTTGGGGCGGTATGCGAATTGGAGTGGGTTTAGGGTGTCGGGGAGGATGCTGTTGATGTGAGTGCCACAGGGTGGTAATTATTTAGGCAGCTTACCTTCGCTTCCTTGGGCACAGGGACTATGGTGGTCTGTTTGAAACATGTAGGTATTACAGACTCGGTCAGGGAGAGGTTGAAAATGTCAGTGAAAACACTTGACAGTTGGTCCGCGCATGCTTTGAGTACACGTCCTGGTAATCCGTCTGGCCCAGCGGCTTTGTGAATGTGGACCTGTTTAAAGGTTTTGTTCACATCGGCTACCGAGAACATTATCACACAGTCATCCAGACCAGCTGGTGCTCTTGTGCATGCTTCAGTGTTGATTGCCTCGAAGCCAGCATAAAAGGCATTTAGCTCGTATGGTAGGCTAGCGTCATTGGGCAGCTCGCATCTGGGTTTCCCTTTGTAGTCCATTATAGTTTTCAAGCCCAGCCACATCTGACGAGCGTCAGAGCCGGTGTAGTAAGATTCAATCTTAATCCTGTATTGACGGGATTGTTTGATGTTTCATCTGAGGGCATAGCAGGATTTCTTATAAGCGTCCGGATTAGTCTCCCGCTCCTTGAAAGCAGCAGCTCTAGCCTTTAGCTCAATGCAGATGCTGCCTGTAATCCATGGCTTCTGGTTGGGATATGTACGTACAGTCACTGTGGGGACGACGTCATCGATGCACTTATTGATTAAGCCGATGACTGAGGTGGTGTATTCCTCAATGGCATTGGACGAATCCTGGAACATATTCCAGTCTGTGCTTGCATAACAGTCCTGTAGTGTAGCATTCGCATCATCTGACCAATTCCGTATTGAGCGAGTCACTGGTACTTCCTGTTTTAGTTTTTGCTTGTATGCAGGAATCAGGAGGATAGAGTTATGGTCTGATTTGCCTAATGGAGGGTGAGGGAGAGCTTTGTATGCATCACTGTGTGTGGAGTAAAGGTGTTTTCCCCCCGGTTGCACATGTGAAATGCTGGTAAAAATTTGGTAAAACTGATTTAAGTTTGCCTGCATTAAAGTCCCCGGCCACTAGGAGCGCAGCTTCTGGGTGAGCATTTTCTTCTTTGCTTATGGCCTTATAGAGTTGGTTGAGAGCG
>NC_138295.1:93945000-93962500 GCF_965601325.2 Salmo salar
GCTCATTATTACATTATTACACAGACCTGTCAATTCATTACCCCACTCGCAAAACATGTTAGAATACAGGAACATTACCCCATTCCCCCAACATGTTAGACTACAGGAACATTACCCCGTTCCCCCAACATGTTAGACTACAGGAACATTACCCCATTCCCCCAACATGTTAGACTACAGGAACATTACCCCATTCCCCCAACATGTTAGAATACAGGAACATTACCCCATTCCCCCAACATGTTAGACTACATTACCCCATTCCCCAAACATGTTATAATACAGGATCATTACCCCATTCCCCCAACATGTTAGACTACATTACCCTATTCCCCCAACATGTTAGAATACAGGAACATTACCCCATTCCCCCAACATGTTAGACTACAGGAACATTACCCCATTCCCCCAACATGTTAGACTACATTACCCTATTCCCCCAACATGTTAGAATACAGGAACATTACCCCATTCCCCCAACATGTTAGAATACAGGAACATTACCCCATTCCCCCAACATGTTATAATACAGGAACATTACCCCATTCCCCCAACATGTTAGACTACATTACCCTATTCCCCCAACATGTTAGAATACAGGAACATTCCCCCATTCCCCCAACATGTTAGAATACAGGAACATTACCCCATTCCCCATACATGTTAGAATACAGGAAAATTACCCCATTCCCCCAACATGTTAGACTACAGGAACATTACCCCATTCCCCCAACATGTTAGAATACAGGAACATTACCCCATTCCCCCAACATGTTAGACTACATTACCCCATTCCCTCAACATGTTAGAATACAGGAACATTACCCCAGAACCATAGACTGTATACATATTAGACATGTATGTGGTGCTGCATCAACCCCACCCTCTGGTATGCATAGCTATCATCTCAGATAAAGTGCTATTGTCTTTGGTTATAATCTCTTCCATTGCCATGTCCTGTAATCTCAGTCTTTGGTTATAATCTCTTCCATTGCCATGTCCTGTAATCTCAGTCTTTGGTTATAAACTCTTCCATTGTCATGTCCTGTAATCTCAGTCTTTGGTTATAATCTCTTCCATTGCCATGTCCTGTAATCTCAGTCTTTGGTTATAATCTCTTCCATTGTCATGTCCTGTAATCTCAGTCTTTGGTTATAAACTCTTCCATTGTCACGTCCTGTAATCTCAGTCTTTGGTTATAATCTCTTCCATTGCCATGTCCTGTAATCTCAGTCTTTGGTTATAATTTCTTCCATTGTCATGTCCTGTAATCTCAGTGTTTGGTTATAATCTCTTCCATTGTCATGTCCTGTAATCTCAGTGTTTGGTTATAAACTCTTCCATTGTCATGTCCTGTAATCTCAGTCTTTGGTTATAATCTCTTCCATTGTCATGTCCTGTAATCTCAGTCTTTGGTTATAATCTCTTCCATTGCCATGTCCTGTAATCTCAGTCTTTGGTTATAATCTCTTCCATTGCCACGTCCTGTAATCTCAGTCTTTGGTTATAATCTCTTCCATTGTCATGTCCTGTAATCTCAGTGTTTGGTTATAAACCCTTCCATTGTCATGTCCTGTAATCTCAGTGTTTGGTTATAAACTCTTCCATTGTCATGTCCTGTAATCTCAGTCTTTGGTTATAATCTCTTCCATTGCCATGTCCTGTAATCTCAGTCTTTGGTTATAATCTCTTCCATTGCCACGTCCTGTAATCTCAGTCTTTGGTTATAAACCCTTCCATTGTCATGTCCTGTAATCTCAGTCTTTGGTTATAATCGCTTCCATTGTCATGTCCTGTAATCTCAGTCTTTGGTTATAAACTCTTCCATTGTCATGTCCTGTTCTCTCAGTCAAAGGGAGAGCTATCTTCAATATAAACATCCAATATAATACAGTACAGTACATCCAAATACTGTAAACTGTACATACTTATTTTATACAGTATAAATACTGGTAATACAATACAGAAGAGTATCAGCAGTACAGTATAGTAATACAGTACATCCACTGTCCTGGCTATCTTCCAGGTGTGGGCTGTTTGTTTGGGTGTGGCTGTTTAGTTCCTATAGCAACGCGAGTTGTGTGTTTGTGACATACTGACATTCTAGTCCTCAGTTCCATGTCCTCTCTCCCTTCCCTCACTTCTCATCGCTCACAGAGCTCTCCACCGCTACTTTCACCTCGTCTATCTGTCCTGCTATCATCTGTCGTTCTTCTTCAGGTAGCGTCGGTATCTTCAGTTCCTCCGCTGGTATCTTCTCATCGGAGCTGCTGCGACTGGACAGTTTTTCCATCTCGTCTTCTATCTCGCTGAAGCGTTCGGCAACACACTGGGCTGTGAGCCTGGCCTCCGGGTCGTGGTCCCAACACTCCTCTATGGAACCACACACGATGGCTATGCCCTGTAGGAGGAGGTAGACAACAGAGAATTATAACCCATCGACTGAGCACTGAGACATACACATAGGATCTGATGTGATGTGTGTGAGTGAATGAGAAAGACAGAGAGAGAGAGGGAAAGAAAGGAAGAGAGAGAGAGGTAGGTAGGTTGAGAGAGAGGAGGGGAGAGAGAGAGAGAGACAGAGAGAGAAAGAGAAAGAACGAAAGAAAGAGAGTGTGTGTGTGTGTCTCTCCCAGTCTGTTACCTGGTGGTTGATCCAGCTGTCTGGTATCTCAGCTCTGTCTGTCTGTCTGTCTGTCTGTCTGTCTGTCTGTCTGTCTGTCTGTCTGTCTGTCTGTCTGTCTGTCTGTCTGTCTGTCTGTCTGTCTGTCTGTCTGTCTGTCTGTCTGTCTGTCTGTCTGTCTGTCTGTCTGTCTGTCTGTCTGTCTGTCTGTCTGTCTGTCTGTCTGTCTGTCTGTCTGTCTGTCTGTCTGTCTGTCTGTCTGTCTGTCTGTCTGTCTGTCTGTCTGTCTGTCTGTCTGTCTGTCTGTCTGTCTGTCTGTCTGTCTGTCTGTCTGTCTGTCTGTCTGTCTGTCTGTCTGTCTGTCTGTCTGTCTGTCTGTCTGTCTGTCTGTCTGTCTGTCTGTCTGTCTGTCTGTCTGTCTGTCTGTCTGTCTGTCTGTCTGTCTGTCTGTCTGTCTGTCTGTCTGTCTGTCTGTCTGTCTGTCTGTCTGTCTGTCTGTCTGTCTGTCTGTCTGTCTGTCTGTCTGTCTGTCTGTCTGTCTGTCTGTCTGTCTGTCTGTCTGTCTGTCTGTCTGTCTGTCTGTCTGTCTGTCTGTCTGTCTGTCTGTCTGTCTGTCTGTCTGTCTGTCTGTCTGTCTGTCTGTCTGTCTGTCTGTCTGTCTGTCTGTCTGTCTGTCTGTCTGTCTGTCTGTCTGTCTGTCTGTCTGTCTGTCTGTCTGTCTGTCTGTCTGTCTGTCTGTCTGTCTGTCTGTCTGTCTGTCTGTCTGTCTGTCTGTCTGTCTGTCTGTCTGTCTGTCTGTCTGTCTGTCTGTCTGTCTGTCTGTCTGTCTGTCTGTCTGTCTGTCTGTCTGTCTGTCTGTCTGTCTGTCTGTCTGTCTGTCTGTCTGTCTGTCTGTCTGTCTGTCTGTCTGTCTGTCTGTCTGTCTGTCTGTCTGTCTGTCTGTCTGTCTGTCTGTCTGTCTGTCTGTCTGTCTGTCTGTCTGTCTGTCTGTCTGTCTGTCTGTCTGTCTGTCTGTCTGTCTGTCTGTCTGTCTGTCTGTCTGTCTGTCTGTCTGTCTGTCTGTCTGTCTGTCTGTCTGTCTGTCTGTCTGTCTGTCTGTCTGTCTGTCTGTCTGTCTGTCTGTCTGTCTGTCTGTCTGTCTGTCTGTCTGTCTGTCTGTCTGTCTGTCTGTCTGTCTGTCTGTCTGTCTGTCTGTCTGTCTGTCTGTCTGTCTGTCTGTCTGTCTGTCTGTCTGTCTGTCTGTCTGTCTGTCTGTCTGTCTGTCTGTCTGTCTGTCTGTCTGTCTGTCTGTCTGTCTGTCTGTCTGTCTGTCTGTCTGTCTGTCTGTCTGTCTGTCTGTCTGTCTGTCTGTCTGTCTGTCTGTCTGTCTGTCTGTCTGTCTGTCTGTCTGTCTGTCTGTCTGTCTGTCTGTCTGTCTGTCTGTCTGTCTGTCTGTCTGTCTGTCTGTCTGTCTGTCTGTCTGTCTGTCTGTCTGTCTGTCTGTCTGTCTGTCTGTCTGTCTGTCTGTCTGTCTGTCTGTCTGTCTGTCTGTCTGTCTGTCTGTCTGTCTGTCTGTCTGTCTGTCTGTCTGTCTGTCTGTCTGTCTGTCTGTCTGTCTGTCTGTCTGTCTGTCTGTCTGTCTGTCTGTCTGTCTGTCTGTCTGTCTGTCTGTCTGTCTGTCTGTCTGTCTGTCTGTCTGTCTGTCTGTCTGTCTGTCTGTCTGTCTGTCTGTCTGTCTGTCTGTCTGTCTGTCTGTCTGTCTGTCTGTCTGTCTGTCTGTCTGTCTGTCTGTCTGTCTGTCTGTCTGTCTGTCTGTCTGTCTGTCTGTCTGTCTGTCTGTCTGTCTGTCTGTCTGTCTGTCTGTCTGTCTGTCTGTCTGTCTGTCTGTCTGTCTGTCTGTCTGTGTGTGTGTGTGTGTGTGTGTGTGTGTGTGTGTGTGTGTGTGTGTGTGTACCTGGTGGTTGATCCAGCTGTCTGGGATCTCAGGTCTTCCTCTGTCTCTGAGGAGGTGATCCTTCATGCTCTCCACACCAGGGTGCATCTGAACTTTACAGCCATATGGAGGCTCATAGTCCTTCACCTCTGGAACACACAGAGAGAGACAACCAATTAGATCACCTCTGGAACACAAAGAGACAACCAATTAGATCACCTCTGGAACACACAGAGAGATAACCAATTAGATCACCTCTGGAACACACAGAGAGACAACCAATTAGATCACCTCTGGAACACACAGAGAGAGACAACCAATTAGATCACCTCTGGAACACACAGAGAGAGACAACCAATTAGATCACCTCTGGAACACACAGAGAGAGACAACCAATTAGATCACCTCTGGAACACACAGAGAGACAACCAATTAGATCACCTCTGGAACACACAGAGAGAGACAACCAATTAGATCACCTCTGGAACACACAGAGACAACCAATTAGATCACCTCTGGAACACACAGAGAGAGACAACCAATTAGATCACCTCTGGAACACACAGAGAGACAACCAATTAGATCACCTCTGGAACACAGAGACAACCAATTAGATCACCTCTGGAACACACAGAGAGAGACAACCAATTAGATCACCTCTGGAACACACAGAGAGACAACCAATTAGATCACCTCTGGAACACAGAGACAACCAATTAGATCACCTCTGGAACACACAGAGAGAGACAACCAATTAGATCACCTCTGGAACACACAGAGAGACAACCAATTAGATCACCTCTGGAACACAGAGACAACCAATTAGATCACCTCTGGAACACAGAGACAACCAATTAGATCACCTCTGGAACACACAGAGAGACAACCAATTAGATCACCTCTGGAACACACAGAGAGACAACCAATTAGATCACCTCTGGAACACACAGAGAGACAACCAATTAGATCACCTCTGGAACACACAGAGAGAGACAACCAATTAGATCACCTCTGGAACACACAGAGAGACAACCAATTAGATCACCTCTGGAACACACAGAGAGACAACCAATTAGATCACCTCTGGAACACACAGAGAGACAACCAATTAGATCACCTCTGGAACACACAGAGAGACAACCAATTAGATCACCTCTGGAACACACAGAGAGACAACCAATTAGATCACCTCTGGAACACACAGAGAGACAACCAATTAGATCACCTCTGGAACACACAGAGAGAGACAACCAATTAGATCACCTCTGGAACACAGAGACAACCAATTAGATCACCTCTGGAACACACAGAGAGACAACCAATTAGATCACCTCTGGAACACACAGAGACAACCAATTAGATCACCTCTGGAACATACAGAGAGACAACCAATTAGATCACCTCTGGAACACAGAGACAACCAATTAGATCACCTCTGGAACACACAGAGAGACAACCAATTAGATCACCTCTGGAACACACGAGAGACAACCAATTAGATCACCTCTGGAACACACAGAGAGAGACAACCAATTAGATCACCTCTGGAACACACAGAGAGAGACAACCAATTAGATCACCTCTGGAACACACAGAGAGACAACCAATCAACTTACATCTGTAACACAAACAAACACAGCCAAACAAATCAACACCACAAACCACAGCCATCAACTGTCAAGTCACAAGCGTTTCGCTACACTCACATTAACATCTGCTAACCATGTGTATGTGACCAATAACATGTGAAAAACACCCGTTTTTATGATAGTAAAACATCTACAGTGTAGAGCTATGCTTCAAACTGCATCATGTGAGGCCATGGATACATACAGCATGTAATGTTATGTTACAGTAGGGGACAGAGTTAATACAGAGAGATGTTGTAATGTTACAGTAGGGGACAGAGTTAATACAGAGAGCTGTTGTAATGTTATGTTACAGTAGGGGACAGAGTTAATACAGAGAGCTGTTGTAATGTTATGTTACAGTAGGGGACAGAGTTAATACAGAGAGCTGTTGTAATGTTACAGTAGGGGACAGAGTTAATACAGAGAGATGTTGTAATGTTATGTTACAGTAGGGGACAGAGTTAATACAGAGAGCTGTTGTAATGTTACAGTAGAGGACAGAGTTAATACAGAGAGCTGTTGTAATGTTATGTTACAGTAGGGGACAGAGTTAATACAGAGAGCTGTTGTAATGTTATGTTACAGTGGGGGACAGAGTTAATACAGAGAGATGTTGTAATGTTATGTTACAGTAGGGGACAGAGTTAATACAGAGAGCTGTTGTAATGTTACAGTAGGGGACAGAGTTAATACAGAGAGCTGTTGTAATGTTATGTTACAGTAGGGGACAGAGTTAATACAGAGAGATGTTGTAATGTTACAGTGGGGGACAGAGTTAATACAGAGAGATGTTGTAATGTTATGTTACAGTAGGGGACAGAGTTAATACAGAGAGATGTTGTAATGTTATGTTACAGTAGGGGACAGAGTTAATACAGAGAGATGTTGTAATGTTATGTTACAGTAGGGGACAGAGTTAATACAGAGAGCTGTTGTAATGTTATGTTACAGTAGGGGACAGAATTAATACAGAGAGCTGTTGTAATGTTACAGTAGGGGACAGAGTTAATACAGAGAGCTGTTGTAATGTTACAGTGGGGGACAGAGTTAATACAGAGAGCTGTTGTAATGTTATGTTACAGTGGGGGACAGAGTTAATACAGAGAGCTGTTGTAATGTTACAGTGGGGGACAGAGTTAATACAGAGAGATGTTGTAATGTTATGTTACAGTAGGGGACAGAGTTAATACAGAGAGCTGTTGTAATGTTATGTTACAGTAGGGGACAGAGTTAATACAGAGAGCTGTTGTAATGTTATGTTACAGTAGGGGACAGAGTTAATACAGAGAGCTGTTGTAATGTTACAGTAGGGGACAGAGTTAATACAGAGAGATGTTGTAATGTTATGTTACAGTAGGGGACAGAGTTAATACAGAGAGCTGTTGTAATGTTACAGTAGAGGACAGAGTTAATACAGAGAGCTGTTGTAATGTTATGTTACAGTAGGGGACAGAGTTAATACAGAGAGCTGTTGTAATGTTATGTTACAGTGGGGGACAGAGTTAATACAGAGAGATGTTGTAATGTTATGTTACAGTAGGGGACAGAGTTAATACAGAGAGCTGTTGTAATGTTACAGTAGGGGACAGAGTTAATACAGAGAGCTGTTGTAATGTTATGTTACAGTAGGGGACAGAGTTAATACAGAGAGATGTTGTAATGTTACAGTGGGGGACAGAGTTAATACAGAGAGATGTTGTAATGTTATGTTACAGTAGGGGACAGAGTTAATACAGAGAGATGTTGTAATGTTATGTTACAGTAGGGGACAGAGTTAATACAGAGAGCTGTTGTAATGTTATGTTACAGTAGGGGACAGAATTAATACAGAGAGCTGTTGTAATGTTACAGTAGGGGACAGAGTTAATACAGAGAGCTGTTGTAATGTTACAGTGGGGGACAGAGTTAATACAGAGAGCTGTTGTAATGTTATGTTACAGTGGGGGACAGAGTTAATACAGAGAGCTGTTGTAATGTTACAGTGGGGGACAGAGTTAATACAGAGAGATGTTGTAATGTTATGTTACAGTAGGGGACAGAGTTAATACAGAGAGCTGTTGTAATGTTATGTTACAGTAGGGGACAGAGTTAATACAGAGAGCTGTTGTAATGTTATGTTACAGTGGGGGACAGAGTTAATACAGAGAGATGTTGTAATGTTACAGTAGGGGACAGAGTTAATACAGAGAGCTGTTGTAATGTTATGTTACAGTAGGGGACAGAGTTAATACAGAGAGCTGTTGTAATGTTACGTTACAGTAGGGGACAGAGTTAATACAGAGAGCTGTTGTAATGTTATGTTACAGTGGGGGACAGAGTTAATACAGAGAGATGTTGTAATGTTATGTTACAGTAGGGGACAGAGTTAATACAGAGAGCTGTTGTAATGTTACAGTAGGGGACAGAGTTAATACAGAGAGCTGTTGTAATGTTATGTTACAGTGGGGCACAGAGTTAATACAGAGAGCTGTTGTAATGTTACAGTGGGGCACAGAGTTAATACAGAGAGCTGTTGTAATGTTACAGTAGGGGACAGAGTTAATACAGAGAGATGTTGTAATGTTACAGTAGGGGACAGAGTTAATACAGAGAGCTGTTGTAATGTTACGTTACAGTAGGGGACAGAGTTAATACAGAGAGCTGTTGTAATGTTACGTTACAGTAGGGGACCGAGTTAATACAGAGAGATGTTGTAATGTTATGTTACAGTAGGGGACAGAGTTAATACAGAGAGATGTTGTAATGTTATGTTACAGTAGGGGTTAGATTTAAGGAACTGGAAACAGACGTGCTGAATATGAAGAATATAAAATATATGTTTTGATGATTCTTGTTTGGGAACAAAGCTGTGGCCTGGCACTTCTCTTGTGATCATTACTGGTACCAACAAACTTTCACTAACAAGCAATTAGGCCAAACCTCAGAAATCCACAACCATTCAAAACATTACAACTCCAATTAGTTTTATTACGTTATCACTCCGAAAAACAGTTGAGGAAATTGAAAGATCACTCCGCCCGGGCTAAAGAGTATAAAAAAACTAAGTTCTGGGATATCTTCCAGACCTCATGAAACTGAACTCACAACAGCTGCAAAATATGATGGTTTCACAGTATGTAGTTCGGTCTGTGTTCATAGTGTTAACTAACATCTGATCTAGGAACAGATACCACAGTATGTAGTGCTGTCTATGTTCATAGTGTTAACTAACATCTGATCTAGGAACAGATACCACAGTATGTAGTGCTGTCTGTGTCAGGTTCATAGTGTTAACTAACATCTGATCTAGGAACAGATACCACAGTATGTAGTGCTGTCTGTGTTCATAGTGTTAAATAACATCTGATCTAGGAACAGATACCACAGTATGTAGTGCTGTCTGTGTTCATAGTGTTAACTAACATCTGATCTAGGAACAGATACCACAGTATGTAGTGCTGTCTGTGTTCATAGTGTTAAATAACATCTGATCTAGGAACAGATACCACAGTATGTAGTGCTGTCTGTGTCAGGTTCATAGTGTTAACTAACATCTGATCTAGGAACAGATACCACAGTATGTAGTGCTGTCTGTGTTCATAGTGTTAACTAACATCTGATCTAGGAACAGATACCACAGTATGTAGTGCTGTCTGTGTCAGGTTCATAGTGTTAACTAACATCTGATCTAGGAACAGATACCACAGTATGTAGTGCTGTCTGTGTTCATAGTGTTAACTAACATCTGATCTAGGAACAGATACCACAGTATGTAGTGCTGTCTGTGTTCATAGTGTTAACTAACATCTGATCTAGGAACAGATACCACAGTATGTAGTGCTGTCTGTGTCAGGTTCATAGTGTTAACTAACATCTGATCTAGGAACAGATACCACAGTATGTAGTGCTGTCTGTGTTCATAGTGTTAACAACATCTGATCTAGGAACAGATACCACAGTATGTAGTGCTGTCTGTGTTCATAGTGTTAACTAACATCTGATCTAGGATCAGATACCACAGTATGTAGTGCTGTCTGTGTCAGGTTCATAGTGTTAAATAACATCTGATCTAGGAACAGATACCACAGTATGTAGTGCTGTCTGTGTTCATAGTGTTAACTAACATCTGATCTAGGAACAGATACCACAGTATGTAGTGCTGTCTGTGTTCATAGTGTTAACTAACATCTGATCTAGGATCAGATACCACAGTATGTAGTGCTGTCTGTGTTCATAGTGTTAACTAACATCTGATCTAGGAACAGATACCACAGTATGTAGTGCTGTCTGTGTCAGGTTCATAGTGTTAACTAACATCTGATCTAGGAACAGATACCACAGTATGTAGTGCTGTCTGTGTTCATAGTGTTAACTAACATCTGATCTAGGAACAGATACCACAGTATGTAGTGCTGTCTGTGTCAGGTTCATAGTGTTAACTAACATCTGATCTAGGAACAGATACCACAGTATGTAGTGCTGTCTGTGTCAGGTTCATAGTGTTAAATAACATCTGATCTAGGAACAGATACCACAGTATGTAGTGCTGTCTGTGTCAGGTTCATAGTGTTAACTAACATCTGATCTAGGAACAGATACCACAGTATGTAGTGCTGTCTGTGTCAGGTTCATAGTGTTAACTAACATCTGATCTAGGAACAGATACCACAGTATGTAGTGCTGTCTGTGTCAGGTTCATAGTGTTAACTAACATCTGATCTAGGAACAGTGAATCTGATGGTCCCACAATCTACTGGTGCTGACGGTGTCAGGTCCACTCGTTTAAAAAAAAAATGTAGCTAACATCTGATCTAGAACCAGTTTACTGGTGCTCTGTCAGGTTCACAATTATAATACCTGATCTAGGACCAGTCTGTAATGCTGTGACAGGTCCATGCTGTTAACTAACAGCTGTTCTAGGACCAGTCTGTGGTGCTGTGACAGGTTCATGCTGTTAACTAACAGCTGTTCTAGGACCAGTCTGTGGTGCTGTGACAGGTTCATAGTGTTAACTAACAGCTGTTCTAGGACCAGTGAAGGGAGACACAAGGGCACAGACTGAAGACCTTCAGTAGAGACAAGCAGAACGCCAGATATAAGATTTCTCAAACTGAGCCCATGCAAAAATGACCCTATCTAAAGGAATAGGATTCACAGGGCAGTGTGTTACATCCTGCAGGAGAGGTCACAGAGTTCAGGAACACCCAGTCAGGTAGAGTTATATCCTCCAGGAGAGGTCACAGAGTTCAGGAACACCCAGTCAGGTAGAGGTAAATCCTCCAGGAGAGGTCACAGAGTTCAGGAACACCCAGTCAGGTAGAGGTATATCCTCCAGGAGAGGTCACAGAGTTCAGGAACACCCAGTCAGGTAGAGGTATATCCTCCAGGAGAGGTCACAGAGTTCAGGAACACCCAGTCAGGTAGAGTTATATCCTCCAGGAGAGGTCACAGAGTTCAGGAACACCCAGTCAGGTAGAGGTAAATCCTCCAGGAGAGGTCACAGAGTGCCATCAACAGCTTGGTTAGACCAGTACAGTACAAGGTCCTTGACTGGAGTGTTACAGAGTTACAGTACGAGCCTGTTACAGTAAGGTCATTCAGTACGTCAGAGTCCTGAATCGCTCTGTGGACCCACAGGAAATGGAGAGGCCAGAATGGAACCCCGGTCCCGATCGGACAGGAAACCCAGCTAGGGCAGGGATCGGACCCGGGACCCTGCAGAGAAGCTGACTCAACAAACCCAACGCATCCTGTTTTTGACAAGGAGACATGCCCTGTTTCTCCCCCCTGTTCTGTTTCAGCGTCTTTTAAACAGAATACACCCAGGGTGTGTCCCCTAAATGGTGCCCTATTCCCTATATAGCATATGGGGGCTCTGGTCTAAAGTAGTGCACTACATATGAAACAGGGTGGTTCCATTTCTGGACACAGACCCAGCCAGCCTGTGGGATCTAGTTATTTATGCTGCTCCTTCACTTCTCCTCTATTTGAAGACCTGCTGCGGTTCTGCTCAAATGGAGTAAATAGCCCAGATGTTTACCTGACCTGAGAACAGTTATTCACCGAGGTCTGACCTGAGAACAGTTATTCACCGAGGTCTGGTGAACTGAGAACAGTTATTCACCGAGGTCTGACCTGAGAACAGTTATTCACCGAGGTCTGGTGAACTGAGAACAGTTATTCACCGAGGTCTGGTGAACTGAGAACAGTTATTCACCGAGGTCTGACCTGAGAACAGTTATTCACCGAGGTCTGACCTGAGAACAGTTATTTACCGAGGTCTGACTGACCTGAGAACAGTTATTTACCGAGGTCTGACCTGAGAACAGTTATTCACCGAGGTCTGACCTGAGAACAGTTATTTACCGAGGTCTGACCTGAGAACAGTTATTTACCGAGGTCTGACCTGAGAACAGTTATTCACCGAGGTCTGACCTGAGAACAGTTATTCACCGAGGTCTGACCTGAGAACAGTTATTCACCGAGGTCTGACCTGAGAACAGTTATTTACCGAGGTCTGACCTGAGAACAGTTATTTACCGAGGTCTGACCTGAGAACAGTTATTCACCGAGGTCTGACCTGAGAACAGTTATTCACCGAGGTCTGACCTGAGAACAGTTATTCACCGAGGTCTGACCCGAGAACAGTTATTCACCGAGGACTGACCTGAGAACAGTTATTCACCGAGGTCTGACCTGAGAACAGTTATTCACAGAGGTCTGACCTGAGAACAGTTATTTACCGAGGTCTGACTGACCTGAGAACAGTTATTCACCGAGGTCTGACCTGAGAACAGTTATTCACCGAGGTCTGACCTGAGAACAGTTATTCACCGAGGTCTGACCCGAGAACAGTTATTCACCGAGGACTGACCTGAGAACAGTTATTCACCGAGGTCTGACCTGAGAACAGTTATTCACCGAGGTCTGACCTGAGAACAGTTATTTACCGAGGTCTGACCTGAGAACAGTTATTCACCGAGGTCTGGTGACCTGAGAACAGTTATTCACCGAGGTCTGACCTGAGAACAGTTATTCACCGAGGTCTGACCTGAGAACAGTTATTCACCGAGGTCTGACCTGAGAACAGTTATTTACCGAGGTCTGACCTGAGAACAGTTATTTACCGAGGTCTGACTGACCTGAGAACAGTTATTCACCGAGGTCTGACCTGAGAACAGTTATTCACCGAGGTCTGACCTGAGAACAGTTATTTACCGAGGTCTGACTGACCTGAGAACAGTTATTTACCGAGGTCTGACCTGAGAACAGTTATTCACCGAGGTCTGACCTGAGAACAGTTATTCACCGAGGTCTGACCTGAGAACAGTTATTTACCGAGGTCTGACTGACCTGAGAACAGTTATTCACCGAGGTCTGACCTGTGAAATATGAGTGCTCTGACAGAAATGCGAAGAAACATATTTTCACGCCTGTTTCCTGTGTTTCCAGAGCCTTGGTGCAACCGATGACAGAGTAGGATACTCTAGACCAGTTCAGCTCTGCTCTGTTCAAACACATAACACAGGGAAGATAACAGAGCCAGTCCTGTACACAGGGGGAGAGGCCCCCAGCACAGGGAAAGATAACAGAGCCAGTCCTGTACACAGGGGGAGCAGACCCCCAGCACAGGGAAGATAACAGAGCCAGTCATGTACACAGGGGGAGAGGCCCCCAGCACAGGGAAAGATAACAGAGCCAGTCCTGTACACAGGGGGAGCAGACCCCCAGCACAGGGAAGATAACAGAGCCAGTCATGTACACAGGGGGAGAGACCCCCAGCACAGGGAAGATAACAGAGCCAGTCATGTACACAGGGGGAGAGACCCCCAGCACAGGGAAAGATAACAGAGCCAGTCATGTACACAGGGGGAGAGACCCCCAGCACAGGGAAGATAACAGAGCCAGTCATGTACACAGGGGGAGAGACCCCCAGCACAGGGAAGATAACAGAGCCAGTCCTGTACACAGGGGGAGAGACCCCCAGCACAGGGAAGATAACAGAGCCAGTCATGTACACAGGGGGAGAGACCCCCAGCACAGGGAAGATAACAGAGCCAGTCATGTACACAGGGGGAGAGACCCCCAGCACAGGGAAGATAACAGAGCCAGTCCTGTACACAGGGGGAGAGACCCCCAGCACAGGGAAGATAACAGAGCCAGTCATGTACACAGGGGGAGAGACCCCCAGCACAGGGAAGATAACAGAGCCAGTCATGTACACAGGGGGAGAGACCCCCAGCACAGGGAAGATAACAGAGCCAGTCATGTACACAGGGGGAGCAGACCCCCAGCACAGGGAAGATAACAGAGCCAGTCATGTACACAGGGGGAGAGACCCCCAGCACAGGGAAAGATAACAGAGCCAGTCATGTACACAGGGGGAGAGACCCCCAGCACAGGGAAAGATAACAGAGCCAGTCATGTACACAGGGGGAGCAGACCCCCAGCACAGGGAAAGACAGCACAAGGACAGCTGAGTCTAAAGCTAGCTGAGCCAGACCCAAGGAAAACAGGGCTATAGACAGGAACCTTCTCATTAACAGCCTCCCTCCCTCCCTCCCTGCCCGCCCCCCTGTCTGCCTCCCTCCCTCGCTCCCTGTCTGTCTGTCTGTCTGTCTGTCTGCTAGCCTGCCTCCCTCCCTCGCTCCCTCCCTGTCTGTCTGTCTGTCTGCTAGCCTGCCTCCCTTCCTCGCTCGCTCCCTCCCTCCCTGTCTGTCTGCTAGCCTGCCTCCCTTCCTCGCTCCCTCCCTGTCTGTCTGCTTGCCTGCCTGCCTCCCTCCCTCGCTCCCTCCCTGCCAACCTCCCTCCCTGCCTGCCATGGTCCTGTCCAAGCCTGGGAGATGCTAGCTATGTGAAGAATTCTGTGGTTTTGGGAACAGATGTCACACGAGGGACCAAATCCGCTCTCCTCTCACTGGGGCCCGGCCGCGTAGTAAAACCAGTTCCACCAATAAAAGTAGTCATAGGGACAAGGTTTATGACAGTTTCCTTTTCAGATGATCTGTCCGTCTGTCTGAAACCTCCATGGGTCTCCTGTCTGAACCGACCTCTGTCTGGGGCCCGGAGAGAGAGAGAGAGAGAGAGAGAGAGAGAGAGACAGAGAGAGAGACAGAGAGAGAGACAGAGAGAGAGACAGAGAGGGAGAGAGAGAGAGAAGAGAGAGAGAGAGAGACAGAGAGAGAGAGAGAGAGAGAGAGAGAGAGAGAGAGAGGAGAGAGAGAGAGAGAGAGAGAGAGAGAGAGAGAGAGAGAGAGAGAGAGAGAGAGAGGAGAGAGAGAGAGAGAGAGAGAGAGAGCAGAACCGTCAAAACAACACTATGGGAAACAACCCAACCAGACATTTAGCTGAACAACACTATGGGAAACAACCCAACCAGACATTTAGCTGAACAACACTATGGGAAACAACCCAACCAGACATTTAGCTGAACAACACTATGGGAAACAACCCAACCAGACATTTAGCTGAACAACACTATGGGAAACAACCCAACCAGACATTTAGCTGAACAACACTATGGGAAACAACCCAACCAGACATTTAGCTGAACAACACTATGGGAAACAACCCAACCAGACATTTAGCTGAACAACACTATGGGAAACAACCCAACCAGACATTTAGCTGAACAACACTATGGGAAACAACCCAACCAGACGTTTAGCTGAACAACACTATGGGAAACAACCCAACCAGACGTTTAGCTGAACAACACTATGGGAAACAACCCAACCAGACATTTAGCTGAACAACACTATGGGAAACAACCCAACCAGACATTTAGCTGAACAACACTATGGGAAACAACCCAACCAGACATTTAGCTGAACAACACTATGGGAAACAACCCAACCAGACATTTAGCTGAACAACACTATGGGAAACAACCCAACCAGACATTTAGCTGAACAACACTATGGGAAACAACCCAACCAGACATTTAGCTGAACTTTCTCCCAGTCCCAGGGAACGTTATAGGAGCTATTATGGAGGTTTTAGCTTGTGGCTAACACATTGTGACCTAGTTATAGCTAATGTTTAAATGTGACCATTAGCTGTGGTGTTGCAGCAGTGCTGCAGACAGAGAAGCAGTGTCAACAGGCGGACTTGCATTCTGCAGACAGCATCTAGCATTGTAGCAGACCTGTTCAGACTTGAAGAGAACTGTCAATATTGTACAACACAAACACAACTCAAAACCTGACTGTTAAGACTTGTTATAGAATTGTCAACTCACCACACGGTTATATACACTATAAACACAGCAGTATGTGGACACGCCTTCAAATTAGTGGATTCCGCTATTTCAGCCACACCTGTTGCCGACAGGTGTATAAAATCGAGCACGCAGCCATGCAATCTCCATAGACAAACATTGGTAATAGAATGGCCTTACTGAAGAGCTCAGTGAATTTCAACGTGGCACCGTCATAGGATGCCACCTTTCCAACAAGTCAGTTCGTAATTTCTGCCCTGCTAGAGCTGCCCCGGTCAACTGTAAGTGCTGTTATTGTGAAGTGGAAATGTCTAGGAGCAACAACGGCTCAGCCGCAAAGTGGTAGGCCACACAAGCACACAGAACGGGACCGCCAAGCGCTAAAGCGCGAAGCGCGTAAAAATTGTCTGTCCTCGGTTCCAACACTCAAGCTTCACCATCTGGCAGTCCGACGAACAAAACTGGGATTGGCGGATGCCAGGAGAACGCTACCTGCCCCAATGCATAGTGCCAACTGTAAAGTTTGGTGGAGAAGGAATAATGGTCAGGGGCTGTTTTTCATGATTCGGGCCCCTCAGTTCCAGTGAAGGGAAATCTTAACGCTACAGCATACAATGACATTCTAGATTATTCTGTGCTTCCAACTTTGTGGCAACAGTTTGGGGAAGGCCCTTTCCTGTTTCACCATGACAATGTCCCTGTGCGCAAAGCGAGGTCCATACAGAAATGGTTTGTCGAGAGCGGCGAGGAAGAAATTGACTGGCCTGCACAGAGCCCTGACCTCAACCCCATCGAACACCTTTGGGGTGAATTGGAACGCTGACTGCGAGCCAGGCCTAATCGCCCAACATCAGTACCCGATCTCACTAATGCTCATGGCTGAATGGAAGCAAGTCCCCACAGCAATGTTCCAACATCTAGTGGAAAGCCTTCCCAGAAGAGTGGAGGCTGTTATAGCAGCAATGTTCCAACATCTAGTGGAAAGCCTTCCCAGAAGAGTGGAGGCTGTTATAGCAGCAATGTTCCAACATCTAGTGGAAAGCCTTCCCAGAAGAGTGGAGGCTGTTATAGCAGCAATGTTCCAACATCTAGTGGAAAGCCTTCCCAGAAGAGTGGAGGCTGTTATAGCAGCAATG
>NC_138295.1:93972500-93982500 GCF_965601325.2 Salmo salar
AACCATCACTCTCTGAACAGTGGGACGTAGACTACAGGTTACTCACTACTCTGATATCTCTATAAACCATCACTCTCTGAACAGTGGGACGTAGACTACAGGTTACTCACTACTCTGATATCTCTATAAACCATCACTCTCTGAACAGTGAGACGTAGACTACAGGTTACTCTGATATCTCTATAAACCATCACTCTCTGAACAGTGGGACGTAGACTACTCACTACTCTGATATCTCTATAAACCATCACTCTCTGAACAGTGGGACGTAGACTACAGGTTACTCTGATATCTCTATAAACCATCACTCTCTGAACAGTGGGATGTAGACTACAGGTTACTCTGATATCTCTATAAACCATCACTCTCTGAACAGTGGGACGTAGACTACAGGTTACTCTGATATCTCTATAAACCATCACTCTCTGAACAGTGGGACGTAGACTACAGGTTACTCTGATATCTCTATAAACCATCACTCTCTGAACAGTGGGACGTAGACTACAGGTTACTCTGATATCTCTATAAACCATCACTCTCTGAACAGTGAGACGTAGACTACAGGTTACTCTGATATCTCTATAAACCATCACTCTCTGAACAGTGGGACGTAGACTACAGGCTACTCACTACTCTGATATCTCTATAAACCATCACTCTCTGAACAGTGGGACGTAGACTACAGGTTACTCACTACTCTGATATCTCTATAAACCATCACTCTCTGAACAGTGAGACGTAGACTACAGGTTACTCTGATATCTCTATAAACCATCACTCTCTGAACAGTGGGACGTAGACTACTCACTACTCTGATATCTCTATAAACCATCACTCTCTGAACAGTGGGACGTAGACTACAGGTTACTCTGATATCTCTATAAACCATCACTCTCTGAACAGTGGGATGTAGACTACAGGTTACTCTGATATCTCTATAAACCATCACTCTCTGAACAGTGGGACGTAGACTACAGGTTACTCTGATATCTCTATAAACCATCACTCTCTGAACAGTGAGACGTAGACTACAGGTTACTCACTACTCTGATATCTCTATAAACCATCACTCTCTGAACAGTGAGACGTAGACTACAGGTTACTCACTACTCTGATATCTCTATAAACCATCACTCTCTGAACAGTGGGACGTAGACTACAGGTTACTCACTACTCTGATATCTCTATAAACCATCACTCTCTGAACAGTGGGACGTAGACTACAGGTTACTCTGATATCTCTATAAACCATCACTCTCTGAACAGTGGGATGTAGACTACAGGTTACTCTGATATCTCTATAAACCATCACTCTCTGAACAGTGGGACGTAGACTACAGGTTACTCACTACTCTGATATCTCTATAAACCATCACTCTCTGAACAGTGGGACGTAGACTACAGGTTACTCTGATATCTCTATAAACCATCACTCTCTGAACAGTGGGATGTAGACTACAGGTTACTCTGATATCTCTATAAACCATCACTCTCTGAACAGTGGGACGTAGACTACAGGTTACTCACTACTCTGATATCTCTATAAACCATCACTCTCTGAACAGTGGGACGTAGACTACAGGTTACTCTGATATCTCTATAAACCATCACTCTCTGAACAGTGGGACGTAGACTACAGGTTACTCACTACTCTGATATCTCTATAAACCATCACTCTCTGAACAGTGAGACGTAGACTACAGGTTACTCACTACTCTGATATCTCTATAAACCATCACTCTCTGAACAGTGGGATGTAGACTACAGGTTACTCTGATATCTCTATAAACCATCACTCTCTGAACAGTGGGACGTAGACTACAGGTTACTCTGATATCTCTATAAACCATCACTCTCTGAACAGTGGGACGTAGACTACAGGTTACTCTGATATCTCTATAAACCATCACTCTCTGAACAGTGGGACATAGACTACAGGCTACTCACTACTCTGATATCTCTATAAACCATCACTCTCTGAACAGTGAGACGTAGACTACAGGTTACTCACTACTCTGATATCTCTATAAACCATCACTCTCTGAACAGTGGGATGTAGACTACAGGTTACTCTGATATCTCTATAAACCATCACTCTCTGAACAGTGAGACGTAGACTACAGGTTACTCTGATATCTCTATAAACCATCACTCTCTGAACAGTGGGACGTAGACTACAGGTTACTCTGATATCTCTATAAACCATCACTCTCTGAACAGTGGGACGTAGACTACAGGTTACTCTGATATCTCTATAAACCATCACTCTCTGAACAGTGGGACGTAGACTACAGGTTACTCTGATATCTCTATAAACCATCACTCTCTGAACAGTGGGACGTAGACTACAGGCTACTCACTACTCTGATATCTCTATAAACCATCACTCTCTGAACAGTGAGACGTAGACTACAGGTTACTCACTACTCTGATATCTCTATAAACCATCACTCTCTGAACAGTGGGATGTAGACTACAGGTTACTCTGATATCTCTATAAACCATCACTCTCTGAACAGTGGGACGTAGACTACAGGTTACTCACTACTCTGATATCTCTATAAACCATCACTCTCTGAACAGTGGGACGTAGACTACTCACTACTCTGATATCTCTATAAACCATCACTCTCTGAACAGTGGGACGTAGACTACAGGTTACTCTGATATCTCTATAAACCATCACTCTCTGAACAGTGAGACGTAGACTACAGGTTACTCTGATATCTCTATAAAACATCACTCTCTGAACAGTGGGACGTAGACTACAGGTTACTCTGATATCTCTATAAAACATCACTCTCTGAACAGTGAGACGTAGACTACAGGTTACTCACTACTCTGATATCTCTATAAACCATCACTCTCTGAACAGTGGGACGTAGACTACAGTTTTGTATTATAGGGTTCTAAGGTCTTATGTTTACATCAGAAACAACACTGTAAACAGTAATGACAGAATGTAAACAATAACAACATCAACAACAGTTTCCTCTCACCTGTCCGACTGTTGACAAGGCCGTCTACTGACAGTGTCATAGGGTCTCTAACGTTAACATCAACACCAGTACCAGTTTCCTCTCACCTGTCCGCTGTTAGCTAGATCATCCACTGTCAGGGTGTTATCCAGTCTGAGCCCCAGTCCAAAGTCACACAGACAACAGGTCAGATCCTGTTTCACCAGGATGTTAGAGCTCTTCAGGTCGCGGTGTACGATGGGCACCTTGGGCCGCCCGCTGGCCGTGTGGTCACTGTGAAGGTGTGCCACCCCGCAGGCCAGGGACCCCCCCAGCCCGCGTAGATCCTCCCAGGTGACCAGGTTACGGGTCAGGTACTCCTGAAGGTTTCCCCGGGGGTGGAAGGCTGTGATCAGCCAGTACTGCTTCGACATCTACAATGGACAAAAGACACCATGACGATAAACGGTTTGAAGGGTGTTGGGAACAATTAGCTTAAGTGGGGCAGTCTGTTTGCCTGGCTACACAAGCTCCTTGCTCTTGCCTAACGCTAAGCCACGTCCACGGACGGGAGTTTCTTCTCCACAATGAGTCTGGATCTGACTACCTCTCAGACGATTTCTAAGACGCAAACACATTCTAACTGTTCTGATTGGTCCAGAAACCGACGGGTTGGGCCAGAGACAGAACGCACGTGGGTAAAAGGTGGCTTTGACACTCTGATTGGTTAGAGACAATCCAATCGCTGATGACTTTGTTATTTTACAACACCCGTCATTTGTACGACGTCGCCTTAAAAGGACTTTAACGACGTCAGTCTCAGACTGAAGTAGGCAGCGAATATAGAGGAGTGGATGAATTCAGTTTGAGTCGTCAGGCTAGTCTGGTTTTACTATCAATCCAACTCCTTGTCACTCGTTGTCAGGCCATGTTCGGATTGACATTGACAGCCATGGAGTTGGTATGACCGTAACAACTGATCTGGGACCAGGTATGGGAACAACAGTCCAGTTCAGGTTTTCATACGAGAGCTAATGAACAACAATATACAGTATGTATCCCTGTAATCTAGAGCTAATGAACAACAATATACAGTATGTATCCCTGTAATCTAGAGATAGTGAACAACAATATACAGTATGTATCCCTGTAATCTAGAGATAGTGAACAACAATATACAGTATGTATCCCTGTAATCTAGAGATAGTGAGCAACAATATACAGTATGTATCCCTGTAATCTAGAGCTAATGAACAACAATATACAGTATGTATCCCTGTAATCTAGAGATAGTGAACAACAATATACAGTATGTATCCCTGTAATCTAGAGATAGTGAACAATCACAATTTACAGTATGTATCCCTGTAATCTAGAGATAGTGAGCAACAATATACAGTATGTATCCCTGTAATCTAGAGATAGTGAACAACAATATACAGTATGTATCCCTGTAATCTAGAGATAGTGAGCAACAATATACAGTATGTATCCCTGTAATCTAGAGATAGTGAACAACAATATACAGTATGTATCCCTGTAATCTAGAGATAGTGAGCAACAATATACAGTATGTATCCCTGTAATCTAGAGATAGTGAACAACAATATACAGTATGTATCCCTGTAATCTAGAGATAGTGAACAACAATATACAGTATGTATCCCTGTAATCTAGAGATAGTGAACAACAATATACAGTATGTATCCCTGTAATCTAGAGCTAATGAACAACAATATACAGTATGTATCCCTGTAATCTAGAGATAGTGAACAACAATATACAGTATGTATCCCTGTAATCTAGAGATAGTGAACAACAATATACAGTGCCTTGCAAAAGTATTCACCCCCTTGGCATTTTTCCTATTCTGTTTCATGACAACCTGTAATTTAACAGGATTTTTATTTGGATTTCATGTAATGGACATAGACAAAATAGTCCAAATTGGTGAAGTGAAATTAAAAAAAGAACTTGTTTCAAAAAATGTATTAAAAAAAAAAAACAGAAAAGTGGTGCGTGCATATGTATTCACCCTATGAAGCCCCTAAATAAGATCTGGTGCAACCAATTACCTTCAGAAGTCACATAATTAGTTCAATAAAGTCCACCTGTGTCCAATCTAAGTGCCACATGATCTGTCACATGATCTCAGTATATATACACCTGTTCTGAAAGGCCCCAGAGTCTGCAACACCACTAAGCAAGGGGCACCACCAAGCAAGAAGCACCATGAAGACCAACGAGCTCTCCAAACAGGTCAGGGACAAAGTTGTGGAGAACTACAGATCAGGGTTGGGTTATAAAAAAATATCAGAAACTTTGAACATCCCATGGAGCACCATTAAATCCGTTATTAAAAAATAGAAAGAATATGGCACCACAACAAACCTGCCAAGAGAGGGCCGCCCACCAAAACTTAAGGACCGGGCAAGGTGGGCATTAATCAGAGAGGCAACAAAGAGACCAAAGATAACCCTGAAGGAGTTGCAAAGCTCCACAGCGGAGATTAGAGTATCTGTCCATAGGACCACTTTAACCGTACACTCCACAGAGCTGGGCTTTACAGAAGAGTGGCCAGAAAAAAATAAGCAAAAATGTTTGGTTTTTGCCAAAAGGCATGTGGGAGACTCCCCAACCATATGGAAGAAGGTACTCTGGTCAGATGAGACTAAAATGTAGCTTTTTGGTCATCAAGGAAAACGCTATTTCTGGCGCAAACCCAACACCTCTCATCACCCCGAGAACACCATCCCCACAGTGAAGCATGGTGGTGGCAGCATCATGCTGTAGGTATGTTTTTCATCAGCAGGGACTGGGAAACTGGTCAGAATTGAAGGAATGATAGATGGCACTAAATACAGGGGGAAACTAAATTCTTGAGGGAAACCTGTTTCAGTCTTCAAGAGATTTGAGACTGGGACGGAGGTTCACCTTCCAGCAGGAGAATGACCCTAAGTGTCACGTCCTGGCCAGTATAAGGGTTAATTGTTATTGTAGTTTGTTCAGGACGTGGCAGAGGGTATTTGTTTTATGTGGTTCGGGGTGGCGTTTTGGTAAAAGGGTGTTTGATTTAGTATTTCCGGGTTTTTGGTTTATGGTCTATGTTTATGTATTTCTATGTGTAGTCTAGTAAGTGTGTTTCTATGTAGAGTTAATTGGGGTGGACTTCCAATTGAAGGCAGCTGTGTGGTGTTGCCTTTGATTGGAAGTCCTATATTAGTTGGGTGTGTTTGTCTGTGTGTTTGTGGGAGATTGTTCTGTGTTTAGCCTTGTGCCTTGCCAGACTGTCTGTATATCGTTCTTTCACTTGTTTTGTTATTTTGGTGTTCATTTTGGGAAGTTAATAAACGTCAAGATGAGCTTACACATACCTGCTGCGTTTTGGTCCTCCATTACCGACGAAAACCGTGACACTAAGCATACTGCTAAAGCAACACTTGAGTGGTTTAAGGGGAAACATTTACATTTCTTGGAATGGCCTTGTCAAAGCCCAGACCTCAATCCAATTGAGAATCTGTGGTTGCTCTACACCAGCGGAACCCATCCAACTTGAAGGAGCTGGAACAGTTTTGCCTTGAAGAATGAACAAAAATCCCAGTGGCTAGATGTGCCAAGCTTATAGAGACATACCCCAAGAGACTTGCAGCTGTAATTGCTGCAAAAGGTGGCTCTACAAAGTATTGACTTTGGGGGGGTGAATAGTTATGCACGCTCAAGTTTTCAGTTTTTTTTGTCTTATTTCTTGTTTGTTTCACGATAAAAAATATTTTGCATCTTCAAAGTTGTAGGCATGTTGTGTAAATCAAATGATACAACCCCCCCCCCCAAAATCAATTTTAATTCCAGGTTGTAAGGCAACAAAATAAGAAAAATGCCAAGGAGGGTGAATACTTTCGCAAGCCACTGTACAGTATGTATCCCTGTAATCTAGAGCTAGTGAACAACAATATACAGTATGTATCCCTGTAATCCCTTCAGTAAATTGTAACAAACATAACATAGGCTGTGATTAGGCCAAAGTAGTGCACTATATAGGGAAAAGGGTGTCATTTGGGATGGAACCAAAGAGGGACGCTACACTACCTTTCTCTCCTCTGCTGTGAGGAAGTGGAGGACGTTGTCGTGGCGAAGGTCGATGTCAGAGAAGATGTCCTTCTCGTTCTTCCACGATGCGTACTCCTCCTCAGGGAAGATCTTCACGGCCACCGTCTCAAACTGGTCCGATGAGGAGCCGGGCTGCCTCAGCTTGGCCTTGTACACCTCAGCGAAGCGCCCCTTACCCACCTAATGAAGATATAATATACAGTAAATCTGGTTATAACACTTACCCACCTAATGTCAATATAATATACTGTAAATCTGGTTATAACCCTTACCCACCTAATGAAGATATAATATACAGTAAATCTGGTTATAACACTTACCCACCTAATGTCAATATAATATACTGTCGAACTGGTTATAACCCTTACCCACCTAATGTCAATATAATATACAGTAAAGCTGGTTATAACCCTTACCCACCTAATGTCAATGTAATATACAGTAAAGCTGGTTATAACCCTTACCCACCTAATGTCAATATAATATACTGTAGAACTGGTTATAACCCTTACCCACCTAATGTCAATATAATATACAGTAAAGCTGGATATAACCCTTACCCACCTAATGAATATATAATATACTGTAAAACTGGTTATAACCCTTACCCACCAATGTCAATGTAATATACAGTAAAGCTGGTTATAACCCTTACCCACCTAATGTCAATGTAATATACAGTAAAGCTGGTTATAACCCTTACCCACCTAATGTCAATATAATATACAGTAAATCTGGTTATAACCCTTACCCACCTAATGTCACTATAATATACAGTAAAACTGGTTATAACCCTTACCCACCTAATGTCAATATAATATACAGTAAATCTGGTTGTAACCCTTACCCACCTAATGTCACTATAATATACTGTAAAACTGGTTATAACCCCTACCCACCTAATGTCAATATAATATACTGTAAAACTGGTTATAACCCTTACCCACCTAATGTCAATATAATATACTGTAAAACTGGTTATAACCCTTACCCACCTAATGTCAATATAATATACAGTAAAGCTGGTTATAACCCTTACCCACCTAATATCAATATAATATACAGTAAAGCTGGTTATAACCCTTACCCACCTAATGTCAATATAATATACAGTAAGCTGGTTATAACCCTTACCCACCTAATGTAGATATAATATACAGTAAAGCTGGTTATAAACCTTACCCACCTGTGGTGGGAGTAAAAGTGAGAAGTTAGGGCTAGTCTAAAGCAGAAAAGAACAGGAAGTTGAAATGAGCACCACGGGGAAAAGACCTAAAGTCGGCCATGCACTACCAAGGATTTCTAGTAGAAGAGGTAGAAGAAGGAGAAGAAGAATATAAAAATATGACATTTAGCAGACGCTTTTATCCAAAGTGACTAACAGTCATGCTAAATACAATTTAGGAAGTGTAGGAAGAAAAAGGAGAAGGAGAAGAAGAAGGAGAAGAAGGAGAAGGAGGAGGAGAAGAAGAAGGAGAAGGAGAAGGAGAAGAAGAAGGAGAAGAAGGAGGAGGAGGAGAAGAAGGAGGAGGAGAAGAAGAAGGAGAAGAAGGAGAAGAAGGAGAAGAAGGAGGAGGAGAAGAAGGAGAAGAAGAAGGAGAAGAAGAAGAATGAGAAGAAGGGGAAGAAGAAGGAGGAGGAGAAGAAGGAGAAGAAGAAGGAGAAGAAGAAGAAGGAGAAGAAGGGGAAGAAGAAGGAGGAGGAGAAGAAGGAGAAGAAGAAGGAGAAGAAGAAGAAGGAGAAGAAGGGGAAGAAGAAGGAGGAGGAGAAGAAGGAGAAGGAGGAGGAGGAGAAGAACAAACAACGTCAACAACCAGACAGGTGTGCAGACCTGCAGGTCCAGCTCGATGGGTAGGGGCTCAGTGTTGTGGTTGAGGTTGTTGGCGTGCGTAGAGCTGCTGTCTGATCCATCGTCGTCCATCATGATGCTGCAGTCCAGACCTATTTATTGATTGATACCCTTATTGATTGTTTGAATCTATTGGATAGTTAAATCACACATAAAGGCAGTCACTCCTGATGGAAACAACGTCATGTATTTAAAACAATTATCCAGGATTAACACACTAAAACCTGAAGGATCAGTTTCATGATTCAGTTGATGACTGACTGATTGATAATGATTGATTGATTGAGTTGATGACAGACTGATTGATCTCATGATTGATTAATTTAGTTGATGACAGACTGATTGATTGATTGAGTTGATTATTGATCTCATGATCTCATGATTGAGTTGATGACTGACTGAGTTATTCCATTGTGGTGGTCCTCACCTTTGCCCTTGCGTTTGGGCTTCTTGCTGTCCCACTCTTCCTCGGTGAGTTTGCGATGGCGTTGGACTCGGTACCAATAGAGCATAGTGATGACTACTACCGCTAGAACCAGTAAGGGTAACAGGCTGATCAGGATGATGGATACCACCGGGGACTCGATGGTCGGGCCAACTACTGGAGAGAGGAGGAGACAGAGAAAGGCTAGTTAACTAGGTTAGTTAGTCTAATTCTATCTAGTACCAGACATTGGGTTGGTGAGCAGGAAACCCCCAGTTTGATTCCCACTGGTTACACAAGCCTGCTGTAGTGAATAAAACTGACTGCACATATATGCACATCTAACACATGGTTCGATATATACACCTTTTCATCCCTCAGAAACAGTGATTGATGTGTAATAATCCACCGCTGTGTGATCCTACATGTCCAGTACGTGAGGACAGGGAAACATAGTGGTCCAGTGTAAACCAGGCCAGGATATCCCCAGAAATAGAAGAAGAAAAGGGCAGAGCTCTTTGATAAAGTTGTGTTGCATCGTGTTCCACAAATAGAAAAGGCACAACCCTTTTTACTTGGTACAGAATAAAATGTATCTTTATAAAACACTACAGTGATTGTGGGAGTCCGGTGACGTTCACTTTGGCCTTTACTCTTAAAATG
>NC_138295.1:93987500-94037500 GCF_965601325.2 Salmo salar
TCTCAATGTTGACTACGCTTCCCTTCTCAATGTTGACTACGCTTCCCTTCTCAATGTTGACTACGCTTCCCTTCTCAATGTTGACTACGCTTCCCTTCTCAATGTTGACTACGCTTCACTTCTCAATGTTGACTACGCTTCCCTTCTCAATGTTGACCAAGCTTCCCTTCTCAATGTTGACTACGCTTCACTTCTCAATGTTGACTACGCTTCCCTTCTCAATGTTGACTACGCTTCCCTTCTCAATGTTGACTACGCTTCACTTCTCAATGTTGACTACGCTTCCCTTCTCAATGTTGACCATGCTTCCCTTCTCAATGTTGACTACGCTTCCCTTCTCAATGTTGACTACGCTTCCCTTCTCAATGTTGACTACGCTTCCCTTCTCAATGTTGACTACGCTTCCCTTCTCAATGTTGACTACGCTTCCCTTCTCAATGTTGATCAAGCTTCCCTTCTCAATGTTGACTACGCTTCACTTCTCAATGTTGACTACGCTTCCCTTCTCAATGTTGACTACGCTTCCCTTCTCAATGTTGACCAAGCTTCCCTTCTCAATGTTGACTACGCTTCCCTTCTCAATGTTGACTACGCTTCCCTTCTCAATGTTCACTACGCTTCCCTTCTCAATGTTGACTACGCTTCCCTTCTCAATGTTGACTACGCTTCACTTCTCAATGTTGACTACGCTTCCCTTCTCAATGTTGACCAAGCTTGCCTTCTCAATGTTGACTACGCTTCACTTCTCAATGTTGACCAAGCTTCCCTTCTCAATGTTGACCAAGCTTCCCTTCTCAATGTTGACCACGCTTCCCTTCTCAATGTTGACCATGCTTCCCTTCTCAATGTTGACTACGCTTCCCTTCTCAATGTTGACTACGCTTCCCTTCTCAATGTTGACTACGCTTCCCTTCTCAATGTTGACCAAGCTTCCCTTCTCAATGTTGACTACGCTTCACTTCTCAATGTTGACTACGCTTCACTTCTCAATGTTGACTACGCTTCACTTCTCAATGTTGACTACGCTTCACTTCTCAATGTTGACTACGCTTCCCTTCTCAATGTTGACTACGCTTCACTTCTCAATGTTGACTACGCTTCACTTCTCAATGTTGACCATGCTTCCCTTCTCAATGTTGACTACGCTTCACTTCTCAATGTTGACTACGCTTCCCTTCTCAATGTTGACCAAGCTTCCCTTCTCAATGTTGACCAAGCTTCACTTCTCAATGTTGACCACGCTTCCCTTCTCAATGTTGACCACGCTTCCCTTCTCAATGTTGACCAAGCTTCCCTTCTCAATGTTGACCAAGCTTCCCTTCTCAATGTTGACTACGCTTCACTTCCCAATGTTGACCAAGCTTCCCTTCTCAATGTTGACTACGCTTCACTTCCCAATGTTGACCAAGCTTCACTTCTCCATGTTGACCAAGCTTCCCTTCTCAATGTTGACCAAGCTTCCCTTCTCAATGTTCACCAAGCTTCCCTTCTCAATGTTGACTACGCTTCCCTTCTCAATGTTGACTACGCTTCCCTTCCCAATGTTTCCAAGCTTCACTTCTCAATGTTGACTACGCTTCACTTCTCAATGTTGACTACGCTTCACTTCTCAATGTTTACCAAGCTTCCCTTCTCAATGTTGACTACGCTTCCCTTCTCAATGTTCACCAAGCTTCCCTTCTCAATGTTGATCAAGCTTCCCTTCTCAATGTTGACCAAGCTTCCCTTCTCAATGTTCACCAAGCTTCACTTCTCAATGTTGACCAAGCTTCCCTTCTCAATGTTGACCAAGCTTCCCTTCTCAATGTTCACCAAGCTTCCCTTCTCAATGTTGACTACGCTTCCCTTCCCAATGTTTACCAAGCTTCCCTTCCCAATGTTGACTACGCTTCACTTCTCAATGTTTACCAAGCTTCCCTTCTCAATGTTCACCAAGCTTCCCTTCTCAATGTTCACCAAGCTTCCCTTCTCAATTTTTTACTAAGCTTCACTTCTCAATGTTGACTACGCTTCCCTTCTCAATGTTGATCAAGCTTCACTTCTCAATGTTGACTACGCTTCCCTTCTCAATGTTGACTACGCTTCCCTTCTCAATGTTGACTACGCTTCCCTTCTCAATTGTTAACCAAGCTTCCCTTCTCAATGTTGACCAAGCTTCCCTTCCCAATGTTGACTACGCTTCACTTGTCAATGTTTACCAAGCTTCCCTTCTCAATTGTTCACCAAGCTTCCCTTCTCAATGTTGACCAAGCTTCCCTTCTCAATTGTTCACCAAGCTTCCCTTCTCAATGTTCACCAAGCTTCCCTTCTCAATGTTGACCAAGCTTCCCTTCTCAATGTTGACTACGCTTCACTTCCCAATTGAAGCTGTCAAATTCACAAGCTGAAAAGGAGGACATTGCAGAGTAACACACTGATCCAGACAGATCTTCACGAGTCTGAGTGACTGATTAGAAACAAGAGCCGTCTGGCCAAGCAGACAGGAAACACAGGAACAACAGACAAGACTGATACAACTCTGGTTGATCAGTAACATCTGGATCTGTTGTCTTGACAATCATTCATTTCTCCACAGACATTTGGTGATCAAGTAGTATTTCTATGTAACGAATTATCTCACTACTAAAGAAGGCGTGGATATACACACCCACACACACACCCACACACCCACACACACACACACACACACACACACACACACACACACACACACACACACACACATGTACACACTCACACAAACACACACCCACATGTACACACTCACACAAACACACACCCACATGTACACACTCACACAAACACACACCCACATGTACACACTCACACAAACACACACCCACATGTACACACTCACACAAACACACACCCACATGTACACACTCACACAAACACACACCCACATGTACACACTCACACAAACACACACCCACATGTACACACTCACACAAACACACACCCACATGTACACACTCACACAAACACACACCCACATGTACACACTCACACAAACACACACCCACATGTACACACTCACACAAACACACACCCACATGTACACACTCACACAAACACACACCCACATACACACTCACACAAACACACACCCACATACACACTCACACAAACACACACCCACATGTACACACCCACACAAACACACACCCACACATACACACCCACACACACACACACCCACACATACCCACACACACACACACCCACACATACACACTCACACAAACACACACCCACACGTACACACTCACACAAACACACACCCACATACACACTCACACAAACACACACCCACATGTACACACTCACACAAACACACACCCACACCCACATACACACTCACACAAACACACACCCACACATACACACTCACACAAACACACACCCACACATACACACTCACACACACTCACACCCACACACACACTCACACAAACACACACCCACATACACACTCACACACACACACACCCACACATACACACCCACATACACACTCACACAAACACACACCCACATGTACACACTCACACAAACACACACCCACACATACACACTCACACAAACACACACCCACACATACACACTCACACAAACACACACCCACACGTACACACTCACACAAACACACACCCACACGTACACACTCACACAAACACACACCCACACGTACACACTCACACAAACACACACCCACACGTACACACTCACACAAACACACACCCACATGTACACACTCACACATACACACACCCACATGTACACACTCACACAAACACACACCCACATGTACACACTCACACATACACACCCACACATACACACTCACACAAACACACACCCACACATACACACCCACTCACACAAACACACACCCACATGTACACACTCACACAAACACACACCCACATGTACACACTCACACAAACACACACCCACATGTACACACTCACACAAACACACACCCACATGTACACACTCACACAAACACACACCCACATGTACACACTCACACAAACACACACCCACATGTACACACTCACACAAACACACATGTACACACTCACACAAACACACACCCACATGTACACACTCACACAAACACACACCCACATGTACACACTCACACAAACACACACCCACATGTACACACTCACACAAACACACACCCACATGTACACACTCACACAAACACACACCCACACGTACACACCCACACACACACACACACACACACACATGTACACACTCACACAAACACACACCCACACGTACACACCCACACGTACACACCCACACACACACACACACACACACACACACACACACACACACACACACACACACACACACACACACACACACACACACACACACACACACACACACACACACACACACACACACACACACACACACAATGAATGACCCAAACACAGAGTTGTAGTGTCTGTATAACTTGGTGGCCCACAGTAAGACTGCTCTAGGCACGTCAGAAGAATGCTGTGCTAGGGAATGATAGGGCCTAGGGGGAGAATGCTATGCTAGGGAATGATAGGGCCTAGGGGGAGAATGCTATGCTAGGCAATGATAGGGCCTAGGGGGAGAATGCTATGCTAGGGAATGATAGGGCCTAGGGGGAGAATGCTATGCTAGGGAATGATAGGGCCTAGGGGGAGACTGCTATGCTAGGGAATGATAGGGCCTAGGGGGAGAATGCTATGCTAGGGAATGATAGGGCCTAGGGGGAGAATGCTATGCTAGGGAATGATAGGGCCTAGGGGGAGAATGCTATGCTAGGGAATGATAGGGCCTAGGGGGAGAATGCTATGCTAGGGAATGATAGGGCCTAGGGGGAGAATGCTATGCTAGGGAATGATAGGGCCTAGGGGGAGAATGCTATGCTAGGGAATGATAGGGCCTAGGGGGAGAATGCTATGCTAGGGAATGATAGGGCCTAGGGGGAGAATGCTATGCTAGGGAATGATAGGCCCTAAGGAGAGAATGCTATGCTATGCTAGCACCTAAGGGGACAACAATGCAAGGCATTTATAGAGCAGGAATAATTAAAAGAAGGCCCTTCTTGCCTCGTCTCTCAGATCGTTCACAGCTTTGTGGAAGTTACCTGTGGTGCTGATGTTTAGGCCGAGGTATGTATAGTTTTTTGTGTGCTCTAGGGCAACGGTGTCTAGATGGAATTTGTATTTGTGGTCCTGGCGACTGGACCTTTTTTGGAACACCATTATTTTGGTCTTACTGAGATTTACTGTCAGGGCCCAGGTCTGACAGAATCTGTGCAGAAGATCTAGGTGCTGCTGTAGGCCCTCCTTGGTTGGGGACAGAAGCACCAGATCATCAGTAGACAGTAGACATTTGACTTCAGATTCTAGTAGGGTGAGGCTGGGTGCTGCAGACTGTTCTAGTGCCCTCGCCAATTCATAGATATATATGATGAAGAGGGTGGGGCTTAAACTGCATCCCTGTCTCACCCCACGGCCTTGTGGGAAGAAATGTGTGTTTTTTGCCTATTTTTTTTTTTTTTTGCCTATTTTAATTTGACATTTGCTTAGTACATTGTTTTCACTGAGGAAATGTACAAGTCTGCTGTTAATGATAATACAGAGGATTTTCCCAAGGTTGCTGTTGACGCATATCCCACGGTAGTTATTGGGGTCAAATTTGTCTCCACTTTTGTGGATTGGGGGGGGGGATCAGTCCTTGGTTCCACATATTGGGGAAGATGCCATAGCTAAGGATGATGTTAAAGAGTTTTAGTATAGCCAATTGGAATTTGTTGTGTGTATATTTTATAATTTCATTGAGGATACCATCAACACCACAGGCCTTTTAGGGTTGGAGGGTTTTTATGTTGTCCTGTAGTTCATTCAAGGTAATTGGAGAATCCAGTGGGTTCTGGTAGTCTTTAATAGTTGATTCTAACGTTTGTATTTGATCCTGTATATGTTTTTGCTGTTTGTTCTTTGTTATAGAGCCAAAAAGATTGGAGAAGTGGTTTACCCAGACATCTCTGTTTTGGATAGATAATTCTTTATGTTGTTTGTTTAGTGTTTTCCAATGTTCCCAGAAGTGGTTAGAGTCCATGGATTCTTCCATTACATTGAGCTGATTTCTGACGTGCTTCTTTTCCCGTAGTGTATTTCTGTATTGTTTTAGTGATTCAACATAGTGAAGGAGTAGACTCAGGTTTTCTGTATTGTTTTAGTGATTCAACATAGTGAAGGAGTAGACTCAGGTCTTCTGTATTGTTTTAGTGATTCAACATAGTGAAGGAGTAGACTCAGGTCTTCTGTATTGTTTTAGTGATTCAACATAGTGAAGGAGTAGACTCAGGTTTTCTGTATTGTTTTAGTGATTCAACATAGTGAAGGAGTAGACTCAGGTCTTCTGTATTGTTTTAGTGATTCACCGTAGTGAAGGAGTAGACTCAGGTCTTCTGTATTGTTTTAGTGATTCAACATAGTGAAGGAGTAGACTCAGGTCTTCTGTATTGTTTTAGTGATTCACCATAGTGAAGGAGTAGACTCAGGTCTTCTGTATTGTTTTAGTGATTCAACATAGTGAAGGAGTAGACTCAGGTTTTCTGTATTGTTTTAGTGATTCACCACAGTGAAGGAGTAGACTCAGGTCTTCTGTATTGTTTTAGTGATTCAACATAGTGAAGGAGTAGACTCAGGTCTTCTGTATTGTTTTAGTGATTCACCATAGTGAAGGAGTAGACTCAGGTTTTCTGTATTGTTTTAGTGATTCAACATAGTGAAGGAGTAGACTCAGGTTATCTGTATTGTTTGAGTGATTCACCATAGTGAAGGAGTAGACTCAGGTCTTCTGTATTGTTTTAGTGATTCAACATAGTGAAGGAGTAGACTCAGGTTTTCTGTATTGTTTTAGTGATTCAACATAGTGAAGGAGTAGACTCAGGTCTTCTGTATTGTTTTAGTGATTCACCATAGTGAAGGAGTAGACTCAGGTTTTCTGTATTGTTTTAGTGATTCACCATAGTGAAGGAGTAGACTCAGGTTTTCTGTATTGTTTTAGTGATTCAACATAGTGAAGGAGTAGACTCAGGTCTTCTGTATTGTTTTAGTGATTCACCATAGTGAAGGAGTAGACTCAGGTTTTCTGTATTGTTTTAGTGATTCACCATAGTGAAGGAGTAGACTCAGGTTTTCTGTATTGTTTTAGTGATTCAACATAGTGAAGGAGTAGACTCAGGTCTTCTGTATTGTTTTAGTGATTCACCATAGTGAAGGAGTAGACTCAGGTTTTCTGTATTGTTTTAGTGATTCAACATAGTGAAGGAGTAGACTCAGGTTTTCTGTATTGTTTTAGTGATTCAACATAGTGAAGGAGTAGACTCAGGTTTTCTGTATTGTTTTAGTGATTCACCATAGTGAAGGAGTAGACTCAGGTTTTCTGTATTGTTTTAGTGATTCAACATAGTGAAGGAGTAGACTCAGGTTTTCTGTATTGTTTTAGTGATTCAACATAGTGAAGGAGTAGACTCAGGTTTTCTGTATTGTTTTAGTGATTCACCATAGTGAAGGAGTAGACTCAGGTCTTCTGTATTGTTTTAGTGATTCACCATAGTGAAGGAGTAGACTCAGGTCTTCTGTATTGTTTTAGTGATTCACCGTAGTGAAGGCGTAGACTCAGGTTTTCTGGGTCTCTATGTTTTTGGTTGGACAGGTTTCTCAATTTCTTTCTTCGGTTTTTGCATTCTTCACCAAAACATTTGTCATTGTTGTTCATTTTCTTTGGTTTTCTGTTAGACATTTTTAGATTAGATAGGGAAGCTGAGAGATCAAATATACTGTTTAGATTTTCTACTGCCAGGTTTACACCTTCACTATTACAGTGGAACGTTTTGTCCAGGAAGTTCTCTAAAAGGGATTGAATGTGTTGTTGCCTAATAGTTTTTTAGTTGGTTTCCACACTACATTCCTTCCATCTATAGCATTTCTTAATGTTACTCAGTTCCTTTGGCTTTGATGCCTCATGATTGAGTATTGCTCTGTTCAAGTAGATTGTGATTTTGCTGTGGTCTGATAGGGGTGTCAGTGGGCTGACTGAACGCTCTGAGAGACTCTGGGTTGAGGTCAGTGATAAAGTAGTCTACAGTACTACTGCCAAGAGATGAGCTATAGGTGTACCTACCGTAGGAGTCCCCTTGAAGCCTACCATTAACTATGTACAGACCCAGAGCTGTAACAGAGCTATAGGTGTTCCTACCATAGGAGTCCCCTCGAAGCCTACCATTGACTATGTACATACCCAGAGCTGTAACAGAGCTATAGGTGTTCCTACCATAGGAGTCCCCTCGAAGCCTACCATTGACTATGTACATACCCAGAGCTGTAACAGAGCTATAGGTGTTCCTACCATAGGAGTCCCCTCGAAGCCTACCATTGACTATGTACATACCCAGAGCTGTAACAGAGCTATAGGTGTTCCTACCATAGGAGTCCCCTCGAAGCCTACCATTGACTATGTACATACCCAGAGCTGTAACAGAGCTATAGGTGTTCCTACCATAGGAGTCCCCTCGAAGCCTACCATTGACTATGTACATACCCAGAGCTGTAACAGAGCTATAGGTGTTCCTACCATAGGAGTCCCCTCGAAGCCTACCATTGACTATGTACATACCCAGAGCTGTAACAGAGCTATAGGTGTTCCTACCATAGGAGTCCCCTCGAAGCCTACCATTGACTATGTACATACCCAGAGCTGTAACAGAGCTATAGGTGTTCCTACCATAGGAGTCCCCTCGAAGCCTACCATTGACTATGTACATACCCAGCGTGTAACAGAGCTATAGGTGTTCCTACCATAGGAGTCCCCTCGAAGCCTACCATTGACTATGTACATACCCAGAGCTGTAACAGAGCTATAGGTGTTCCTACCATAGGAGTCCCCTCGAAGCCTACCATTGACTATGTACATACCCAGAGCTGTAACAGAGCTATAGGTGTTCCTACCATAGGAGTCCCCTCGAAGCCTACCATTGACTATGTACATACCCAGCGTGCGACAGAGCTGCAGGAGTTGTGACCCGTTTTTGTTGGTTATGTTGTCATAGTTCCCTCTCTCTCTCACCATCTTCACCTCTTTCTCTCTCTCTCTCCCTCACTCTGTCTGAACTCTCTCTCTCTCTCCTTCTCCCCCTCTCTCTCAAATCAAAATCTCTCTCCCCCTCTCCTGTCTTTCTCTCTCTCCCTCTCTCTCTTTCTCTCTCCCTCCTTCTCTCTCCCCCTCTCTCCCTCTCTCTCCTCTCTCCCCCTCTCCTTCTCTCTCCCCCTCTCCTTCTCTCTCCCCCTCTCCTTCTCTCTCCCCCTCTCCTTCTCTCTCCCCCTCTCCTATCTCTCTCCCCCTCACTCTCCTTCTCTCTCCCCTCCCCCTCTCCTGTCTCTCTCCCCCTCACTCTCCTTCTCTCTCCCCTCCCCCTCTCCTGTCTCTCTCTCTCTCCCTCTCTCTCTCCCCTCTCCTGTCTCTGTCTCTCTCTCTCTCCTGTCTCCCTCTCCTGTCTCTGTCTCTCTCTCCCTCTCCTGTCTCTGCCTCTCCTGTCTCTCCCTCTCCTGTCTCTCCCTCTCCCTCTCCTGTCTCTGTCTCTCCCTCTCCTGTCTCTCCTCTCTCTCTCCCTCTCCTGTCTCTCCTCTCTCTCTCCCTCTCTCTCTCCCTCTCTCTCCCTCTCCCTCTCTCTCCTTCTCCCTCTCTCTCCTTCTCCCTCTCTCTCCTTCTCCCTCTCTCTCCTTCTCTCTCCCCCTCTCCTGTCTCTCTCTATATTTCTATACAGTCTGTGCAGTAGCACGTGGCTGAGATGTTTCTGCTTTGAGTAAAGCACAGACAGGAAACCACATGTCTGAGATCTCCTGCAAGGCCCCACAGGTCCCACGCTATACCACAGTCTCCCTACCTCTACCTCTACCTCTCACAGGGCTGGAGGATTTGTCTCCCTCTACCTCTACAGGGCTGGAGGAGATAGGTCCCACACTACACTACACTGTCTCCCTCTACCTCTACAGGGCTGGAGGAGATAGGTCCCACACTACACTGTCTCCCTCTACCTCTACAGGGCTGGAGGAGATAGGTCCTACACTACACTACACTGTCTACCGCTACCTCTACAGGGCTGGAGGAGATAGGTCCCACACTACACTGTCTACCTCTACCTCTACAGGGCTGGAGGAGATAGGTCCTACACTACACTACACTGTCTACCTCCACAGGGCTGGGGGAGATAGGTCCCCACTACACTACACTGCTGTCAATCTCTCCCAGAAGTAGACAGTGTAGTAGGTCTTCCTGTAGCGAGGAAGAAGAGGAACGCCGTCCCACATCGTCTCCACTCTGAAACTAATACGTCAGCCTGTTCTATCCTACAGTACTGCCCATGTGCCCTTGAGCAAGGCGCTTAACCCAAATTGCTCCTGTACGTCGCTCTGGATAAGAGCATCTGTTAAATGACTACAATGTACCTCAACTCTCCCTTTCAGTGGTGGTAGAAAGTAGAAACCCTTACAGTATAACTAGAAAGAGAATGGCTGTTTCCTCCTGTAAAGTTTCTAAACCAGTGTCTACGACACCGTTTCTCTCTGGTCTAACAGTGTTATCCATAGACAGTGTGTTCCTGATGTATTTGTCAGCTGTGTAAATGACAGGATGATTTAATGGATATATAAGTTAACAGATGATTAAATGTAGCAGAATACGTGTATTAGATGAATTGACTGATGCAGTAAGGTATTCACTAACAGAATACGTGTATTAGATGAATCGACTGATGCAAAATGGTACTCACTAACAGAATAAGTATATTTGATGAATTGACTGATGCAGTAAGGTATTCACTAACAGAATACGTGTATTAGATGAATTGACTGATGCAGTAAGGTACTCACTAACAGAATACGTGTATTAGATGAATTGACTGACGCAGTAAGGTACTCACTAACAGAATACGTGTATTAGATGAATTGACTCATGCAGTAAGGTATTCACTAACAGAATACGTGTATTAGATGAATTGACTGATGCAGTAAGGTACTCACTAACAGAATATGTGTATTAGATGAATTGACTGACGCAGTAAGGTATTCACTAACAGAATACGTGTATTAGATGAATTGACTGATGCAGGAAGGTATTCACTAACAGAATAAGTGTATTAGATGAATTGACTGATACAGTAGGTGTGAAAGGTACTCACTAACAGAATACATGCATTAGATGAATTGACTGATGCAGTAGGTGTGGAAGGTACTCACTAACAGAATAAGTGTATTAGATGAATTGACTGATACAGTAGGTGTGGAAGGTACTCACTAACAGAATAAGTGTATTAGATGAATTGACTGATACAGTAGGTGTGGAAGGTACTCACTAACAGAATAAGTGTATTAGATGAATTGACTGATGCAGTAGGTGTGGAAGGTACTCACTAACAGAATACGTGTATTAGATGAATTGACTGATACAGTAGGTGTGTAAGGTACTCACTAACAGAATACGTGTATTAGATGAATTGACTGATGCAGTAGGTGTGTAAGGTACTCACTAACAGAATACGTGTATTAGATGAATTGACTGATGCAGGAAGGTATTCACTAACAGAATACGTGTATTAGATGAATTGACTGATGCAGTAGGTGTGTAAGATACTCACTAACAGAATAAGTATATTTGATGAATTGACTGATGCAAAAAGGTACTCACTAACAGAATAAGTGTTTTAGATGAATTGACTGATGCAGGAAGGTACTCACCGGGAGCGAATTCCAGGTTATTGTTACACTCCTCCCCAGTACAGGAACAGATGAACAACGGTCCTCCAGAGCTCTTCTTCTCCTTCATGGTACATGTAGAACTGTTGTAGTCATCCAGCACCACACCGTACAGAGGCTGGGAGGGGTCATGACACAGAGTCTCAATGCTGTAGTTACCGTCATTCTTCCTCCTGGAGATAACGGATAACGGAGAGAGAGAGAGAGAGAGAGAGTCAGACAGACACAGAAACATGCACAGACTGACACAGACCCCCCCCCCCCTCTCCACTGTAACCCTACCAGATGGAGACTGACCCCCCCCTCTCCACTGTAACCCTACCAGATGGAGACTGACCCCCCCCCCCTCTCCACTGTAACCCTACCAGATGGAGACTGACCCCCCCCCCTCTCCACTGTAACCCTACCAGATGGAGACTGACCCCCCCCCCCTCTCCACTGTAACCCTACCAGATGGAGACTGACCCCCCCCCCCTCTCCACTGTAACCCTACCAGATGGAGACTGACCCCCCCCTCTCCACTGTAACCCTACCAGATGGAGACTGACCCCCCCCCTCTCCACTGTAACCCTACCAGATGGAGACTGACCCCCCCCCCTCTCCACTGTAACCCTACCAGATGGAGACTGACCCCCCCCTCTCCACTGTAACCCTACCAGATGGAGACTGACACAGACCCCCCCCCCCCCCCCCTCTCCACTGTAACCCTACCAGGTGGAGACTGACCCCCCCTCTCCACTGTAACCCTACCAGATGGAGACTGACACAGACCCCCCCCCCCTCTCCACTGTAACCCTACCAGATGGAGACTGACACAGACCCCCCCCCCCCTCTCCACTGTAACCCTACCAGATGAAGACTGACACAGACCCCCCCCCTCTCCACTGTAACCCTACCAGATGGAGACTGACACAGACCCCCCCCCTCCTCTCCACTGTAACCCTACCAGATGAAGACTGACACAGACCCCCCCTCTCCACTGTAACCCTACCAGATGGAGACTGACACAGACCCCCCCCCTCCTCTCCACTGTAACCCTACCAGATGGAGACTGACCCCCCCTCCACTGTAACCCTACCAGATGGAGACTGACACAGACCCCCCCCTCCACTGTAACCCTACCAGATGGAGACTGACCCCCCCCCTCTCCACTGTAACCCTACCAGATGGAGACTGACCCCCCCCCTCTCCACTGTAACCCTACCAGATGGAGACTGACACAGACCCCCCCCCCTCTCCACTGTAACCCTACCAGATGGAGACTGACCCCCCCCTCTCCACTGTAACCCTACCAGATGGAGACTGACCCCCCCCTCTCCACTGTAACCCTACCAGATGGAGACTGACACAGACCCCCCCCCCTCTCCACTGTAACCCTACCAGATGGAGACTGACCCCCCCCCCCCCCCCCTCTCCACTGTAACCCTACCAGATGGAGACTGACACAGACCCCCCCTCTCCACTGTAACCCTACCAGATGGCGATGCAGACTTCCTGCTCCAGAGGACAGATGGAGGTGATGGAGCAGTTAGAAAGGCAGCTTCCTGTTCCGTTGCAGGATGAAGACTCCACGTCACAGAACATACACAACTTCTTCAGACTGAAGGGCGGCTGGAACATCCCATCTGGAGAAACACAATGAATCAAATTCAATATGTCGTCATTCAATCAATCAATCCATTCATATGATGTAACTATATTACTTTACACACAGAAACACATCACTAAGTGCTGAACGGTACCCCCCCCTCAATCACAGGGGTGAACTGCATCCCAGCAATGTAATCATTGTTTACATTTTGAGTCATTTAGCAGATGCTTTGATCCAGAGCAACTTACAGTAGTGAGTGTTTACATGTCGCTATTTGTTCATACTGGTCCCTCGTGGGAATTGAACTCACAACCCTGTGTGATTCAAGTGTCATGTTCTACCGACTAAGCCACATGGGATCAGTCTGCTCTACCGACTGAGCCACACGGGATCAGTCTGCTCTACCGACTGAGCCACACGGGATCAGTCTGCTCTATCGACTGAGCCACACGGGATCAGTCTGCTCTACCGACTGAGCCACACGGGATCATTCTGCTCTACCGACTGAACCACACGGGATCAGTCTGCTCTACCGACTGAGCCACACGGGATCAGTCTGCTCTAGCGTGTCTTTCACTGAAGCTGATCTCTATCCGCTCTCCGCTCCCTGACCTGTTGAGGCCTGCCTTGTCCTGACAAACCTCTGGTCTATCTGACTGTGGGTTCCTGACTGACTGACTGAAAGTTCCTGACTGACTGACTGACTGAAAGTTCCTGACTGACTGACTGACTGACTGTAAGTTCCTGACTGACTGACTGACTGTGAGTTCCTGACTGACTGACTGACTGAAAGTTCCTGACTGACTGACTGACTGAAAGTTCCTGACTGACTGACTGACTGTAAGTTCCTGACTGACTGACTGACTGAAAGTTCCTGACTGACTGACTGACTGTAAGTTCCTGACTGACTGACTGTGAGTTCCTGACTGACTGACTGACTGACTGACTGTAAGTTCCTGACTGACTGACTGACTGAAAGTTCCCGACTGACTGACTGACTGACTGCACACTAACTTAAGCCACAGAACCACTGAGCCGTATTTAGTGGTAAAGGAGTCCTTCACTCAGAACCAGAGAGGACGTATGAAAGTCACTAACACAGAGTCAAACAGTCAGTCAGTCTGTATCATATCTGTACATCGATAGACACAGAGAACAGTCAGTCAGTATCATACCTGTATATTGATAGACACAGAGAACAGTCAGTCTGTATCATATCTGTACATCGATAGACACAGGAATCTCTACAGAGCATTTAGTTTTTAGGGCAGCAGACCACAGAGTCTATCCAGTCAGTGTTTTAGCCTGAGTTCTGACTGTGTGTGTGTGTGTGTGTGTGTGTGTGTGTGTGTGTGTGTGTGTGTGTGTGTGTGTGTGTGTGTGTTATCTGATCACTGCTCCATCCTCCAGGTTATCCATTTCACAGGAGGCAGACCTCATGTAACTCTCAGACACATTGTTTCCAGTCTAACTGCAGCGCAAGGAGAGTTCACCCACCCAGCCAGAGGCCTGAACCAGCTAAATACCGTCCCGTAGATACTAAAGGGTCGGCTGAAAGTGAGTGACCGAGGCTCAGCGCTGAGGGTCGTCCACCCACCCAGCCAGAGGCCTGAACCAGCTAAATACCGTCCCGTAGATTCTAAAGGGTCGGCTGAAAGTGAGTGACCGAGGCTCAGCGCTGAGGGTCGTCCACCCACCCAGCCAGAGGCCTGAACCAGCTAAATACCGTCCCGTAGATTCTAAAGGGTCGGCTGAAAGTGAGTGACCGAGGCTCAGCGCTGAGGGACCAAACTGCTGTTTATTTTGTGGGATTCTATTGGTAAACGGTAAGTGTGTACGTTTCCTTTAGTAAGCCACACAGCTATCCTGTCTAGACACGGTATACAGCACAGGCTCACCCACGCGGAACGTGGGTCATGACCACAGCTGCTCAAACACTTTCTCAGGACCGCCCTCTGTTCTGATTGGGTCTTTCTGAACTGACTCCTTGTGTGTTCTTAGGACCGCCCTCTGTTCTGATTGGGTCTTTCTGAACTGACTCCTTGTATGTTCTTAGGACCGCCCTCTGTTCTGATTGGGTCTTTCTGAACTGGCTCCTTGGGCAGTATGTGTGTGGGAGAAAGAGTTTGTGGTTTTGTGCAAGAGTGAAAGATAGAGAAAGATTCAGTGTGTACGTGGGTGGGTGTGTGTGTGTGTGTGTGTGTGTGTGTGTGTGTATGTGTGTGTGTGTGTGTGTGTGTGTGTGTGTGTCTGTGTGTGTGTCTGTGTGTGTGTGTGTGTGTGTGTGTGTGTGTGTGTGTGTCTGTGTGTGTGTCTGTGTGTCTGTGTGTCTGTGTGTGTGTGTGTGTGTGTGTGTGTGTGTGTGTTTCAGTGTGTGTGTGTGTGTGTGTTTCAGTGTGTGTGTGTGTGTGTGTGTGTGTGTGTGTGTGTGTGTGTGTGTGTGTGTGTGTGTGTGTGTTTCAGTGTGTGTGTGTGTGTGTGTGTGTGTTTCAGTGTGTGTGTGTGTGTTTCAGTGTGTGTTGACGCTCATGCATGGTCTGGTGGCAGCCTGTCCTCCCTCCCTGCTCGTGTGTCTCTCCTGATAAGCACCTCGCCTCGCCAGCCTGCTACTGTCTGGCACAGTTCAGCTGGCCCACTGAAACACCTTGGAAAGAGAAAGGACAGTTCAGCTGGCCCACTGAAACACCTTGGGAAGAGAAAGGAGAGTTCAGCTGGCCCACTGAAACACCTTGGAAAGAGAAAGGAGAGTTCAGCTGGCCCACTGAAACACCTTGGAAAGAGAAAGGAGAGTTCAGCTGGCCCACTGAAACACCTTGGAAAGAGAAAGGAGAGTTCAGCTGGCCCACTGAAACACCTTGGGAAGAGAAAGGACAGATCAGCTGGCCCACTGAAACACCTTGGAAAGAGAAAGGAGAGTTCAGCTGGCCCACTGAAACACCTTGGAAAGAGAAAGGACAGTTCAGCTGGCCCACTGAAACACCTTGGGAAGAGAAAGGACAGATCAGCTGGCCCACTGAAACACCTTGGAAAGAGAAAGGAGAGTTCAGCTGGCCCACTGAAACACCTTGGAAAGAGAAAGGACAGTTCAGCTGGCCCACTGAAACACCTTGGAAAGAGAAAGGACAGTTCAGCTGGCCCACTGAAACACCTTGGGAAGAGAAAGGACAGTTCAGCTGGCCCACTGAAACACCTTGGAAAGAGAAAGGACAGTTCAGCTGGCCCACTGAAACACCTTGGGAAGAGAAAGGAGAGTTCAGCTGGCCCACTGAAACACCTTGGGAAGAGAAAGGACAGTTCAGCTGGCCCACTGAAACACCTTGGGAAGAGAAAGGAGAGTTCAGCTGGCCCACTGAAACACCTTGGGAAGAGAAAGGAGAGTTCAGCTGGCCCACTGAAACACCTTGGGAAGAGAAAGGAGAGTTCAGCTGGCCCACTGAAACACCTTGGAAAGAGAAAGGACAGTTCAGCTGGCCCACTGAAACACCTTGGAAAGAGAAAGGACAGTTCAGCTGGCCCACTGAAACACCTTGGGAAGAGAAAGGAGAGTTCAGCTGGCCCACTGAAACACCTTGGGAAGAGAAAGGACAGTTCAGCTGGCCCACTGAAACACCTTGGGAAGAGAAAGGAGAGTTCAGCTGGCCCACTGAAACACCTTGGGAAGAGAAAGGAGAGTTCAGCTGGCCCACTGAAACACCTTGGGAAGAGAAAGGAGAGTTCAGCTGGCCCACTGAAACACCTTGGGAAGAGAAAGGAGAGTTCAGCTGGCCCACTGAAACACCTTGGGAAGAGAAAGGACAGTTCAGCTGGCCCACTGAAACACCTTGGGAAGAGAAAGGAGAGTTCAGCTGGCCCACTGAAACACCTTGGGAAGAGAAAGGAGAGTTCAGCTGGCCCACTGAAACACCTTGGAAAGAGAAAGGAGAGTTCAGCTGGCCCTCTGAAACACCTTGGAAAGAGAAAGGAGAGTTCAGCTGGCCCACTGAAACACCTTGGAAAGAGAAAGGAGAGTTCAGCTGGCCCACTGAAACACCTTGGGAAGAGAAAGGAGAGTTCAGCTGGCCCACTGAAACACCTTGGAAAGAGAAAGGAGAGTTCAGCTGGCCCACTGAAACACCTTGGAAAGAGAAAGGAGAGTTCAGCTGGCCCACTGAAACACCTTGGGAAGAGAAAGGAGAGTTCAGCTGGCCCACTGAAACACCTTGGGAAGAGAAAGGAGAGTTCAGCTGGCCCACTGAAACACCTTGGAAAGAGAAAGGACAGTTCAGCTGGCCCACTGAAACACCTTGGGAAGAGAAAGGACAGTTCAGCTGGCCCACTGAAACACCTTGGAAAGAGAAAGGACAGTTCAGCTGGCCCACTGAAACACCTTGGGAAGAGAAAGGAGAGTTCAGCTGGCCCACTGAAACACCTTGGGAAGAGAAAGGAGAGTTCAGCTGGCCCACTGAAACACCTTGGAAAGAGAAAGGAGAGTTCAGCTGGCCCACTGAAACACCTTGGAAAGAGAAAGGACAGTTCAGCTGGCCCACTGAAACACCTTGGAAAGAGAAAGGACAGTTCAGCTGGCCCACTGAAACACCTTGGGAAGAGAAAGGAGAGTTCAGCTGGCCCACTGAAACACCTTGGGAAGAGAAAGGACAGTTCAGCTGGCCCACTGAAACACCTTGGGAAGAGAAAGGAGAGTTCAGCTGGCCCACTGAAACACCTTGGGAAGAGAAAGGACAGTTCAGCTGGCCCACTGAAACACCTTGGAAAGAGAAAGGAGAGTTCAGCTGGCCCACTGAAACACCTTGGGAAGAGAAAGGAGAGTTCAGCTGGCCCACTGAAACACCTTGGGAAGAGAAAGGAGAGTTCAGCTGGCCCACTGAAACACCTTGGAAAGAGAAAGGACAGATCAGCTGGCCCACTGAAACACCTTGGAAAGAGAAAGGAGAGTTCAGCTGGCCCACTGAAACACCTTGGAAAGAGAAAGGACAGTTCAGCTGGCCCACTGAAACACCTTGGAAAGAGAAAGGAGAGTTCAGCTGGCCCACTGAAACACCTTGGAAAGAGAAAGGACAGATCAGCTGGCCCACTGAAACACCTTGGAAAGAGAAAGGACAGTTCAGCTGGCCCACTGAAACACCTTGGGAAGAGAAAGGACAGATCAGCTGGCCCACTGAAACACCTTGGAAAGAGAAAGGAGAGTTCAGCTGGCCCACTGAAACACCTTGGGAAGAGAAAGGACAGATCAGCTGGCCCACTGAAACACCTTGGAAAGAGAAAGGACAGTTCAGCTGGCCCACTGAAACACCTTGGAAAGAGAAAGGACAGTGTCTGTGAGCCACTGTGTAATTATTTGTTATTGACACTGAGTGGTGTATCCACAGCCAAGGCTGCCAAGCAGTAACAAGCAGCATATCAACTGAACTAATGAATACTGAACTAATGAATACTGAACTAATGAATACTGAACTAATGAATACTGAACTAATGAATTACTCTCTCCCCCTTTCCTCTACACTTATTTGGCTCTCTCCCCCTTTTCTCTCCTCTTATTGGCTCTCTCCCCCTTTTCTCTTCTCTTACTGGCTCTCTCCCCCTTTTCTCTCCTCTTATTGGCTCTCTCCCCCTTTTCTCTCCTCTTATTGGCTCTCTCCCCCTTTCCTCTCCTCTTACTGGCTCTCTCCCCCTTTTCTCTCCTCCTTCTGGCTCTCTCCCCCTTTTCTCTCCTCTTATTGGCTCTCTCCCCCTTTTCTCTTCTCTTACTGGCTCTCTCCCCCTTTTCTCTCCTCTTATTGGCTCTCTCCCCCTTTTCTCTCCTCTTATTGGCTCTCTCCCCCTTTTCTCTTCTCTTACTGGCTCTCTCCCCCTTTTCTCTCCTCTTATTGGCTCTCTCCCCCTTTTCCCTCCTCTTATTGGCTCTCTCCCCCTTTTCTCTCCTCCTTCTGGCTCTCTCCCCCTTTTCTCTCCTCTTATTGGCTCTCTCCCCCTTTTCTCTCCTCTTATTGGCTCTCTCCCCCTTTTCTCTCCTCTTACTGGCTCTCTCCCCCTTTTCTCTCCTCTTACTGGCTCTCTCCCCCTTTTCTCTCCTCCTTCTGGCTCTCTCCCCCTTTTCTCTCCTCTTATTGGCTCTCTCCCCCTTTTCTCTTCTCTTACTGGCTCTCTCCCCCTTTTCTCTCCTCTTATTGGCTCTCTCCCCCTTTTCTCTCCTCTTATTGGCTCTCTCCCCCTTTTCTCTTCTCTTACTGGCTCTCTCCCCCTTTTCTCTCCTCTTATTGGCTCTCTCCCCCTTTTCTCTCCTCTTATTGGCTCTCTCCCCCTTTTCTCTCCTCCTTCTGGCTCTCTCCCCCTTTTCTCTCCTCTTATTGGCTCTCTCCCCCTTTTCTCTCCTCTTATTGGCTCTCTCCCCCTTTTCTCTCCTCTTACTGGCTCTCTCCCCCTTTTCTCTCCTCTTACTGGCTCTCTCCCCCTTTTCTCTCCTCTTACTGGCTCTCTCCCCCTTTTCTCTTCTCTTATTGGCTCTCTCCCCCTTTCCTTTCCTTTCCCATAAATCTTTAATTCCTCTCCTGTTCTGTCTCTCTCCCTCTTTCTCCCAAATGAGGAAGGAATAGAGTGGGGCAGGATGCATGTTATTATCCATCCACCCCCCTCATAGAGAGAGTACAGCCCAGGACGGAGACCTGATCCTTGGGAGGCCTGGCCACTGAGGGGGCCTGCAGTCCTGGTTCCTTCGTAATGACTCCAACAGGGGAAGGGAGTGGGCTGAAGGAGACATGAGACATGACACAGAGCCTGTTAACTAATCACATATGGGCCAGGCTGAGAGGAGGTTGGTGGTGTGGCCTGGGACTGGTAACTTAAGGAATGAGTTTGTCAGCTTGACAACTGGATGTGGCAGTCAGGTAGAGGGGAAGCTAGCACTGTCTGTCAGAGACAGTCAGGTAGAGGGGATGTTAGTACTGTCTGTCAGAGACAGTCAGGTAGAGGGGATGTTAGTACTGTCTGTCAGAGACAGTCAGGTAGAGAGGAAGCTAGTACTGTCTGTCAGAGACAGTCAGGTAGAGAGGAAGCTAGTACTGTCTGTCAGAGACAGTCAGGTAGAGGGGATGTTAGTACTGTCTGTCAGAGACAGTCAGGTAGAGGGGATGTTAGTACTGTCTGTCAGAGACAGTCAGGTAGAGGGGATGTTAGTACTGTCTGTCAGAGACAGTCAGGTAGAGGGGATGTTAGTACTGTCTGTCAGAGACAGTCAGGTAGAGGGGATGTTAGTACTGTCTGTCAGAGACAGTCAGGTAGAGGGGATGTTAGTACTGTCTGTCAGAGACAGTCAGGTAGAGGGGATGTTAGTACTGTCTGTCAGAGACAGTCAGGTAGAGGGGAAGCTAGTACTGTCTGTCAGAGACAGTCAGGTAGAGGGGATGTTAGTACTGTCTGTCAGAGACAGTCAGGTAGAGGGGAAGCTAGTACTGTCTGTCAGAGACAGTCAGGTAGAGGGGAAGCTAGTACTGTCTGTCAGGTAGAGGGGAAGCTAGTACTGTCTGTCAGAGACAGTCAGGTAGAGGGGAAGCTAGTACTGTCTGTCAGACAGTCAGGTAGAGGGGAAGCTAGTACTGTCTGTCAGAGACAGTCAGGTAGAGGGGATGTTAGTACTGTCTGTCAGAGACAGTCAGGTAGAGAGGATGTTAGTACTGTCTGTCAGAGACAGTCAGGTAGAGGGGAAGCTACTACTGTCTGTCAGAGACAGTCAGGTAGAGAGGAAGCTAGTACTGTCTGTCAGAAACAGTCAGGTAGAGGGGATGTTAGTACTGTCTGTCAGAGACAGTCAGGTAGAGGGGATGTTAGTACTGTCTGTCAGAGACAGTCAGGTAGAGGGGATGTTAGTACTGTCTGTCAGAGACAGTCAGGTAGAGGGGATGTTAGTACGGTCTGTCAGAGACAGTCAGGTAGAAGGGATGTTAGTACTGTCTGTCAGAGACAGTCAGGTAGAGGGGAAGCTAGTACTGTCTGTCAGAGACTGTCAGGTAGAGAGGGAAGCTAGTACTGTCTGTCAGAGACAGTCAGGTAGAGGGGATGTTAGTACTGTCTGTCAGAGACAGTCAGGTAGAGGGGAGGTTAGTACTGTCTGTCAGGTAGAGGGGAAGCTAGTACTGTCTGTCAGAGACAGTCAGGTAGAGGGGATGTTAGTACTGTCTGTCAGAGACAGTCAGGTAGAGGGGATGTTAGTACTGTCTATCAGAGACAGTCAGGTAGAGGGGATGTTAGTACTGTCTGTCAGAGACAGTCAGGTAGAGGGGATGTTAGTACTGTCTGTCAGGTAGAGGGGAAGCTAGTACTGTCTGTCAGAGACAGTCAGGTAGAGGGGATGTTAGTACTGTCTGTCAGAGACAGTCAGGTAGAGGGGATGTTAGTACTGTCTGTCAGAGACAGTCAGGTAGAGGAGAAGCTAGTACTGTCTGTCAGAGACAGTCAGGTAGAGGGGATGTTACTACTGTCTGTCAGAGACAGTCAGGTAGAGGGGATGTTAGTACTGTCTGTCAGGTAGAGGGGATGTTAGTACTGTCTGTGTGAGGGAACATACTGTAGTAGTTAGTACTAAACTGTTTTTTAGTGCAGCGTCTTTCCTTTCCAAAACCACTCCTCATAGAGACATGGATAGAAATGGAGGTAAATAAAACACTCCTCACAGAGACATGGATAGAAATGGAGGTAAATAAAACACTCCTCACAGGGACATGGATAGAAATGGAGGTAAATAAAACACTCCTCACAGGGACATGGATAGAAATGGAGGTAAATAAAACACTCCTCATAGAGACATGGATAGAAATGGAGGTAAATAAAACACTCCTCATAGAGACATGGATAGAAATGGAGGTAAATAAAACACTCCTCACAGGGACATGGATAGAAATGGAGGTAAATAAAACACTCCTCACAGGGACATGGATAGAAATGGAGGTAAATAAAACACTCCTCACAGGGACATGGATAGAAATGGAGGTAAATAAAACACTCCTCACAGGGACATGGATAGATACGGAAGTACAGAAAACACTCCTCACAGGGACATGGATAGAAATGGAAGTACAGAAAACAATGGATGTAAAGAATGTCCTTCCCTGTCATGTTTCCTCCCGCACCAGAAAGCAAAACATCCTCTTTGAGCTTCAAAATATACAACATTCCTGCATCAGGAGACATGTGATGGGATGCAAAGACTTCTACTGTACTACAAGGACATAGTGGATCCATCCAGACATGTGATGGGATGCAAAGACTTCTACTGTACTGCAAGGACATAGTGGATCCATCCAGACATGTGATGGGATGCAAAGACTTCTACTGTACTGCAAGGACATAGTGGATCCATCCAGACATGTGATGGGATGCAAAGACTTCTACTGTACTGCAAGGACATAGTGGATCCATCCAGACATGTGACAACCCCACTAGGTAGACCCCACATTGGCACTTTACCACATCACAGAGACCCCAGGACATCCTTATTGATTTGCACAATACACAACATAGAAGAATTTTCATTAGTTCTGCAGTAGATCAGCAGGTATTTGATCATCCTACCAGGCAGATAGGAAATATACCACAGAGACCCACAGCAGGGGTTAGGGGCATAGTCACATTCCCCCTGACTGTCACCTAAACTGGAGAGGAGTCACATTCCTCCTGACTGTCACCTAAACTGGAGAGGAGAGGAGTCACATTCCCCCTGACTGTCACCTAAACTGGAGAGGAGAGGAGTCACATTCCCCCTGACTGTCACCTAAACTGGAGAGGAGTCACATTCCCCCTGACTGTCACCTAAACTGGAGAGGAGTCACATTCCCCCTGACTGTCACCTAAACTGGAGAGGAGTCACATTCCCCCTGACTGTCACCTAAACTGGAGAGGAGAGGAGTCACATTCCCCCTGACTGTCACCTAAACTGGAGAGGAGTCACATTCCCCCTGACTGTCACCTAAACTGGAGAGGAGAGGAGTCACATTCCCCCTGACTGTCACCTAAACTGGAGAGGAGAGGAGTCACATTCCCCCTGACTGTCACCTAAACTGGAGAGGAGAGGAGTCACATTCCTCCTGACTGTCACCTAAACTGGAGAGGAGAGGAGTCACATTCCCCCTGACTGTCACCTAAACTGGAGAGGAGTCACATTCCCCCTGACTGTCACCTAAACTGGAGAGGAGAGGAGTCACATTCCCCCTGACTGTCACCTAAACTGGAGAGGAGTCACATTCCCCCTGACTGTCACCTAAACTGGAGAGGAGAGGAGTCACATTCCCCCTGACTGTCACCTAAACTGGAGAGGAGAGGAGTCACATTCCCCCTGACTGTCACCTAAACTGGAGAGGAGAGGAGTCACATTCCCCCTGACTGTCACCTAAACTGGAGAGGAGAGGAGTCACATTCCCCCTGACTGTCACCTAAACTGGAGAGGAGAGGAGTCACATTCCCCCTGACTGTCACCTAAACTGGAGAGGAGTCACATTCCCCCTGACTGTCACCTAAACTGGAGAGGAGTCACATTCCCCCTGACTGTCACCTAAACTGGAGAGGAGAGGAGTCACATTCCCCCTGACTGTCACCTAAACTGGAGAGGAGTCACATTCCCCCTGACTGTCACCTAAACTAAAAGATATCTCTGCCCCTCAGATTCCACTGTCTCCCCCTCTAACTCTCCCCCTCCACTGCTCTCTTTCCCGTCCTGAAAGATACCACCCTCTTTGACTCCCCTCTCTGTATCTCTCTCCCTGAACCCCTGGCCAGGCGTAAGGGCTCAGTGAGGCGAGCCATGAGGGGATGACCTTTGCACTCTTAGAAAAAAAAGGGTTCCAAAAGGATTCTTCGGCTGTCCCCATAGGAGAACCCGTTTTGGTTCCAGGTAGAACTCTTTTTGGTTCCAGGTAGAACTCTATTTGGTTCCAGGTAGAACTCTATTTGGTTTCAGGTAGAACTCTTTTTGGTTCCAGGTAGAACTCTTTTTGGTTCCAGGTAGAACCCTCTCTGGAACCAAAAAGGGTTCTTCAAAGGGTTCTCCTATGGGGACAGCCAAAGAACCCTTTTAGTTCCTAGATAGCACCTTTTTTTCTAAGAGTGTGGCCGACCACCACAAGCAGAAGACAAGACTAATATGGTCAAATAAACAAATACCCAGCAGCCACTTGGAGGATCCCTGGCCCCTGCTCTCTTCTCTTCATCTCCTCCTTAAATAGATGTTTGGGAGCTCTCTCTCTCTTCTCTCTCTCTCTCGCTCAGAATATATCTGCTGCTCTCCCTCTATGTTCTCCCTCCCTCTCAGATCTCTCTCTCAGAGCTCTCTCTCAGATATCTCCCTCTATCTCTCTCTCTCCACTCAGAGTAAAGGCCGTGAGAGGTTACTATAAACATGGGCTCATATTCACATCCCTCCCTCCCTCCTTCCCACCCTACCTCCCTCTCAGAAGGCCATGACACAGTAAGCCTGACCAATCTGTAGTCCTTTAAAACTAACTAAAAGTACTGACAGCAGGTCTGTGAGGTCAGGTGTCCATGCAGCCCAGCGTATAACAACACAAGTTGTACAACGCGTGGGTCTAATCCTGGACGCTGATTGGTTAAAACCACATTCCACCCGGTGGTAAATCTATGATATTAAAATGCCTACCTACTTTGTTCCATCTGACTGCTGCAATCCACTGTCTCATCAGCCCAGCCAGGCAATTTATAAAACTTCATGTCCACTATAAAAAGCATCTAGACATGATCTCACGTTTCTTTCAACAGCGGAGATTTGTATAAACCTTGCTGTCTGTCTCTCTGATGTTTGCAAAATGTTTTCAATATTGAAATTCGATATCCAGCTGTCCCGGTGGTAATGAACACGTCGGGGTCGGGAGTTGGGATGAGACAGACAGGCAGGCAGTATTCTCAGATCGTCGAAATCATGAATCAGCATCATTTTTATGGATCTATATACAAATGAATGTCAATAGAAAACGGGTCTAATGAAATGCAGCTGTTTTCCATGTCTTTCCAGCTTCAGCTTGAAGTGATTGCGTTTAGCTGTGTTGTTGGCTAGCTCCTCTGAACAACAGGGTCCTGATGAGAGAACACATGGTCTACGCCAGGTGAAATCACCTCATTAGCTCATTGTTATGGATGTATCCAAATAAATGTGTGTGTGTTTTTGTGTGTGTAATTTTGTGTGTGTGTGTGTGTGTGTGTGTGTGTGTGTGTGTGTGTGTGTGTGTGTGTGTGTGTGTGTGTGTGTGTGTGTGTGTGTGTGCACATTGAGCTCACAGAAAATAAAAAGAACGGAATGGAATTCAGATAATTGAACCTACGTCGGTCAATTAGTTGTTTAGGACACCACATACCAACAGGACACCACTAGCTAACAGGGCACCACATGCTAACAGGACACCACTAGCTAACAGGACACCACTAGCTAACAGGGCACCACTAGCTAACAGGGCACCACTAGCTAACAGGACACCACTAGCTAACAGGGCACCACTAGCTAACAGGACACCACATACCAACAGGACACCACTAGCTAACAGGACACCACTAGCTAACAGGACACCACTAGCTAACAGGACACCACTAGCTAACAGGACACCACTAGCTAACAGGACACCACTAGCTAACAGGACACCACATAGCTAACAGGGCACCACTAGCTAACAGGACACCACTAGCTAACAGGACACCACTAGCTAACAGGGCACCACTAGCTAACAGGGCACCACTAGCTAACAGGACACCACTAGCTAACAGGGCACCACTAGCTAACAGGGCACCACATGCTAACAGGACACCACTAGCTAACAGGACACCACTAGCTAACAGGACACCACTAGCTAACAGGGCACCACTAGCTAACAGGACACCACATACCAACAGGACACCACTAGCTAACAGGACACCACTAGCTAACAGGGCACCACTAGCTAACAGGGCACCACTAGCTAACAGGGCACCACTAGCTAACAGGGCACCACTAGCTAACAGGGCACCACATGCTAACAGGGCACCACTAGCTAACAGGGCACCACATGCTAACAGGGCACCACTAGCTAACAGGGCACCACTAGCTAACAGGGCACCACTAGCTAACAGGGCACCACTAGCTAACAGGACACCACTAGCTAACAGGACACCACTAGCTAACAGGACACCACTAGCTAACAGGGCACCACTAGCTAACAGGACACCACTAGCTAACAGGACACCACTAGCTAACAGGACACCACTAGCTAACAGGGCACCACTAGCTAACAGGGCACCACTAGCTAACAGGGCACCACTAGCTAACAGGGCACCACTAGCTAACAGGGCACCACTAGCTAACAGGGCACCACTAGCTAACAGGACACCACTAGCTAACAGGGCACCACTAGCTAACAGGGCACCACTAGCTAACAGGACACCACTAGCTAACAGGACACCACTAGCTAACAGGACACCACTAGCTAACAGGACACCACTAGCTAACAGGACACTACATACCACCAGGACACCACTCGTTAACAGGACACCACTAGCTAACAGGGCACCACTAGCTAACAGGACACCACTAGCTAACAGGACACTACATACCACCAGGACACCACTAGCTAACAGGACACCACTAGCTAACAGGACACCACTAGCTAACAGGGCACCACTAGCTAACAGGACACCACTAGCTAACAGGGCACCACTAGCTAACAGGACACCACTAGCTAACAGGGCACCACTAGCTAACAGGGCACCACTAGCTAACAGGGCACCACTAGCTAACAGGGCACCACTAGCTAACAGGGCACCACAAACTAACAGGACACCACTAGCTAACAGGGCACCACTAGCTAACAGGACACCACATACCAACAGGGCACCACTAGCTAACAGGACACCACTAGCTACAACAGAATCCAGCCAGATGTTTAGACAGCTACATGTCAGAAATGTGGTACTGCTCTTAGCGACTTCCTACACACACACGCACACAAACCATCACGCACGCACACACACACACACACACACACGAGTGATCTGGTATTATAGGAGCTCTGAGCAACTTACTGTGGAGGAGGCAGGCTTGGATTGTAACAGCACGTGTGTGTGTGTGTGTGTGTGTGTGTGTGTGTGTGTGTGTGTGTGTGTGTGTGTGTGTGTGTGTGTGTGTGTGTGTGTGTGTGTGTGTGTGTGTGTGTGTGTGTGTGTGTGTGTGAGACACAACATAGGATGCTGGCCGGGCTGCACTGTTCTCTAGTATGTGGGGTTTCCAGGTTGAAAATAGGCCTGAAAGAAGAGGAAGAGGAGGGGAGAGGGGGAAGAGGAGGAGAGGGGGGAAGGGTAGAAGGGGAGAGGGGGAAGAGGAGGACAGGAGTGGGGAAGAGGAGGGGAGAGGGGGAAGAGGAGGAGAGGGGGGAAGAGTAGAAGGGGAGAGGGGGCGGGGAGAGGGGGAGATGAGAGGGGAAAGAGGAGGAGAGCAGGGAAGTGGAAGAGAGAGGGATGAGGGGGAGAGGAGAGGGGAGGGGGAAGAGGAGGACAGGACTGGGGAAGAGGAGGGGAAGAGGGGGAAGAGGGGAAGGGGAGAGGGGGAAGAGAAGAAGAGGAGGGGAGGGGTTCTCTGTAGGATGGGTAGTAAGGGAAGGGGGGGTTCTCTGTGGGATGGGTAGTAAGGGAAGGGGGGTTCTCTGTGGGATGGGTAGCAAGGGAAGGGGGGGTTCTCTGTGGGATGGGTAGTAAGGGAAGGGGGGGTTCTCTGTGGGATGGGTAGTAAGGGAAGGGGGGGTTCTCTGTAGGATGGTAGTAAGGGAAGGGGGGTTCTCTGTGGGATGGTAGTAAGGGAAGGGGGGTTCTCTGTAGGATGGTAGTAAGGGAAGGGGGGTTCTCTGTAGGATGGGTAGTAAGGGAAGGGGGGGTTCTCTGTGGGATGGTAGTAAGGGAAGGGGGGTTCTCTGTAGGATGGGTAGTAAGGGAAGGGGGGGTTCTCTGTGGGATGGGCAGTAAGGGAAGGGGGGGTTCTCTGTGGGATGGGTAGTAAGGGAAGGGGGGTTCTCTGTAGGATGGTAGTAAGGGAAGGGGGGGTTCTCTGTGGGATGGTAGTAAGGGAAGGGGGGGTTCTCTGTGGGATGGTAGTAAGGGAAGGGGGGTTCTCTGTAGGATGGTAGTAAGGGAAGGGGGGGTTCTCTGTGGGATGGTAGTAAGGGAAGGGGGGGGGTTCTCTGTGGGATGGGCAGTAAGGGAAGGGGGGGTTCTCTGTGGGATGGTAGTAAGGGAAGGGGGGTTCTCTGTAGGATGGTAGTAAGGGAAGGGGGGGTTCTCTGTGGGATGGTAGTAAGGGAAGGGGGGGTTCTCTGTAGGATGGCAGTAAGGGAAGGCAGTGATGGGGTGGACCAGAGTTTATTTACGTGGCATACTAAACACCTATGATTGCAAAGTGAGTGAAAATGCGTAAACACACAGGTAATGTTAACACACAGGCATCATTACACCAAGAGAAAAGTGGTACAAGGCTGGATTCAGTATTGGGTTGATGTGTTATACAAATACCACGTGTAGCCTAATAAAGTCCCATGCATCACATAAACGGTAAACAGACAGACAGATGGGTGGATAAACGTCATTTACGTCGGTTATAGCCTAGTATACAAACATATCGTATCTATTTTTCTAATGATAATATCTAATATCTAATAATTTATTCTTCTTATTATTATTATTGTTATTATATTATAATTATATTATCTAATGATATTATCCTCAAATCCTGGAACTTCAACTCTGCAATGTTTAGTGGAAGTGTCACCTGTTGCGCTGTTTTGAAGAGACATTCTCTTAGCGCATATACCAATATCTCATACAGAGTGTTTACAAGCTATACTTATTTTAAATGGCAAACATTAGGCTAGTCATGACAACAACAACAAAAAAATGGATTTATAGAATTCGTTGTTACGGTAAATGACAGTTGTTCACGTCACTGCACAGCTCGTAAAAGAAGTGTCAAGAGGATGAACTTTAACTCACCAACTGCGCTCGGTTCCAGAACGGATATAAACAGGGAAGCTATCGTGCCCCAGCAAAGTAAGGAAAATCCACGTCGCTCCATGACAGTAAATATATTGTCCACAGTTGTTCATTAAAAATGTTTCCCGCTTCTATACAAAGTTTAATAAAGAGAAAGCTTTGTGGAAGTCAAGAACGCAGCGTTGAAAAGTTTGTGAGCCGCGCTTTTACGAGAGGCAGGCTCTCTTCACCAAACACCGTTCTCCAGCGCAGCTGTAGACTCACTGCTGAAGAATCTCTGTGTGAATGCTGAGGGCACACTACGCCGAGTCAGAGCATGGACGTGGGTTTTCTGTCGCGAAACAGGAAATCTTTTCAGAGGCAGGACTTTTTCCCCTCTCTCTCTCTCTCTCTCGCTCTCTCCCTCCCTCGCTCTGCGGAGTTTTACTCAAACCTGTAATTATGCGCCTAACATTGAGAGCGGGCCTACGCAAACTGATAATACGACTATGTTTGAGTAAACAAACATGGGGCGAGACATGATCTGCCATAACATAACAACATTATATATGATACAACGTTTTGGATTAAACATGTTTGATACATTATCCTACTACACTACTACCTATAATAATGTTATTATAATGTATCCATGTGTGATAATTACATTGTAATGATTATCTGGCAGTACTTTGATATCACTTTTTTTTTGGAGGAGAGAGAGTCAGAAAGAGAGAGTCAGGAAGAGAGAGTCAGGAAGAGAGAGAGTCAGGAAGAGAGGGGAAGAGAGAGAGAGAGCAAGAGAGAGAGAGAGCAAAAGAGAGAGAGAGAAAGTATGGTATGTCTAAAATCAGTGCAGAGATTCAGACAGAGACATAGTGACATTATTTCTGTCCAGTTGTTGGTGAGAGAGAGTGATTGCGCAAGAGGGAGCAGAGAGAGAGAGACAGACAGAGAGACAGACAGGCAGACAGACAGACAGACAGACAGACAGACAGACAGACAGACAAGGCAGAGCAGAGCAGACAGACAGACAGACAGACAGACAGACAGACAGACAGACAGACAGACAGACAGAGAGACTACCACTTCTTCAAAGACAGGTCTGAACATGCTCTCCTTTGAAACGTTTTGGAAGAAGCCAGGCCGAGCTACCTCCTACCATCATGTCTACCACACTGGCCACCTCCACTATATATCCTACCATCACATCTACCATACTGGCCACCTCCACTATATCTCCTACCATCACATCTACCATACTGGCCACCTCCACTATACCTCCTACCATCACATCTACCATACTGGCCACCTCCACTATATCTCCTACCATCATATCTACCATACTGGCCACCTCCACTATATCTCCTACCATCATATCTACCATACTGGCCACCTCCACTATAGTTCCTACCATCATATCTACCATACTGGCCACCTCCACTATATCTCCTACCATCATATCTACCATACTGGTCACCTCCACTATATCTCCTACCATCATATCTACCATACTGGTCACCTCCACTATAACTCCTACCATCATATCTACCATACTGTCCACCTCCACTATATCTCCTACCATCATATCTACCATACTGGCCACCTCCACTATATATCCTACCATCATATCTACCATACTGGCCACCTCCACAATATCTCCTACCATCATATCTACCATACTGGTCACCTCCACTATAGTTCCTACCATCATATCTACCATTCTGGCCACCTCCACTAAATCTCCTACCATCATATCTACCATACTGGCCACCTCCACTATATCTCCTACCATCACATCTACCATACTGGCCACCTCCACTATATCTCCTACCATCACATCTACCATACTGGCCACCTCCACTATAGTTCCTACCATCATATCTACCATACTGGCCACCTCCACTATATCTCCTACCATCACATCTACCATACTGGCCACCTCCACTATATCTCCTACCATCATATCTACCATACTGGTCACCTCCACTATACCTCCTACCATCATATCTACCATACTGGCCACCTCCACTATAGTTCCTACCATCATATCTACCATACTGGTCACCTCCACTATATCTCCTACCATTATATCTACCATACTGGTCACCTCCACTATATCTCCTACCATCATATCTACCATACTGGCCACCTCCACTAAATCTCCTACCATCATATCTACCATACTGGCCACCTCCACTATAGTTCCTACCATCATATCTACCATACTGGTCACCTCCACTATATCTCCTACCATTATATCTACCATACTGGTCACCTCCACTATAGTTCCTACCATCATATCTACCATACTGGTCACCTCCACTATATCTCCTACCATCACATCTACCATACTGGCCACCTCCACTAAATCTCCTACCATCATATCTACCATACTGGCCACCTCCACTAAATCTCCTACCATTATATCTACAGTCTTACTCTGGACCTAGTTTTGTCCCATGGAATAAATGTTGGGGATCTTAATGTTTTTCCTCATAATCCTAGACAATCGGACCACCATTTTATTACGTTTGCAATCGCAACAAATAATCTGCTCAGACCCTAACCAAGGAGCATCAAAAGTCGTGCTATAAATTCTCAGACAATGTCACGTCCTGACCATAGTAAGATGTTATTTTCTATGGTAGAGTAGGTCAGGGCGTGACAGGGGGTGTTTTTCTATGTTTTGTATTTCTATGTTCATGTTCTAGTTTTGTATTTCTATGTTGGTTTGGTTTGGGATGATCTCCAATTAGAGGCAGCTGGTCGTCGTTGTCTCTAATTGGAGATCATACTTAAGTAGGGATTTTTTTCCACCTGGGTTTGTGGGAGATTAATAGTGAGCTGTGTATGTTTCACCTCTGCGTCACGGTTTGTTGTTTTTGTCTTTCAGTTTATTTATGTATTGCATAGTTTCACAGTGTAAATAAAATGTGGAACGACACACGCTGCACCTTGGTCCTCTTCTCCTTTCGACAGCCGTGACAGAATCTCCCACCACATAAGGATCAAGCAGTGTGCCCGGGAGGAGATGGCATCCTGGCCTCTGGAGGTGTTGGAGGAAAGAATAGACTGGACTTGGGAGCAGGTATTGGATAAATACAACAGCCTGCTGGAGAAGCAGGTGGAGGCAGCGAGGGAGTCACGGCAACGACGGAAGCTTTGGGGGGGGCACACGGGGAGATTGGCAGAGTCAAGGTTGGAGACCTGAGCCAACTCCCCGAGCTTACCGTGGGGAGCAAGTGAAGAAGCAAGCACCGTGTTATGCGGTGATGCGCTCTGTGTCGCCAGTGCGCATTCACAGTCCGGTGCGATCTGTATCCGCGCCCCGCGTTTGCCGGGCGAAATTAAGCATCCAGCCAGGACGGGTTGTGCAATCTCTACACTCGAGATCTCCAGTGCGCCTCCATGGTCCAGTATATCCTGTGCCTGCCCCACGTACCCGGCCTCCAGTGAGTCTATCCAGCCTGGTACGCCCTGTTCCTGCTCCCCGCACTTGCCCTGAGGTGCGTGTTACCAATCTGGCGCCACCTATACCTGCCCCACGCATCAGGCCTCCAGTGCGCCTGCCCAGTCCGGGGTGTCCTGTTCCTGCTCCCCGCACTCACCCTGAGGTGCGTGTTACTAGTCTGGCGCCACCTATGCCAGCCCCACGCGTCATGCCTCCAGTGCGCATTTCCAGTCCAGAGCTTCCGGCGACAATTCCCAGTCCAGAGCTTCCGGCGACAGTTCCCAGTCCAGAGCTTCCGGCGACAGTTCCCAGTCCAGAGCTTCCGGCGACAGTTCCCAGTCCAGAGCTTCCGGCGACAGTTCCCAGTCCAGAGCTTCCGGCGACGTACTGCGGTCCGGAACCTCCTGAGACGGCCTGCGGTCCGGAACCTCCTGAGACGGCCTGCGGTCCGGAACCTCCAGCGACGGCCTGCGGCCCGGAACCTCCAGCGGCGGCCTGCGGCCCGGAACCTCCGGCGATGATCCACGGTCCGGTGGCACAGAAGCAGAAGGATCAGTGGGCGGAGCGGGGTTACGCCCCGAACCAGAGCCGCCTCCTCTGTTGGAGGATCTACGGGATAAGTTTATGTGTACTGCACCAGAGCCGCCATATGCATTAGTTACCCACCTCTTTTGTTTTTTTTGGGGGGGGGGTTTGTTGTTGTTTAGGTGCGGTCGGAGTCCGCACCATTGGGGGGGGGGGGGGGGGGGGGTACTGTCACGACCTGACCATAGTAAGATGTTATTTTCTATGGTAGAGTAGGTCAGGGTGTGACAGGGTGTGTTTTCTATGTTTTGTATTTCTATGTTCATGTTCTCGTTTTGTATTTCTATGTTGGTTTTGTTTGGGATGATCTCCAATTAGAGGCAGCTGCTCCTCGTTGTCTCTAATTGGAGATCATACTTAAGTAGTTTTTTTTTTCCCACCTGGGTTTGTGGGAGATTAATAGTGAGCTGTGTATGTTTCACCTCTGCGTCACGGTTTGTTGTTTTTGTCTTTCAGTTTATTTATGTATTGCATAGTTTCACAGTGTAAATAAAATGTGGAACGACACACGCTGCACCTTGGTCCTCTTCTCATTTCGACAGCCGTGACAGACAACCCAAAGATTGCTTGATGCCCTTCCAGACTCCCTCTGCCTACCCAAGGACGTCAGAGGACAACAATCAGTTAACCACCTAACTGAGGAACTCAATTTAACCTTGCGCAATACCCTAGATGCAATTGCACCCCTAAAAACTAAAAACATTTGCCATAAGAAACTAGCTCCCTGGTATACAGAAAAAACCCGAGCTCTGAAGCAAGCTTCCAGAAAATTGGAACGGAAATGGTGCCACACCAAACTGGAAGTCTTCCGACTAGCTTGGAAAGACAGTACCGTGCAGTATCGAAGAGCCCTCACTGCTGCTCGATCATCCTATTTTTCCAACCTAATTGAAGAAAATAAGAACAATCTGAAATTTCTTTTTGATACTGTCGCAAAACTAACTAAAAAGCAGAATTCCCCAAGAGAGGATGGCTTTCACTTCAGCAGTAATAAATTCATGAACTTCTTTGAGGAAAAGATCATGATCATTAGAAAGCAAATTACGGAGTCCTCTTTAAATCTGTGTATTCCTCCAAAGCTCAGTTGTCCTGAGTCTGCACAACCCTGCCAGGACCTAGGATCAAGGGAGACACTAAAGTGCTTTAGTACTATATCTCTTGACACAATGATGAAAATAATCGTGGCCTCTAAACCTTCAAGCTGCATACTGGACCCTATTCCAACTAAACTACTGAAAGAGCTGCTTCCTGTGCTTGGCCCTCCTACGTTGAACATAATAAACGGCTCTCTATCCACCGGATGTGTACCAAGCTCACTAAAAGTGGCAGTAATAAAGCCTCTCTTGAAAAAGCCAAACCTAGACCCAGAAAATATGAAAAACTATCGGCCTATATCGAATCTCCCATTCCTCTCCAAAATTTTTGAAAAAGCTGCTGCACAGCAACTCACTGCCTTCCAGAAGACAAACAATATAAACGAAATGCTTCAGTCTGGTTTTAGACCCCATCATAGAACTGAGACTGCACTTGTGAAGGTGATAAATGACCTTTTAATGGCGTCAGACCGAGGCTCTGCGTCTGTCCTCGTGCTCCTAGACCTTAGTGCTGCTTTTGATACCATCGATCACCACATTCTTTTGGAGAGATTGGAAACCCAAATTGGTTTACACGGACAAGTTCTGGCCTGGTTTAGATCTTATCTGGCGGAAAGATATCAGTTTGTCTCTGTGAATGGTTTGTCCTCTGACAAATCAACTGTAAATTTCAGTGTTCCTCAAGTTCCGTTTTAGGACCAGTATTGTTTTCACTATATATTTTACCTCTTGGGGATGTCATTCGAAAACATAATGTTAACTTTCACTGCTGTGCGGATGACACACAGCTGTACATTTCAATGAAACATGGTGAAGCCCCAAAATTGCCCTCGCTGGAAGCCTGTGTTTCAGACATAAGGAAGTGGATGGCTGCAAACATTCTACTTTTAAACTCGGACAAAACAGAGATGCTTGTTCTAGGTCCCAAGAAACAAAGAGATCTTCTGTTGAATCTGACAATTAATCTGGATGGTTGTACAGTCGTCTCAAATAAAACTGTGAAGGACCTCGGCGTTACTCTGGACCTTGATCTCTCTTTTGAAGAACATATCAAGACTGTTTCAAGGACAGCTTTTTTGCATCTACGTAACATTGCAAAAATCAAACATTTTCTGTCCAAAATTGATGCAGAAAAATGTATCCATTCTTTTGTTACTTCTAGGTTAGACTACTGCAATGCTCTACTTTCCAGCTACCCGGATAAAACACTAAATAAACTTCAGTTAGTGCTAAATACGGCTGCTAGAATCCTGACTAGAACCAAAAAATGTGATCATATTACTCCAGTGCTAGCCTCCCTAAACTGGCTTCCTGTTAAGGCAAGGGCTGATTTCAAGGTTTTACTGCTAACCTACGAAGTATTACATGGGTTTGCTCCTACCTATCTTTCCGATTTGGTCCTGCCGTACATACCTACATGTACGCTACGGTCACAAGACGCAGGCCTCCTAATTTTCCCTAGAATTTCTAAGCAAACAGCTGGAGGCAGGGCTTTCTCCTATAGAGCTCCATTTTTATGGAATGGTCTGCCTACCCATGTGAGAGACGCAGACTTGGTCTCAACCTTTAAGTCTTTATCGAAGACTCATCTCTTCAGTAGGTCCTATGATTGAGTGTAGCCTGGCCCCGGAGTGTGAAGGTGAACGGAAAGGCACTGGAGCAACGAACCGCCCAAGCCGGTTCCCCTCTCTCCACTGGGATTCTCTGCCTGTAAACCTATTACAGGGGCTGAGTCACTGGCTTACTGGTGCTCTTCCATGCTGTCCCTAGGAGGGGTGCGTCACTTGAGTGGGTTGAGTCGCTGACGTGGTCTTCCTGTCTGGGTTGGCGCCCCCCCTTGGGTTGTGCCGTGGTGGAGTTCTCTGTGGGCTATACTCGGCCTTGTCTAAGTTGGTGGTTGAAGATATCCCTCTAGTGGTGTGGGGGCTGTGATTTGGCAAAGTGGGTGGGGTTATATCCTGCCTGTTTGGCCCTGTCTGGGGGTATCATCGGATGGGGCCACAGTGTCTCCTGACCCCTCCTGTCTCAGCCTCCAGTATTTATGCTGCAGTAGTTTGTGTCGGGGGGCTAGGGTCAGTCTGTTATATCTGGAGTATTTCTCCTGTCTTATCCGGTGTCCTGTGTGAATTTAAGTATGCTCTCTCAAATTCTCTCTTTCTTTCTTTCTTTCTCTCTCTCGTAGGACCTGAGCCCTAGGACCATGCCTCAGGACTACCTGGCATGATGACTCCTTGTTGTCCCCAGTCCACCTGGCCGTGCTGCTGCTCCTGTTTCAACTGTTCTGCCTGCGGCTATGGAACCCTGACCTGTTCACTGTGATTACTATTATTTGACCATGCTGGTCATTTATGAACATTTGAACATCTTGGCCATGTTCTGTTATAATCTCCACCCGGCACAGCCAGAAGAGGACTGGCCACCCCTCATAGCCTGGTTCCTCTCTAGGTTTCTTCCTAGGTTTTGGCCTTTCTAGGGAGTTTTTCCTAGCCACCGTGCGTCTACACCTGCATTGTTTGCTGTTTGGGGGTTTAGGCTGGGTTTCTGTACAGCACTTTGATATATCAGCTGATGTAAGAAGGGCTATATCAATACATTTGATTTGATATCTACCATACTGACCATCCCCACTATAGTTCCTACCATCACATCTACCATACTGACCATCCCCACTATAGCTCATACCATCATATCTACCATACTGACCATCCCCACTATAGTTCCTACCATCACATCTACCATGCTGGCCATACTGACCATCCCCACTATAGTTCCTACCATCATATCTACCATACTGACCATCCCCACTATAGTTCCTACCATCATATCTACCATACTGACCATCCCCACTATATCTCCTACCATCACATCTACCATACTGGCCATCCCCACTATAGTTCCTACCATCATATCTACCATACTGACCATCCCCACTATAGCTCCTACCATCACATCTACCATGCTGGCCATCCCCACTATAGCTCCTACCATCATATCTACCATGCTGGCCATCCCCACTATAGTTCCTACCATCATATCTACCATACTGGCCATACTGACCATCCCCACTATAGTTCCTACCATCATATCTACCATACTGACCATCCCCACTATAGCTCCTACCATCATATCTACCATACTGACCATCCCCACTATAGCTCCTACCATCACATCTACCATACTGACCATCCCCACTATAGTTCCTACCATCACATCTACCATACTGACCATCCCCACTATAGCTCCTACCATCACATCTACCATGCTGGCCATACTGACCATCCCCACTATAGTTCCTACCATCATATCTACCATACTGACCATCCCCACTATAGCTCCTACCATCATATCTACCATACTGACCATCCCCACTATAGCTCCTACCATCACATCTACCATGCTGGCCATCCCCACTATAGCTCCTACCACCACATCTACCATGCTGGCCATACCCACTATAGTTCCTACCATCACATCTACCATACTGGCCATCCCCACTATATCTCATACCATCATATCTACCATACTGACCATCCCCACTATAGCTCCTACCATCACATCTACCATGCTGGCCATCCCCACTATAGCTCCTACCACCACATCTACCATGCTGGCCATACCCACTATAGTTCCTACCATCACATCTACCATACTGGCCATCCCCACTATATCTCATACCATCATATCTACCATACTGACCATACCCACTATAGTTCCTACCATCATTTCTACCACACTGACCATCCCCACTATAGTTCCTACCACCATATCTACCATACTGACCATCCCCACTATAGCTCCTACCATCATATCTACCATACTGACCATCCCCACTATAGTTCCTACCATCATTTCTACCACACTGACCATCCCCACTATAGTTCCTACCACCATATCTACCATACTGACCATCCCCACTATAGCTCCTACCATCATATCTACCATACTGACCATCCCCACTATAGCTCCTACCATCACATCTACCATGCTGGCCATACTGACCATCCCCACTATATCTCCTACCATCATATCTACCATACTGACCATCCCCACTATAGCTCCTACCATCATATCTACCACACTGACCATCCCCACTATAGCTCCTACCATCATATCTACCATACTGACCATCCCCACTATAGCTCCTACCATCATATCTACCATACTGACCATCCCCACTATAGCTCCTACCATCATATCTACCACACTGACCATCCCCACTATAGTTCCTACCATCATATCTACCATACTGACCATCCCCACTATAGTTCCTACCATCATATCTACCATACTGACCATCCCCACTATAGCTCCTACCATCATATCTACCATACTGGCCATCCCCACTATAGCTCCTACCATCATATCTACCATACTGGCCATCCCCACTATAGCTCCTACCATCACATCTACCATACTGACCATCCCCACTATAGCTCCTACCATCACATCTACCATACTGACCATCCCCACTATAGTTCCTACCATCATATCTACCATACTGGCCATCCCCACTATATCTCATACCATCATATCTACCATACTGGCCATCCCCACTATATCTCCTACCATCATATCTACCATACTGGCCACCTCCACAATATCTCCTACCATCACATCTACCATACTGACCACCTCCACTATAGTTCCTACCATCATATCTACCATACTGACCATCCCCACTATAGTTCCTACCATCACATCTACCATACTGACCATCCCCACTATAGTTCCTACCATCATATCTACCACACTGACCATCCCCACTATAGCTCCTACCATCATATCTACCATACTGACCATCCCCACTATAGCTCCTACCATCATATCTACCATACTGACCATCCCCACTATAGTTCCTACCATCATATCTACCATACTGGCCATCCCCACTATAGTTCCTACCATCATATCTACCATACTGACCATCCCCACTATAGTTCCTACCATCATATCTACCATACTGACCATCCCCACTATAGCTCCTACCATCATATCTACCATACTGACCATCCCCACTATAGCTCCTACCACCACATCTACCACACTAACCACCTCCACTGTTGCTGCTACCATTCTATCTCCAGATATGTCACAGAGAACAATGGAAAGAGTGGATGAGACACAAGTACAGTAGGAGACTAGGAAGTGTGTTGTAAGAGAGAGTTACAGTCAAATGTACTAGTCACCACTTCATAATGTGTTATTTATTAGAAAGCTATGAGTTTCCAGTATGTGAGATCTCCCCCCACTCTGACCGATGTTCAGTTTAGACAATACCAGTGAACTGGTCCCATCAGTGTTGTTACGGGATGTTCAATACCCAAATGGACCGTTTTACTGCCAACTTCTCTACGTTAGCTTATGATAAAAGTTTGCAAAATGACACTGAATGATGGATGAGCTCTGTGCAAGTATGATGGTGATGAAACATTTCTGGTATCAACATCCTGGTGAGCGTGTGTGTGTGTGTGTGTGTGTGTGTGTGTGTGTGTGTGTGTGTGTGTGTGTGTGTGTGTGTGTGTGTGTGTGTGTGTGTGTGTGTGTGTGTGTGTGTGTGTGTGTGTGTGTGTGTGTGTGTGTGTGTGTGTACTGGAAGCCAAAAGAAATTTCAGGAAAGCTTCCAGTTATAAGTTAACACCTTTATTTACCCAGACTGTCAGCGATACCAACACACACACACACACACACACACACACACACACACACACACACACACACACACACACACACACACACACACACACACACACACACACACACACACACACACACACACACACATACACATACACACACACACACACACCCCTCACCAGAATGTTGATACTAGAAATGTTTAATCACCATCATACTTGGACTGACCAGGACCAGCCTTGCTTAGCTTCAGAGGCCATACAAAGCAATGGGATGCAGGGTGCTGTGTTGCTAGAATGAATATGCCAAAACTTACAACTGGAAAAAAAGGCAGCGAAAGCAAAAGTCAGGGTTAGGTTCCCTACCAATGAGAAGGACAATTGCTGGAAGGAAGGAGGCGTTTTTTTTATTTGCAGTCACAGAATTCTTTTGGGGGGGCAATACATTTACAATACATTTGCTCTTGCATTTAAACAATTATTTTCTTGCAATATTTTGTTTTGTTCTCAACACTTTGGGGTTTATGTTTTTATTTATTTTTTATTCCACCTTTATTTAACCAGGTAGGCTAGTTGAGAACAAGTTCTCATTTACAACTGCGACCTGGCCAAGATAAAGCAAAGCAGTGTGACACAAACAACAACACAGAGTTACACATGGAATAAACAATAAACAAGCCAGTAACACAATAAACAAGTCAATGACACAGTAGAAAAAAAAGAAAGTCTATATACAGTGTGTGCAAAACGCATGAGGAGGTAGGCAATAAATAGGCCATAGGAGCGAATAATTACAATTTAGCAGATGAACACTGGAGTGATAGATGAGCAGATGATGATGTGTAAGTAGAGATACTGGTGTGCAAAAGAGCAGCAAAGTAAATAAAAACAATATGGGGATGAGGTAGGTAGATTGGGTGGGCTATTTACAGATGGACTATGTACAGCTGCAGCGATCGGTTAGCTGCTCAGATAGCTGATGTTTAAAGTTGGTGAGGGAAATAAAAGTCTCCAACTTCAGCGATTTTTGCAATTCGTTCCAGTCACTGGCAGCAGAGAACTGGAAGGAAAGGCGGCCAACTAGTGCATAGAGGTCGCAGTGGTGGGTGGTATAAGGTGGATAAGAGCGTCTGCTAAATGACGTAAATGTAAATGTAACGGTAACAAAACGGATGGCACTGTGATAGACTCCATCCAGTTTGCTGAGTAGAGTATTGGAAGCTATTTTGTAGATGACATCGCCGAAGTCGAGGATCGGTAGGATAGTCAGTTTTACTAGGGTAAGTTTGGCGGCGTGAGTGAAGGAGGCTTTGTTTGCGAAATAGAAAGCCGATTCTAGATTTGATTTTGGATTGGAGATGTTTAATATGAATCTGGAAGGAGAGTTTACAGTCTAGCCAGACACCCAGGTATTTATAGTTGTCCACATATTCTAGAACGGTTGAAAAGCATGCATTTGGTTTTAACCTTTTGTGGTACAGGGGGCAGTATTTTCACGGCCGGATAAAAAACGTACCCGATTTAATCTGGTTACTACTCCTGCCCAGAAACTAGAATATGCATATAATTAGTAGATTTGGATAGAAAACACTCTAATGTTTCTAAAACTGTTTGAATGGTGTCTGTGAGTATAACAGAACTCATATGGCAGGCCAAAACCTGAGAAGATTCCATACAGGAAGTTCCCTGTCTGACAATTTGTTGTCCTTCTGTTGCATCTCTATCGAAAATACAGCATCTGTGCTGTAACGTGACATTTTCTAAGGCTTCTATTGGCTCTCTAAAGCCGCCAGAAAGTGGAATGGGGTGTCTGCAGTCTCTGGGCAAAGAACAGCAGCAGAATTTGCAAGTGTTCAGCCTAGGGACAGTGACACTGAGATGCACGTTCACGAGACTACTCCATTTTTTTCTTTCAGCCTTTGAATGAATACAATGTTGCCCGGTTGGAATATTATTGCTATTTTACGAGAAAAATCGCATAAAAATTGATTTTAAACAGCGTTTGACATGCTTCTAAGTACGGTAATGGAATATTTTGCATTTTTTTGTCACGAAATGTGCTCGCGCGTCACCCTTCGGATAGTGACCTGAACGCACGAACAAAACAGAGCTATTTGAATATAACTATGGATTATTTGGTACCAAAACAACATTTGTTGTTGAAGTAGAAGTCCTGGGAGTGCATTCTGACGAAGAACAGCAAAGGTAATCCAATTTTTCTAATAGTAATTCTGAGTTTAGGTTGTCCCAAACTTGGTGGGTGTCAAATTAGCTAGCCGTGATGGCCGAGCTATGTACTCGATTGCATAAAGGAGTTCTCTATCTATAATTCTTAAAATAATTGTTATGTATTTTGTCAACGTTTATCATGAGTAATTTAGTAAATTCACTGGAAGTTTTCGGTGGGTATGCTAGTTCTGAACATCACATGCTAATGTAAAAAGCTGGTTTTTGATATAAATGTGAACTTGATTGAACAAAACATGCATGTATTGTATAACATAATGTCCTAGGAGTGTCATCTGATGAAGATCATCAAAGGTTAGTGCTGCATTTAGCTGTGTTTTGGGTATTTGTGATGCATGCTAGTTACTTGGAAATGACTGTGGTTTTTTGTGTCTATGTACTCTCCTAACATAATCTAATGTTTTGCTTTCGCTGTAAAGCCTTTTTGAAATCGGACAACGTGGTTCGATTCAGGAGAAGTGTATCTATAAAATGGTGTAAAATAGTCCTATGTTTGAGAACTTTGAATTATGACATTTTGTGGTTTTAAATTTGGCGCTCTGATTTGTCACTGGCTGTTGAATAGTGTGGGACGATTTTGTCCCACCTCCCCTAGAGAGGTTAACTAGCGTTCAAGAGCAGTTGGAGGCCACTGCTAACTAACCTCGTTTGGAGGTTAGTTAGCACAGTGTCCAAAGAAGGGCCAGAAGTATACAGAATGGTGTCGTCTGCGTAGAGGTGGATCAGGGAATCGCCTGCAGCAAGAGCGACATCATTGATATATACAGAGAAAGGAGTCGGCCCGAGAATTGAACCCTGTGGTACCCCCATAGAGACTGCCAGAGGTCCGGATAACATGCCCTCCGATTTGACACACTGAACTCTGTCTACAAAGTAGTTGGTGAACCAGGCGAGGCAGTCATTAGAGAAACCAAGGCTATTGAGTCTGCCGATAAGAATACGGTGATTGACAGAGTCAAAAGCCTTGGCCAGGTCGATGAAGACGGCTGCACAGTACTGTCTTTTATCGATGGCGGTTATGATATCGTTTAGGAACTTGAGCGTGGCTGAGGTGCACCCGTGACCGGCTCGGAAACCGGATTGCACAGCGGAGAAGGTACGGTGGGATTCGAAATGGTCGGTAATCTGTTTGTTAACTTGGCTTTCGAAGACCTTAGAATCCATTATCATGGATTTATCGGTGGTGACCGTGTTACCTAGCCTCAGTGCAGTGGGCAGCTGGGAGGAGGTGCTCTTGTTCTCCATGGACTTTACAGTGTCCCAAAACTTTTTGGAGTTAGAGCTACAGGATGCAAATTTCTGCTCGAAACAGCTATCCTTTGCTTTCCTGACTGACTGCGTGTATTGGTTCCTGACTTCCCTGAACAGGTGCATATCGCGGGGACTATTCGATGCTATTGCAGTCCGTCACAGTATGTTTTTGTGCTGGTCAAGGGCAGTCAGGTCTGGAGTGAACCAAGGGCTATATGTGTTCTTAGTTCTGCATTTTTTGAAAGGGGCATGCTTATCTAAGATGGTGAGGAAATTACTTTTAAAGAACGACCAGGCATCCTCGACTGACGGGATGAGGTCAGTATCCTTCCAGGATACCCGGGCCAGGTCGATTAGAAAGGCCTGCTCGCAGAAGTGTTTTAGGGAGCGTTTGACAGTGATGAGGGGTGGTCGTTTGACCGCGGACCCATAGCGGATACAGGCAATGAGGCAGTGATCAGTAAGATCCTGATTAAAAACAGCGGAGGTGTATTTGGAGGGCAAGATGGTCAGCATAATGTCTATGAGGGTGCCCATGTTTACGGATTTAGGGTTGTACCTGGTGGGTTCCTTGATGATTTGTGTGAGATTGAGGGCATCTAGCTTAGATTGTAGGACTGGCCGGGGTGTTAAGCATATCCCAGTTTAGGTCACCTAACAGAAGAACTCTGAAGCTAGATGGGGGGCGATCAATTCACGTGTCCAGGGCACAGCTGGGAGCGGAGAGGGGTCGATAGCAGGCGGCAACAGTGAGAGACTTATTTCTGGAAAGATTAATTTAAAAAATTTGAAGTTTGAACCGTTTGGGTATAGACCTGGAAAGTATGACAGAACTTTGCAGGCTATCTCTGCAGTAGATTGCAACTCCTCCCCATTTGGCAGTTCTATCTTGATGGAAAATGATGTAGTTGGGTATGGAAATCTCCGAATTTTTGGTGGCCTTCCTAAGCCAGGATTCAGACACGGCAAGGACATCAGGGTTGGTGGAGTGTGCTAAAGCAGTGAGTAAAACAAACTTAGGGAAGAGGCTTCTGATGTTAACATGCATGAAACCAAGGCTTTTTCGATCACAGAAGTCAACAAATGAGGGTACCTGGGGACACGCAGGGCCTGGGTTTACCTCCACATCACCCGAGGAACAGAGGAGGAGTAGGATGAGGGTACGGCTATAGGCTATCAAAACTGGTCGCCTAGAGCGTTGGGGACAAAGAATAAAAGGAGCAGATTTCTGGGCGTGGTAGAATAGATTCAGGGAATAATGTGCAGACAGGGGTATGATGGGGTGTGGAGGTAAGCCCAGGCACTGAGTGATGATAAGAGAGATTGTATCTCTAGACATGCTGGTTATAATGGGTGAGGTCACCGCATGTGTGGGAGGTGGGACAAAGGAGGTATCAGAGTATGATGTTTATGTTTTGTTCTCAACACTTTGGGGTTTATGTTTCAGCTTCAACACTTTGGGGTTTATGTTTCACCTTCAACACTTTGGGGTTTATGTTTTGTTCTCAACACTTTGGGGTTTATGTTTTGTTCTCAACACTTTGGGGTTTATGTTTCACCTTCAACACTTTGGGGTTTATGTTTCACCTTCAACACTTTGGGGTTTATGTTTCAGCTTCAACACTTTGGGGTTTATGTTTCAGCTTCAACACTTTGGGGTTTATGTTTTGTTCTCAACACTTTGGGGTTTATGTTTTGCTTTCAACACTTTGGGGTTTACGTTTTGCTTTCAAAATAATTATTTTTGTTTGCAATACTAAGAATTTTTGTTCTCGACTTCAGAAGTTTTGCTTGATATGAATGTTACAAAGTAAATGACTCACCATATAGTACAAACTATTACTCTACTACAGGGCTTTAAACAGTCCATCCCGCAATGAAACATTAACAAAGGGATTTCCCCTGCCACAGTTTCAGTAAAAATATGAGTGATGGGGCTGGAGAAATGCAAACACGCTCAAGGACTGACATGATATCAACATTATAGTTTGAACCATGTTTTAGTCAAAACATTGATCGTTTCATTTTCACATGTGGAATTGCAAGTTCCACGTGAAAAAATAATCACATGTGAAAGTGCAAATTAGATTTTTACATGTGATTGTTTTTCACTTGTGAACTTGCAATTCCACATGTGAAAGTGACATTTTCATGTTTTCTTACATCTAAAACTGCAGGTCGGATTCTCACATTTCTTGGGTGAAACTGCAGTTCACGTGAGGTGAAAACGTTATTCAGACAGAAAGACAGACAGTGTGTAGAGAGATGACAGACAGAAAGATGACAGACAGAGAGACAGACAGAGGTGTGTGGAGAGATGACAGACAGAGAGATAGAGGTGAGATTCTGGCCACTAGATGCCAGCAGTGTATGTGCAAAGTTTTAGACTGATCCAATGAACTATTGCATTTCTGTTCAAAATGTTGTATAAATGTGCCTAATTTGTTTATAAATAACTTTTCATTTTCAAAACTGTGCACTCTCCTCAAACAATAGCATGGTATTATTTCACTGTAAAAGCTACTGTAAATTGGACAGTGCAGATTAGATTAACAAGAATTTAAGCTTTCAGCCAATATCAGATATGTCTATGTCCTGGGGAATGTTCTTGTTACTTACAACCTCATGCTAATCGCATTAGCCTACGTTAGCTCAACCGTCCCGTGGATGGGACACCGATCCCGAAGAAGCTTTAGGCAACACCTGGTCTTAAAGGTAACAGTTCTCCTGGCTGTGAGACAACAACTGGTCTTAAAGGTAACAGTTCCCCGGGCTGTGAGACAACACCTGGTCTTAAAGGTAACATCTCCCCAGGCTGTGAGACAACAACTGGTCTTAAAGGTAACAGTTCCCCAGGCTGTGTGACAACAACTGGTCTTAAAGGTAACAGTTCCCCAGGCTGTGAGACAACAACTGGTCTTAAAGGTAACAGTTCCCCAGGCTGTGAGACAACAACTGGTCTTAAAGGTAACAGTTCCCCAGGCTGTGTGACAACAACTGGTTGTAATAATTCCCTTCCTGTGATCAGGGGTGTTGACGATGTTGCAACACACACACTTTCACCACAGGGATAATGTTTTATCTTTACACTCACTCACTCACTCACTCACTCACTCACTCACTCACTCACTCACTCACTCACTCACTCACTCACTCACTCACTCACTCACTCACTCACTCACTCACTCACTCACTCACTCACTCACTCACTCACTCACTCACTCACTCACTCACTCACTCACTCACTCACACACACTCTCTCTCTCTCTCTCTCTCTCTCTCTCTCTCTCTCTGTCTCTCTCTCTAGAACAACAGCTACATTCCTGTATGGTTTAATCACCTATTCACCCTGACAATGTGCCCAACACAGAGATCTCTCAGAAGGCTTTTCCTGTCATACAAACAGCTCTCCTTCAAAGAAAATGAGAGAGATCTCTCTCTCTCTCACATCACTGCCAGTCATTGATCATAATTTAGCTTGTATTGAGTTAGTTCATGTTCTCCGAGGGGAAAACCCATCTTGACTGAGTACACTGAACATGTAAAACACACAGAGTTGTGGTAGCGCTTTACGCTAACTAAAATAGTAATTACATGACACTAATTACATTATAGATGATGAACCAGATAGGACTCATGGGCCACAATATAAACTCCAGGTAAATTCAGGTGGAAACTTTTGACTGTAAAATACAGCCTCAGCTGTTTTCTCTCTCTTGCTATGTTGAAGTGTTGACTGACTGTACTGGGTTTATTTGGGTTTCTCACTTTGGTGACAAAGAGATGGAGAAGGGGGGGGGGGGTGTAGAGAGGGAGAGTGTGTACCGTAGCACAGGGACAGGGAGAGAGGGGAGGAGGAGAGAAGGAGAGAGAGAGAGAGAGAAGGAGGAGGAGGAGGAGGAGGAGGAGGAGGAGTGTGTACTGTTGTAGAGACGGGGATGGAAGGAGAGAAGGGCGAGAGAAGGAGAGAGGATGGAATAAGGGAGATAAGGAGGGACCAGAAGGAGGGAGAGAAGGAGGGACAGAAGGAGGGGGGAAGGAGGGGGGGAAGGAGGGACAGAAGGAGGGGGGGAAGGAGGGGGGGAAGGAGGGACAGAAGGAGGGACAGAAGGAGAGGGGGAAGGAGGGACAGAAGGAGGGACAGAAGGAGAGGGGGAGTGTGTGTTGTTGAAGAGCTGGAAGACCAGAAGACTCCAGTGTTGAGTGAATTCAGGGAACAGCTGTTGACTGAGGGTCGGTATTCACACAGAACCTAAGAGCTCCACAGGAGACCGTATCTGTCACACACACACACACACACACACACACACACACACACACACACACACACACACACACACACACACACACACACACACACACACACACACAGGATTGCAGACCGTGCTAAATCTATGTAAGACGGTGGATTATCTCTTGCCCATGCTTGTCGCCTGTTGTTGCTCTCTCTCTCTCTCTCTCTCTCTCTCTCTCTCTCTCTCTCTCTCTCTCTCTCTCTCTCTCTCTCTCCCCCTCTCGCATTCCCTCTATTCTAATCACATACAAACATGTTTTAAACTGTTTGAATCAGGACGATGGTTAGAAGTGAGTACAACTTAGCAAGATCACTATCCACAACCCCCCGGTGGATCTCCATTCCCCAACAGATCACTACCCACAACCCCCATGGTGGATCTCCATTCCCCAATAGATCACTACCCACAACCCCATGGTGGATCTCCATTCCCCAATAGATCACTATCCACAAACCCATGGTTGATCTCCATTCCCCAATAGATCACTACCCACAACCCCCATGGTGGATCTCCATTCCCCAATAGATCACTATCCACAAACCCCATGGTGGATCTCCATTCCCCAATAGATCACTACCCACAACCCCCATGGTGGATCTCCATTCCCCAATAGATCACTATCCACAACCCCCATGGTGGATCTCCATTCCCCAATAGATCACTATCCACAAACCCCATGGTGGATCTCCATTCCCCAATAGATCACTACCCACAACCCCCATGGTGGATCTCCATTCCCCAATAGATCACTATCCACAACCCCCATGGTGGATCTCCATCTGACTTCAGACTCTCTAATCCATTCATCAACGGAGAAGACATCACATTTCAGGTAAAACCCCAGTGCAGACTGTGTTGAAGTAACAATGTTTATTACAGCAACAGGGGCAGGCAAACGACAGGTCAAGACAGGCAGAGGTCGATAATCCTGAGTAGTGGGGCAAAGGTACAGGACGGCAGGCAGGCTCAGGGTCAGGGGCAGGCAGAGTGGTCTGGCAGGCGGGCTCAGAGTCAAGACAGGCAAGGGTCAAAACCAGGAGGGCGAGAAAAGAGAGACTGGGAGAAAAACAGGAGCTGAGACAAAACGCTGGTTGACTTGACAAACAAGATGAACTGGCAACAGAAAAACAGAGAACACAGTTATAAATACACAGGTGATAATGGGGAAGATGGGCGACACCTGGAGGGGGGTGGAGACAATCACAAAGACAGGTGAAACAGATCAGGACGTGACAGAAGATCCCACAATATGCATTACTGTTGATTCATTACTGTTGATTCATTACTGTTGATGCATTACTGTTGATTCATTACTGTTGATTCATTACTGTTGATGCATTACTGTTGATTCATTACTGTTGATTCATTACTGTTGATTCATTACTGTTGATGCATTACTGTTTATTCATTACTGTTGATGCATTACTGTTGATGCATTACTGTTGATTCATTAATGTTGATGCATTAATGTTGATTCATTACTGTTGATTCAATACTGTTGATTCATCATCAGTTCAATTTCAATGTAAGGGCTTTATTGTCATGGGAAACATATGTTAACGTTGCCAAAGCAAGTGAAATAGATAATAAACACTTTAGTGAAATAAACAATAAAAAATGAACAGTAAACATTACACTTCCAGAAGTTCCAAAACAATAAAGACATTTCAAATGTCATATTATGTATATATACAGTGTTATAACGATGTACAAATGGTTAAAGTACAAAAGGGAAAATAAATAAACATAAATATGGGTTGTATTTACAATGGTGTTTGTTCTTCACTGGTTCCCTGTTTCTTGTGGCAACAGGTCACACATCTTGCTGCTGTGATGGAACACTGTTGTCATGTCCTGACCAGTAAAGGGGTCCTTTTGTCATTGTAGTTTGGTCAGGGCGTGGCAGGGGGTGTTTGTTTTGTGTGTTTTGGTGTTTTTGGTTTATGTTCTATATTTTCTATTTCTATGTGTATATCTAGTTTTCTATTTCTATGTTGGGGTTTTGGCAATGACCTCCAATTAGAAGCAGCTGGTTGTCGTTGTCTCTAATTGGAGA
>NC_138295.1:94042500-94107500 GCF_965601325.2 Salmo salar
ATAACACCAGGCCAGAGAGACTCCCTGTCTGTTATACTGATAACACCAGGCCAGAGAGACTCCCTGTCTGTTATACTGATAACACCAGGCCAGAGAGACTCCCTGTCTGTTATACTGATAACACCAGGCCAGAGGGACTCCCTGTCTGTTATACTGATAACACCAGGCCAGAGGGACTCCCTGTCTGTTATACTGATAACACCAGGCCAGAGAGACTCCCTGTCTGTTATACTGATAACACCAGGCCAGAGAGACTCCCTGTATGTTATACTGATAACACCAGGCCAGAGAGACTCCCTGTCTGTTATACTGATAACACCAGGCCAGAGAGACTCCCTGTCTGTTATACTGATAACACCAGCCCAGAGGGCCAGAGAGACTCCCTGTCTGTTATACTGATAACACCAGGCCAGAGAGACTCCCTGTCTGTTATACTGATAACACCAGGCCAGAGAGACTCCCTGTCTGTTATACTGATAACACCAGCCCAGAGAGACTCCCTGTCTGTTATACTGATAACACCAGGCCAGAGAGACTCCCTGTCTGTTATACTGATAACACCAGGCCAGAGAGACTCCCTGTCTGTTATACTGATTACACCAGCCCAGAGAGACTCCCTGTCTGTTATACTGATAACACCAGGCCAGAGAGACTCCCTGTCTGTTATACTGATAACACCAGGCCAGAGAGACTCCCTGTCTGTTATACTGATAACACCAGGCCAGAGAGACTCCCTGTCTGTTATACTGATAACACCAGCCCAGAGAGACTCCCTGTCTGTTATACTGATAACACCAGGCCAGAGAGACTCCCTGTCTGTTATACTGGTGACACCAGGCCAGAGAGACTCCCTGTCTGTTATACTGATAACACCAGGCCAGAGAGACTCCCTGTCTGTTATACTGATAACACCAGGCCAGAGGGCCAGAGAGACTCCCTGTCTGTTATACTGATAACACCAGGCCAGAGAGACTCCCTGTCTGTTATACTGATAACACCAGGCCAGATAGACTCCCTGTCTGTTATACTGATAACACCAGGCCAGAGAGACTCCCTGTATGTTATACTGGTGACACCAGGCCAGAGAGACTCCCTGTCTGTTATACTGATAACACCAGCCCAGAGAGACTCCCTGTCTGTTATACTGATAACACCAGGCCAGAGAGACTCCCTGTCTGTTATACTGATAACACCAGCCCAGAGAGACTCCCTGTCTGTTATACTGGTGACACCAGGCCAGAGGGCCAGAGAGACTCCCTGTCTGTTATACTGATAACACCAGGCCAGAGGGCCAGAGAGACTCCCTGTCTGTTATACTGATAACACCAGGCCAGAGAGACTCCCTGTCTGTTATACTGTTAACACCAGGCCAGAGGGACTCCCTGTCTGTTATACTGATAACACCAGGCCAGAGAGACTCCCTGTCTGTTATACTGGTGACACCAGGCCAGAGAGACTCCATGTCTGTTATACTGATAACACCAGGCCAGAGAGACTCCCTGTCTGTTATACTGATAACACCAGGCCAGAGGGCCAGAGAGACTCCCTGTCTGTTACACTGATAACACCAGGCCAGAGAGACTCCCTGTCTGTTATACTGATAACACCAGGCCAGAGGGACTCCCTGTCTGTTATACTGATAACACCAGGCCAGATAGACTCCCAGTCTGTTATACTGATAACACCAGGCCAGAGGGACTCCCTGTCTGTTATACTGATAACACCAGCCCAGAGGGCCAGAGAGACTCCATGTCTGTTATACTGATAACACCAGGCCAGAGGGACTCCCTGTCTGTTATACTGATAACACCAGGCCAGAGAGACTCCCTGTCTGTTATATTGATTACACCAGGCCAGAGAGACTCCCTGTCTGTTATATTGATTACACCAGGCCAGAGGGACTCCCTGTCTGTTATACTGATAACATCAGGCCAGAGAGGCTCCCTGTCTTTTATACTGATAACACCAGGCCAGAGGGTCAGAGAGATTCCCTGTCTGTTATACTGATAACACCAGGCCAGAGAGACTCCCTGTCTGTTATACTGGTGACACCAGGCCAGAGGGACTCCATGTCTGTTATACTGATAACACCAGGCCAGAGAGACTCCCTGTCTGTTATACTGATAACACCAGGCCAGAGGGCAAGAGAGACTCCCTGTCTGTTATACTGATAACACCAGGCCAGAGAGACTCCCTGTCTGTTATACTGATAACACCAGGCCAGAGAGACTCCCTGTCTGTTATACTGATAACACCAGCCCAGAGAGACTCCCTGTCTGTTATATTGATTACACCAGGCCAGAGAGACTCCCTGTCTGTTATATTGATTACACCAGGCCAGAGGGACTCCCTGTCTGTTATACTGATAACACCAGGCCAGAGAGGCTCCCTGTCTGTTATACTGATAACACCAGGCCAGAGGGTCAGAGAGATTCCCTGTCTGTTATACTGATAACACCAGGCCAGAGAGACTCCCTGTCTGTTATACTGGTGACACCAGGCCAGAGGGACTCCATGTCTGTTATACTGATAACACCAGGCCAGAGAGACTCCCTGTCTGTTATACTGATAACACCAGGCCAGAGGGCCAGAGAGACTCCCTGTCTGTTATACTGATAACACCAGGCCAGAGAGACTCCCTGTCTGTTATACTGATAACACCAGGCCAGAGAGACTCCCTGTCTGTTATACTGATAACACCAGCCCAGAGGGCCAGAGAGACTCCCTGTCTGTTATACTGATAACACCAGGCCAGAGAGACTCCCTGTCTGTTATACTGATAACACCAGGCCAGAGAGACTCCCTGTCTGTTATACTGATACCACCAGGCCAGAGAGACTCCCTGTCTGTTATACTGATACCACCAGGCCAGAGAGATTCCCTGTCTGTTATACTGATAACACCAGGCCAGAGAGATTCCCTGTCTGTTATACTGATAACACCAGGCCAGAGAGACTCCCTGTCTGTTACACTGATAACACCAGGCCAGAGGGACTCCCTGTCTGTTATACTGATAACACCAGGCCAGATAGACTCCCTGTCTGTTATACTGATAACACCAGGCCAGAGGGACTCCCTGTCTGTTATACTGATAACACCAGGCCAGAGAGACTCCCTGTCTGTTATACTGATAACACCAGGCCAGAGGGACTCCCTGTCTGTTATACTGATAACACCAGCCCAGAGGGCCAGAGAGACTCCATGTCTGTTATACTGATAACACCAGGCCAGAGGGACTCCCTGTCTGTTATACTGATAACACCAGGCCAGAGAGACTCCCTGTCTGTTATATTGATTACACCAGGCCAGAGAGACTCCCTGTCTGTTATATTGATTACACCAGGCCAGAGGGACTCCCTGTCTGTTATACTGATAACATCAGGCCAGAGAGGCTCCCTGTCTTTTATACTGATAACACCAGGCCAGAGGGTCAGAGAGATTCCCTGTCTGTTATACTGATAACACCAGGCCAGAGAGACTCCCTGTCTGTTATACTGGTGACACCAGGCCAGAGGGACTCCATGTCTGTTATACTGATAACACCAGGCCAGAGAGACTCCCTGTCTGTTATACTGATAACAACAGGCAAGAGGGCAAGAGAGACTCCCTGTCTGTTATACTGATAACACCAGGCCAGAGAGACTCCCTGTCTGTTATACTGATAACACCAGGCCAGAGAGACTCCCTGTCTGTTATACTGATAACACCAGCCCAGAGAGACTCCCTGTCTGTTATATTGATTACACCAGGCCAGAGAGACTCCCTGTCTGTTATATTGATTACACCAGGCCAGAGGGACTCCCTGTCTGTTATACTGATAACACCAGGCCAGAGAGGCTCCCTGTCTGTTATACTGATAACACCAGGCCAGAGGGTCAGAGAGATTCCCTGTCTGTTATACTGATAACACCAGGCCAGAGAGACTCCCTGTCTGTTATACTGGTGACACCAGGCCAGAGGGACTCCATGTCTGTTATACTGATAACACCAGGCCAGAGAGACTCCCTGTCTGTTATACTGATAACACCAGGCCAGAGGGCCAGAGAGACTCCCTGTCTGTTATACTGATAACACCAGGCCAGAGAGACTCCCTGTCTGTTATACTGATAACACCAGGCCAGAGAGACTCCCTGTCTGTTATACTGATAACACCAGCCCAGAGGGCCAGAGAGACTCCCTGTCTGTTATACTGATAACACCAGGCCAGAGAGACTCCCTGTCTGTTATACTGATAACACCAGGCCAGAGAGACTCCCTGTCTGTTATACTGATACCACCAGGCCAGAGAGACTCCCTGTCTGTTATACTGATACCACCAGGCCAGAGAGATTCCCTGTCTGTTATACTGATAACACCAGGCCAGAGAGATTCCCTGTCTGTTATACTGATAACACCAGGCCAGAGAGACTCCCTGTCTGTTACACTGATAACACCAGGCCAGAGGGACTCCCTGTCTGTTATACTGATAACACCAGGCCAGATAGACTCCCTGTCTGTTATACTGATAACACCAGGCCAGAGGGACTCGCTGTCTGTTATACTGATAACACCAGGCCAGAGAGACTCCCTGTCTGTTATACTGATAACACCAGGCCAGAGGGACTCCCTGTCTGTTATACTGATAACACCAGGCCAGATAGACTCCCTGTCTGTTATACTGATAACACCAGGCCAGAGGGCCAGAGAGATTCCCTGTCTGTTATACTGATAACACCAGGCCAGAGAGATTCCCTGTCTGTTATACTGATAACACCAGCCCAGAGAGACTCCCTGTCTGTTATACTGGTGACACCAGGCCAGAGAGACTCCATGTCTGTTATACTGATAACACCATGCCAGAGAGACTCCCTGTCTGTTAAACTGATAACACCAGGCCAGAGGGCCTGAGAGACTCCCTGTCTGTTATACTGATAACACCAGGCCAGAGAGACTCCCTGTCTGTTATACTGATAACACCAGGCCAGAGGGACTCCCTGTCTGTTATACTGATAACACCAGGCCAGATAGACTCCCAGTCTGTTATACTGATAACACCAGGCCAGAGGGACTCCATGTCTGTTATACTGATAACACCAGGCCAGAGAGACTCCCTGTCTGTTATACTGATAACACCAGGCCAGAGAGACTCTCTGTCTGTTATACTGATAACACCAGGCCAGAGAGACTCCCTGTCTGTTATACTGATAACACCAGGCCAGAGGGCCAGAGGGACTCCCTGTCTGTTATACTGATAACACCAGGCCAGAGGGACTCCCTGTCTGTTATACTGATAACACCAGGCCAGACAGACTCCCTGTCTGTTATACTGATAACACCAGGCCAGATAGACTCCATGTCTGTTATACTGATAACATCAGGCCAGAGAGACTCCCTGTCTGTTATACTGATAACACCAGGCCAGAGAGACTCCCTGTCTGTTATACTGATAACACCAGGCCAGAGAGACTCTCTGTCTGTTATACTGATAACACCAGGCCAGAGGGACTCCATGTCTGTTATACTGATAACACCAGGCCAGAGAGACTGCCTGTCTGTTATACTGATAACACCAGGCCAGAGGAACTCCATGTCTGTTATACTGATAACACCAGGCCAGAGAGACTGCCTGTCTGTTATACTGATAACACCAGGCCAGAGAGACTCTCTGTCTGTTATACTGATAACACCAGGCCAGATAGACTCCCAGTCTATTATACTGATAACACCAGGCCAGAGGGCCTCCCTATCTGTTATACTGATAACACCAGGCCAGATAGACTCCCTGTCTGTTATACTGATAACACCAGGCCAGATACACTCCCTGTCTGTTATACTGATAACACCAGGCCAGATAGACTCCCTGTCTGTTATACTGATAACACCAGCCCAGAGGGCCAGAGAGACTCCATGTCTGTTATACTGATAACACCAGGCCAGAGGGACTCCCTGTCTGTTATACTGATAACACCAGGCCAGAGAGACTCCCTGTCTGTTATATTGATTACACCAGGCCAGAGAGACTCCCTGTCTGTTATATTGATTACACCTTTCCAAAGGGACTCCCTGTCTGTTATACTGATAACACCAGGCCAGAGAGACTCCCTGTCTGTTATACTGATAACACCAGGCCAGAGGTTCAGAGAGATTCCCTGTCTGTTATACTGATAACACCAGGCCAGAGAGACTCCCTGTCTGTTATACTGGTGACACCAGGCCAGAGGGACTCCATGTCTGTTATACTGATAACACCAGGCCAGAGAGACTCCCTGTCTGTTATACTGATAACACCAGGCCAGAGGGCCAGAGAGACTCCCTGTCTGTTATACTGATAACACCAGGCCAGAGAGACTCCCTGTCTGTTATACTGATAACACCAGGCCAGAGAGACTCCCTGTCTGTTATACTGATAACACCAGCCCAGAGGGCCAGAGAGACTCCCTGTCTGTTATACTGATAACACCAGGCCAGAGAGACTCCCTGTCTGTTATACTAATAACACAAGGCCAGAGAGACTCCCTCTCTGTTATACTGATACCACCAGGCCAGAGAGACTCCCTGTCTGTTATACTGATACCACCAGGCCAGAGACATTCCCTGTCTGTTATACTGATAACACCAGGCCAGAGAGACTCCCTGTCTGTTATACTGATAACACCAGGCCAGATAGACTCCCTGTCTGTTATACTGATAACACCAGGCCAGAGGGCCAGAGAGATTCCCTGTCTGTTATACTGATAACACCAGGCCAGAGAGATTCCCTGTCTGTTATACTGATAACACCAGGCCAGAGAGACTCCCTGTCTGTTATACTGATAACACCAGGCCAGAGGGACTCCCTGTCTCTTATACTGATAACACCAGGCCAGAGAGACTCCCTGTCTGTTATACTGATAACACCAGGCCAGAGGGACTCCATGTCTGTTATACTGATAACACCAGGCCAGAGAGACTCCCTGTCTGTTATACTGATAACACCAGGCCAGATAGACTCCCAGTCTGTCATACTGATAACACCAGGCCAGAGAGACTCCCTGTGTGTTATACTGATAACACCAGGCCAGAGAGACTCCCTGTCTGTTATACTGATAACACCAGGCCAGAGGGACTCCATGTCTGTTATGCTGATAACACCAGGCCAGAGAGACTCCCTGTCTGTTATACTGATAACACCAGGCCAGATTGACTTCCTGTCTGTTATACTGATAACACCAGGCCAGAGAGACTCCCTGTCTGTTATACTGATAAAACCAGGCCAGGGGGGATAGAGAGAGAGACCATGTTATATAGTTACAGTATGTTACTGGTGTGTTATAGACCATGTTATATAGGTATGTTACTGGTGTGTTATAAACCATGTTATATAGGTATGTTACTGGTGTGTTATAGACCATGTTATATAGGTATGTTACTGGTGTGTTATAGACCATGTTATATAGGTATGTTACTGGTGTGTTATAGACCATGTTATATAGGTATGTTACTGGTGTGTTATAGACCATGTTATATAGGTATGTTACTGGTGTGTTATAGACCATGTTATACAGGTATGTTACTGCTGTGTTATAGACCATGTTATATAGGTACAGTATGTTACTGATGTGTTATAGACCATGTTATATAGGTATGTTACTGGTGTGTTATAGACCATGTTATATAGGTATGTTACTGGTGTGTTATAGACCATGTTATATAGGTATGTTACTGGTGTGTTATAGACCATGTTATATAGGTATGTTACTGGTGTGTTATAAACCATGTTATATAGGTATGTTACTGGTGTGTTATAGACCATGTTATATAGGTATGTTACTGGTGTGTTATAGACCATGTTATATAGGTATGTTACTGGTGTGTTATAGATCATGTTATATAGGTATGTTACTGGTGTGTTATAGACCATGTTATATAGGTATGTTACTGATGTGTTATAGACCATGTTATATAGGTATGTTACTGGTGTGTTATAGACCATGTTATATAGGTACAGTATGTTACTGGTGTGTTATAGACCATGTTATATAGGTATGTTACTGGTGTGTTATAGACCATGTTATATAGGTATGTTACTGGTGTGTTATAGATCATGTTATATAGGTACAGTATGTTACTGGTGTGTTATAGACCATGTTATATAGGTATGTTACTGATGTGTTATAGACCATGTTATATAGGTATGTTACTGGTGTGTTATAGACCATGTTATATAGGTATGTTACTGGTGTGTTATAGACCATGTTATATAGGTATGTTACTGGTGTGTTATAGACCATGTTATATAGGTATGTTACTGGTGTGTTATAGACCATGTTATATAGGTATGTTACTGGTGTGTTATAGACCATGTTATATAGGTATGTTACTGATGTGTTATAGACCATGTTATATAGGTATGTTACTGATGTGTTATAGACCATGTTATATAGGTATGTTACTGGTGTGTTATAGACCATGTTATATAGGTATGTTACTGGTGTGTTATAGACCATGTTATATAGGTACAGTATGTTACTGGTGTGTTATAGACCATGTTATATAGGTATGTTACTGATGTGTTATAGACCATGTTATATAGGTATGTTACTGGTGTGTTATAGACCATGTTATATAGGTATGTTACTGATGTGTTATAGACCATGTTATATAGGTATGTTACTGGTGTGTTATAGACCATGTTATATAGGTATGTTACTGATGTGTTATAGACCATGTTATATAGGTACAGTATGTTACTGGTGTGTTATAGACCATGTTATATAGGTATGTTACTGGTGTGTTATAGACCATGTTATATAGGTATGTTACTGATGTGTTATAGACCATGTTATACAGGTATGTTACTGGTGTGTTATAGACCATGTTATATAGGTATGTTACTGGTGTGTTATAGACCATGTTATATAGGTATGTTACTGGTTTGTTATAGACCATGTTATATAGGTATGTTACTGGTATATTATAGACCATGTTATATAGGTATGTTACTGGTGTGTTATAGACCATGTTATATAGGTATGTTACTGGTGTGTTATAAACCATGTTATATAGGTATGTTACTGGTGTGTTATAGACCATGTTATATAGGTATGTTACTGGTGTGTTATAGACCATGTTATATAGGTATGTTACTGGTGTGTTATAGACCATGTTATATAGGTACAGTATGTTACTGGTGTGTTATAGACCATGTTATATAAGTATGTTACTGGTGTGTTATAGACCATGTTATATAGGTATGTTACTGATGTGTTATAGACCATGTTATATAGGTATGTTACTGGTGTGTTATAGACCATGTTATATAGGTATGTTACTGGTGTGTTATAGACCATGTTATATAGGTATGTTACTGGTGTGTTATAGACCATGTTATACAGGTATGTTACTGCTGTGTTATAGACCATGTTATATAGGTACAGTATGTTACTGATGTGTTATAGACCATGTTATATAGGTATGTTACTGGTGTGTTATAGACCATGTTATATAGGTATGTTACTGGTGTGTTATAGACCATGTTATATAGGTATGTTACTGGTGTGTTATAGACCATGTTATATAGGTATGTTACTGGTGTGTTATAAACCATGTTATATAGGTATGTTACTGGTGTGTTATAGACCATGTTATATAGGTATGTTACTGGTGTGTTATAGACCATGTTATATAGGTATGTTACTGGTGTGTTATAGACCATGTTATATAGGTATGTTACTGGTGTGTTATAGACCATGTTATATAGGTACAGTATGTTACTGGTGTGTTATAGACCATGTTATATAAGTATGTTACTGGTGTGTTATAGACCATGTTATATAGGTATGTTACTGATGTGTTATAGACCATGTTATATAGGTATGTTACTGGTGTGTTATAGACCATGTTATATAGGTACGTTACTGGTGTGTTATAGACCATGTTATATAGGTATGTTACTGGTGTGTTATAGACCATGTTATACAGGTATGTTACTGCTGTGTTATAGACCATGTTATATAGGTACAGTATGTTACTGATGTGTTATAGACCATGTTATATAGGTATGTTACTGGTGTGTTATAGACCATGTTATATAGGTATGTTACTGGTGTGTTATAGACCATGTTATATAGGTATGTTACTGGTGTGTTATAGACCATGTTATATAGGTATGTTACTGGTGTGTTATAAACCATGTTATATAGGTATGTTACTGGTGTGTTATAGACCATGTTATATAGGTATGTTACTGGTGTGTTATAGACCATGTTATATAGGTATGTTACTGGTGTGTTATAGATCATGTTATATAGGTATGTTACTGGTGTGTTATAGACCATGTTATATAGGTATGTTACTGATGTGTTATAGACCATGTTATATAGGTATGTTACTGGTGTGTTATAGACCATGTTATATAGGTACAGTATGTTACTGGTGTGTTATAGACCATGTTATATAGGTATGTTACTGGTGTGTTATAGACCATGTTATATAGGTATGTTACTGGTGTGTTATAGATCATGTTATATAGGTACAGTATGTTACTGGTGTGTTATAGACCATGTTATATAGGTATGTTACTGATGTGTTATAGACCATGTTATATAGGTATGTTACTGGTGTGTTATAGACCATGTTATATAGGTATGTTACTGGTGTGTTATAGACCATGTTATATAGGTATGTTACTGGTGTGTTATAGACCATGTTATACAGGTATGTTACTGCTGTGTTATAGACCATGTTATATAGGTACAGTATGTTACTGATGTGTTATAGACCATGTTATATAGGTATGTTACTGGTGTGTTATAGACCATGTTATATAGGTATGTTACTGGTGTGTTATAGACCATGTTATATAGGTATGTTACTGGTGTGTTATAGACCATGTTATATAGGTATGTTACTGGTGTGTTATAAACCATGTTATATAGGTATGTTACTGGTGTGTTATAGACCATGTTATATAGGTATGTTACTGGTGTGTTATAGACCATGTTATATAGGTATGTTACTGGTGTGTTATAGATCATGTTATATAGGTATGTTACTGGTGTGTTATAGACCATGTTATATAGGTATGTTACTGATGTGTTATAGACCATGTTATATAGGTATGTTACTGGTGTGTTATAGACCATGTTATATAGGTACAGTATGTTACTGGTGTGTTATAGACCATGTTATATAGGTATGTTACTGGTGTGTTATAGACCATGTTATATAGGTATGTTACTGATGTGTTATAGACCATGTTATATAGGTATGTTACTGGTGTGTTATAGACCATGTTATATAGGTATGTTACTGGTGTGTTATAGACCATGTTATATAGGTACAGTATGTTACTGGTGTGTTATAGACCATGTTATATAGGTATGTTACTGATGTGTTATAGACCATGTTATATAGGTATGTTACTGGTGTGTTATAGACCATGTTATATAGGTATGTTACTGATGTGTTATAGACCATGTTATATAGGTATGTTACTGGTGTGTTATAGACCATGTTATATAGGTATGTTACTGATGTGTTATAGACCATGTTATATAGGTACAGTATGTTACTGGTGTGTTATAGACCATGTTCTATAGGTATGTTACTGATGTGTTATAGACCATGTTATACAGGTATGTTACTGGTGTGTTATAGACCATGTTATATAGTTACAGTATGTTACTGGTGTGTTATAGACCATGTTATATAGGTATGTTACTGGTGTGTTATAGACCATGTTATATAGGTATGTTACTGGTGTGTTATAGACCATGTTATATAGGTATGTTACTGGTGTGTTATAGACCATGTTATATAGGTATGTTACTGGTTTGTTATAGACCATGTTATATAGGTATGTTACTGGTATATTATAGACCATGTTATATAGGTATGTTACTGGTGTGTTATAGACCATGTTATATAGGTATGTTACTGGTGTGTTATAGACCATGTTATATAGGTATGTTACTGGTATATTATAGACCATGTTATATAGGTATGTTACTGGTGTGTTATAGACCATGTTATATAGGTATGTTACTGGTGTGTTATAGACCATGTTATATAGGTATGTTACTGCTGTGTTATAGACCATGTTATATAGGTACAGTATGTTACTGGTGTGTTATAGACCATGTTATATAGGTATGTTACTGGTGTGTTATAGACCATGTTATATAGGTATGTTACTGGTGTGTTATAGACCATGTTATATAGGTATGTTACTGGTGTGTTATAGACCATGTTATATAGGTATGTTACTGGTGTGTTATAGACCATGTTATATAGGTATGTTACTGGTGTGTTATAGACCATGTTATATAGGTATGTTACTGATGTGTTATAGACCATGTTATATAGGTATGTTACTGGTGTGTTATAGACCATGTTATATAGGTATGTTACTGATGTGTTATAGACCATGTTATATAGGTACAGTATGTTACTGGTGTGTTATAGACCATGTTATATAGGTATGTTACTGGTGTGTTATAGACCATGTTATATAGGTATGTTACTGATGTGTTATAGACCATGTTATATAGGTACAGTATGTTACTGGTGTGTTATAGACCATGTTATATAGGTATGTTACTGGTGTGTTATAGACCATGTTATATAGGTATGTTACTGATGTGTTATAGACCATGTTATACAGGTATGTTACTGGTGTGTTATAGACCATGTTATATAGTTACAGTATGTTACTGGTGTGTTATAGACCATGTTATATAGGTATGTTACTGGTGTGTTATAGACCATGTTATATAGGTATGTTACTGGTGTGTTATAAACCATGTTATATAGGTATGTTACTGGTGTGTTATAGACCATGTTATATAGGTATGTTACTGGTGTGTTATAGACCATGTTATATAGGTATGTTACTGGTGTGTTATAGACCATGTTATATAGGTACAGTATGTTACTGGTGTGTTATAGACCATGTTATATAAGTATGTTACTGGTGTGTTATAGACCATGTTATATAGGTATGTTACTGATGTGTTATAGACCATGTTATATAGGTATGTTACTGGTGTGTTATAGACCATGTTATATAGGTATGTTACTGGTGTGTTATAGACCATGTTATATAGGTATGTTACTGGTGTGTTATAGACCATGTTATACAGGTATGTTACTGCTGTGTTATAGACCATGTTATATAGGTACAGTATGTTACTGGTGTGTTATAGACCATGTTATATAGGTATGTTACTGGTGTGTTATAGACCATGTTATATAGGTATGTTACTGGTGTGTTATAAACCATGTTATATAGGTATGTTACTGGTGTGTTATAGACCATGTTATATAGGTATGTTACTGGTGTGTTATAGACCATGTTATATAGGTATGTTACTGGTGTGTTATAGACCATGTTATATAGGTATGTTACTGGTGTGTTATAGACCATGTTATATAGGTACAGTATGTTACTGGTGTGTTATAGACCATGTTATATAAGTATGTTACTGGTGTGTTATAGACCATGTTATATAGGTATGTTACTGATGTGTTATAGACCATGTTATATAGGTATGTTACTGGTGTGTTATAGACCATGTTATATAGGTACAGTATGTTACTGATGTGTTATAGACCATGTTATATAGGTATGTTACTGGTGTGTTATAGACCATGTTATATAGGTATGTTACTGGTGTGTTATAGACCATGTTATATAGGTATGTTACTGGTGTGTTATAAACCATGTTATATAGGTATGTTACTGGTGTGTTATAGACCATGTTATATAGGTATGTTACTGGTGTGTTATAGACCATGTTATATAGGTATGTTACTGGTGTGTTATAGACCATGTTATATAGGTATGTTACTGGTGTGTTATAGACCATGTTATATAGGTACAGTATGTTACTGGTGTGTTATAGACCATGTTATATAAGTATGTTACTGGTGTGTTATAGACCATGTTATATAGGTATGTTACTGATGTGTTATAGACCATGTTATATAGGTATGTTACTGGTGTGTTATAGACCATGTTATATAGGTACAGTATGTTACTGGTGTGTTATAGACCATGTTATATAGGTATGTTACTGGTGTGTTATAGACCATGTTATATAGGTATGTTACTGGTGTGTTATAGACCATGTTATATAGGTATGTTACTGGTGTGTTATAGACCATGTTATATATGTATGTTACTGGTGTGTTATAGATCATGTTATATAGGTATGTTACTGGTGTGTTATAGACCATGTTATATAGGTATGTTACTGATGTGTTATAGACCATGTTATATAGGTATGTTACTGGTGTGTTATAGACCATGTTATATAGGTACAGTATGTTACTGGTGTGTTATAGACCATGTTATATAGGTATGTTACTGGTGTGTTATAGACCATGTTATATAGGTATGTTACTGATGTGTTATAGACCATGTTATACAGGTATGTTACTGGTGTGTTATAGACCATGTTATATAGTTACAGTATGTTACTGGTGTGTTATAGACCATGTTATATAGGTATGTTACTGGTGTGTTATAGACCATGTTATATAGGTATGTTACTGGTGTGTTATAGACCATGTTATATAGGTATGTTACTGGTGTGTTATAGACCATGTTATATAGGTATGTTACTGGTTTGTTATAGACCATGTTATATAGGTATGTTACTGGTATATTATAGACCATGTTATATAGGTATGTTACTGGTGTGTTATAGACCATGTTATATAGGTATGTTACTGGTGTGTTATAGACCATGTTATATAGGTATGTTACTGGTATATTATAGACCATGTTATATAGGTATGTTACTGGTGTGTTATAGACCATGTTATATAGGTATGTTACTGGTGTGTTATAGACCATGTTATATAGGTATGTTACTGCTGTGTTATAGACCATGTTATATAGGTACAGTATGTTACTGGTGTGTTATAGACCATGTTATATAGGTATGTTACTGGTGTGTTATAGACCATGTTATATAGGTATGTTACTGGTGTGTTATAGACCATGTTATATAGGTGTGTTACTGGTGTGTTATAGACCATGTTATATAGGTATGTTACTGGTGTGTTATAGACCATGTTATATAGGTATGTTACTGGTGTGTTAGTCCACTCTCCTTAAAGTCTTTTCTTCCTCCTCTGTCAGAGGTAAACATTTGGTCAGGCTGACTCCTCTCTGTACACAGTTCCTCTCTGGCGTTCGTGCATGGCCCACGAGGAAGCCTCCGCGTCCCAAATGGCACCATATTCCCTATGTACTGCACTCTGTTGTCCTTTATCGCTCTGGTCAAAAGTAATATACTATGTAGGGAATATGTTGTGTATTTGGGACTCAGGCCCGTGTTTTTCCAAACAGCAAATACTTTGTGGAAGAGGCCGGAAAACCGGTCAAAATGCTGCTGACAGGAAGGTAGGAAGACGAGGCCTTCAGCTTCTGATGGTGAGGAGAAAACAGGAACACACACACTTACACACAAGGCTATTGCTACAGCAGTTGTTGTCTATGCATGTACAACGGCTGACAGAAAGCCTTGCAAATCCACAACAGGGATCTAACAGATCAGAGGCTGGTATTTAGTAATCATCACCTAACATCCCTTCAGTAGATCCTCTGGAAGCCAGAGATCCACTTTGATCAGACGGGGTGGTCTGAACTCTGCATGAGGCCTGTGCTGAACAGCAGAACCAAGGAGCTGTAGTCCTGGGAGAAGTAGGAAGATGTAGCTCAGCACACACAGATTCCTGGCAGGAGGAGCAGGGTTCTAAACATCCTTCATTAGTGGATGAAAGGCAGAGGGAAAGCATCCGTGGGTCCTATTTAAAAAGACACAAATCTCTTGGATTACAGGCTCTGTCAGGGCTAGTGGAAGGGAGAGGTTAAGGAGATGGTAGGGAGATAGTAGGGGATGTTAAGGAGGTGGTAGGGAGATAGTAGGGGATGTTAAGGACGTGGTAGGGAGATAGTAGGGAGATGGTAGGGGGATGTTAAGGAGATGGTAGGGAGATAGTAAGGAGATGGTAGGGAGATAGTAAGGAGATGGTAGAGGGATGTTAAGGAGATGGTAGGGAGATAGTAGGGGATGTTAAGGACGTGGTAGGGAGATAGTAGGGAGATGGTAGGGGGATGTTAAGGAGATGGTAGGGAGATAGTAAGGAGATGGTAGGGAGATAGTAAGGAGATGGTAGAGGGATGTTAAGGAGATGGTAGGGGGATGGCTGCTGTGGTTCTGAAGTGGTTTAGTTGTATACCAGGGAGGTTCCTAACCAGTCCCTTGTCCAGTGGTTTAGTTGTATACCAGGGAGGTTCCTAGCCAGTCCCTTGTCCAGTGGTTTAGTTGTATACCAGGGAGGTTCCTAACCAGTCCCTTGTCCAGTGGTTTAGTTGTATACCAGGGAGGTTCCTAACCAGTCCCTTGTCCAGTGGTTTAGTTGTATACCAGGGAGGTTCCTAACCAGTCCCTTGTCCAGTGGTTTAGTTGTATACCAGGGAGGTTCCTAACCAGTCCCTTGTCCAGTGGTTTAGTTGTATACCAGGGAGGTTCCTAACCAGTCCCTTGTCCAGTGGTTTAGTTGTATACCAGGGAGGTTCCTAGCCAGTCCCTTGTCCAGTGGTTTAGTTGTATACCAGGGAGGTTCCTAACCAGTCCCTTGTCCAGTGGTTTAGTTGTATACCAGGGAGGTTCCTAACCAGTCCCTTGTCCAGTGGTTTAGTTGTATACCAGGGAGGTTCCTAACCAGTCCCTTGTCCAGTGGTTTAGTTGTATACCAGGCAGGGAGGTTCCTAACCAGTCCCTTGTCCAGTGGTTTAGTTGTATACCAGGGAGGTTCCTAACCAGTCCCTTGTCCAGTGGTTTAGTTGTATACCAGGGAGGTTCCTAGCCAGTCCCTTGTCCAGTGGTTTAGTTGTATACCAGGGAGGTTCCTAACCAGTCCCTTGTCCAGTGGTTTAGTTGTATACCAGGGAGGTTCCTAACCAGTCCCTTGTCCAGTGGTTTAGTTGTATACCAGGGAGGTTCCTAACCAGTCCCTTGTCCAGTGGTTTAGTTGTATACCAGGCAGGGAGGTTCCTAACCAGTCCCTTGTCCAGTGGTTTAGTTGTATACCAGGGAGGTTCCTAACCAGTCCCTTGTCCAGTGGTTTAGTTGTATACCAGGGAGGTTCCTAACCAGTCCCTTGTCCAGTGGTTTAGTTGTATACCAGGCAGGGAGGTTCCTAACCAGTCCCTTGTCCAGTGGTTTAGTTGTATACCAGGGAGGTTCCTAACCAGTCCCTTGTCCAGTGGTTTAGTTGTATACCAGGCAGGGAGGTTCCTAACCAGTCCCTTGTCCAGTGGTTTAGTTGTATACCAGGGAGGTTCCTAACCAGTCCCTTGTCCAGTGGTTTAGTTGTATACCAGGCAGGGAGGTTCCTAACCAGTCCCTTGTCCAGTGGTTTAGTTGTATACCAGGCAGGGAGGTTCCTAACCAGTCCCTTGTCCAGTGGTCACCAGCAGTATTGGAACAGTGACATATCATTATTGTTTTGGCTCTGCAATCCAGCACTTTCGAATTAAAAGGTTTCAGTGACTATGAGGTTTAAAAAGTGCAGACTGGCAGCTTTAATTTGAGGCTTTTTTCATCCGTTTAGAAATTACAGCACTTTTTAGGGAACCAAATGTATTTGGACAAATTCACTTATTTACATTTGACTTATTTAGCAGTCACTCTTATCCAGAGTGACTTACAGTAGTGCGGTATTTAACAGTCACTCTTACCCAGAGTGACTTACAGAAGGAACTACGGCTATGTGCTTTGCTCAAGGGCGCATCGGCAGATCTCTCAGCTAATTGGCTTGGGGAATGCGAACCTGTAATTGTCGGGTAACTGGGCCCGACCACTTCATCCCGAGGCTGCCTGCCTTATTCGTGTAGTAAAATAGTCAAAAGGTATTTGGTTCTTTTTTTCACAGCGTACATCTACTACATCAAGCTTGTGACTCTACAAACTTGTTGGATGCATTTATAGCTTGTTTTGGTTGAGTTTCAGAATATTCTGTGCCAAAAATAATAACATTTATATGGAATGCGGAGGGAGAGTGTGTGTGTGTGGTGGTGGTGGGGGGGGGGGGGGGGGGGGGCAGTGTGTGTGTGTGTGTGTGTGTGTGTGTGTGTGTGTGTGTGTGTGTGTGTGTGTGTGTGTGTGTGTGTGTGTGTGTGTGTGTGTGTGTGTGTGTGTGTGTGTGTGTGTGTGTGTGTGGGGGTGTGTGTGTGTGTGTGTGTGTGTGTGTAAGTCAAGCATTTGTTCCTGCAGTAGTATTTAGGAAACCCCCTCAGGAATGGAATGTGCAAGCCAATGCAATACATACTCTAACACACACACACCCTCTCTATAGTCTCTAACACACCCTCTCTATAGTCTCTATAGTCTCTAACACACCCTCTCTATAGTCTCTATCAGTCTCTAACACACCCTCTCTATAGTCTCTACCAGTCTCTAACACACCCTCTCTATAGTCTCTACCAGTCTCTAACACACCCTCTCTATAGTCTCTACCAGTCTCTACCACACCCTCTCTATAGTCTGTTTCAGTCTCTACCACACCCTCTCTATAGTCTGTTTCAGTCTCTACCACACCCTCTCTATAGTCTCTACCAGTCTCTAACACACCCTCTCTATAGTCTGTTTCAGTCTCTAACACACCCTCTCTATAGTCTGTTTCAGTCTCTAACACACCCTCTCTATAGTCTCTACCAGTCTCTAACACACCCTCTCTATAGTCTCTACCAGTCTCTAACACACCCTCTCTATAGTCTCTAACACACCCTTTCTATAGTCTGTTTCAGTCTCTACCACACCCTCTCTATAGTCTCTACCAGTCTCTAACACACCCTCTCTATAGTCTGTTTCAGTCTAACACACCCTCTCTATAGTCTCTACCAGTCTCTAACACACCCTCTCTATCAGTCTCTAACACACCCTCTCTATAGTCTCTATAGTCTCTAACACACCCTCTCTATAGTCTGTTTCAGTCTCTACCACACCCTCTCTATAGTCTCTACCAGTCTCTAACACACCCTCTCTATAGTCTGTTTCAGTCTCTAACACACCCTCTCTATAGTCTCTACCAGTCTCTAACACACCCTCTCTATCAGTCTCTAACACACCCTCTCTATAGTCTCTATAGTCTCGAACACACCCTCCCTATAGTCTCTACCAGTCTTTAACACACCCTCTCTATAGTCTCTACCAGTCTTTAACACACCCTCTCTATAGTCTCTAACACACCCTCTCTATAGTCTCTATAGTCTCTAACACACCCTCTCTATAGTCTCTAACACACCCTCTCTATAGTCTCTATCAGTCTCTAACACATCCTCTCTATAGTCTCTATAGTCTCTAACACACCCTCTCTATAGTCTCTATCAGTCTCTAACACACCCTCTCTATAGTCTCTATAGTCTCTAACACACCCTCTCTATAGTCTCTATAGTCTCTAACACACCCTCTCTATAGTCTCTACCAGTCTCTACCACACCCTCTCTATAGTCTGTTTTTAGTCTCTAACACACCCTCTCTATAGTCTGTTTCAGTCTCTAACACACCCTCTCTATAGTCTCTACCAGTCTCTAACACACCCTCTCTATAGTCTCTACCAGTCTCTACCACACCCTCTCTATAGTCTCTAACACACCCTCTCTATAGTCTCTAGCAGTCTCTAACACACCCTCTCTATCAGTCTCTAACACACCCTCTCTATAGTCTCTATAGTCTCTAACACACCCTCCCTATAGTCTCTACCAGTCTTTAACACACCCTCTCTATAGTCTCTACCAGTCTTTAACACACCCTCTCTATAGTCTCTAACACACCCTCTCTATAGTCTCTACCAGTCTTTAACACACCCTCTCTATAGTCTCTACCAGTCTTTAACACACCCTCTCTATAGTCTCTAACACACCCTCTCTATAGTCTCTACCAGTCTTTAACACACCCTCTCTATAGTCTCTACCAGTCTCTAACACACCCTCTCTATAGTCTCTACCAGTCTCTAACACACCCTCTCTATAGTCTCTATAGTCTCTAACACACCCTCTCTATAGTCTCTACCAGTCTCTAACACACCCTCTCTATAGTCTCTACCACACCCTTTCTATAGTCTCTACCATTCTCTAACACACCCTCTCTATAGTCTCTACCAGTCTCTAACACACCCTCTCTATAGTCTCTACCACACCCTTTCTATAGTCTCTACCAGTCTATAACACATCCTTTCTATAGTCTCTACCAGTCTCTAACACACCCTCTCATGTTGTGGTGAGACCCCAGAGCAGCACAGCTGTTTTATAAACTGCTGACTGTACCGTCATGAACAGGCTCGTCATGCTGCTGCTATTATTCCACAGACAGGAGAAGTAGCACCACTCTGTTGTTGACTAGTCGTATTACCAACCACCTCTCTCTCTCTCTGTCACTCTCTCTCTGTCTCTCTCCATCCCCCATTCTTTAGCCTCTAGCTATCTACCTCTCTATCTCTCTCCCAGTCTTGCCCACCCTCTCCCTCCCTTTCTTACCTCTCTCTCTCTCTCTCTCTGTCCTTATTGTCATGAATCCCACCACAAAGAATTGCCATTTTGACAATCTCCCTCTATTTCCTCCATCACTTCCTCTCCAACACTTATCTTCATTTTCCTGGCATGGCTGCGGGAAGGTCAGACATCATGTAGCTGCTACTGCAATGAGAAAAGTAGAGGAGGACTGTGCTTTCTGGGTAGAGAGGGACACAATCAGAAAAAAAAGACAAAAGACTGTTGGTGCCGAACTACACTGCATTCGGAAAGTATTCTGACGCTCCCCCCGGAAATATCACATTTACATAAGTATTCAGACCCTTTACTCAGTACTTTGTTGAAGCACCTTTTGGCAGCGATTACAGCCTCAAGTCTTCTTGGGTATGACGCTACAAGCTTGGCACACTTGTATTTGGGGAGTTTCTCTCATTCTTCTCTGCAGATCCTCTCAAGCTCTGTCAGGTTGGATGGGGAGCGTCGCTGCGCAGCTATTTTCAGGTCTCTCCAGAGATGTTCGATCGGGTTCAAGTCCAGGCTCTGGCTGGCCGACTCAAGGACATTCAGAGACTTGTCCTGAAGCCACTCCTGCGTTGTCTTGGCTGTGTGCTTAGGGTCGTTGTCCTGTTGGAAGGTGAACCTTCGCCCCAGTCTGAGGTCCTGAGCTCTCTGGAGCAGGTTTTCATCAAGGATCTCTCTGTACATTGCTCTGTTCAACTTTCCCTTGATCCTGACTAGTCTCCCAGTCCCTGCTGCTGAAAAACATTCCCACAGCATGATGCTGCCACCACCATGCTTCACCGTAGGGATGGTGCCAGGTTTCCTCCAGACGTGAGGCTTGGCATTCAGGCCAAAAGAGTTCAATCTTGGTTTAATCAGACCAGAGAATCTTGTTTCTCATGGTCTGAGAGTCCTTTAGGTGCCTTTTGGCAAACTCCAAGCGGGCTGTCATGTGCCTTTTACTGAGGAGTGGCTTCTGTCTGGCCACTCTACCATAAAGGCCTGATTGGTGGAGTGCTGCTGAGATGGTTGTCCTTCTGGAAGGGTCTCCCAAACTCTGGAGTTCTGTCAGAGTGACCATCAGGTTCTTGGTCACCTCCCTGACCAAGGACCTTCTCCCCTGATTGGTCAGTTTGGCCGGGTGGCCAGTCAGCTCTAGGAAGAGTCTTGGTGGTTCCAGACTTCTTCCATTATAGAACGCTGGAGGGCACGGTGTTCTTGGGGACCTTCAATGCTGCAGAAATGTTTTGGTACCCTTCCCCAGATCTGTACCTCGACACAATCCTGTCTCGGAGCTCTACGGACAATTCCTTCAACCTCATGGCTTGGTTTTTGCTCTGACATGCACTGTCAACTGTGGGACCTTATATAGACAGGTGTGTGCCTTTCCAAATCATATCCAATCAATTGAATTTACCACAGGTGGACTCCAATCAAGTTGTAGAAACATCTCAAGGATGATCAATGGAAACAGGATGCACCTGAGCTCAATTTCAAGTCTCATAGCAAAGAGTCTGAATACTTATGTAAATAAGGTTTTTCTGTTTTCACTTTGTCATTATGGTCTATTGTGATGTCATTATGGGGTATTGTGATGTCATTATGGAGTATTGTGATGTCATTATGGGGTATTTTGTCTAGATTAATGAGGAAAAATTATAATTGTATAGATTTTAGAATAAGGCTGTAGCGTGACAATATGTGGAAAAAGTCAAGGGGTCTGAAAACTTTCCGAATGCATTTAAAACAGAAAGAAAGATGCATCGTAATAGGAATGGAACGAGTGAAGGAAAGACAGAGTGGAAGAAACATTGAAAGGCAAACGAGGTGAGGGATTGGTTCTTATCTAATTACCTCTATATAATAGCTGACACTAATTGATGGCTAATTAATTAGAATGTTTGTTTGTATGTTTGTTGAACAACATGCTGTTCTGATCAAGCCATTGTCACTCAGTGTTGCAGGATGTCTGTCTTCAGCTGCTAAATATCTCTCTCTCTCTCTCTTCAATTTAAGGGCTTCATTGTCATGGGAATCATATGTTTACGTTGTCAAAGCGAGTGAAATAGATCATAAACAAAACGTAAAAAAACATACGGTAAACATTATACTCACAAAAGTTCAAATTCTTTGTGGCTCTGTGTAGTCTGAGGGAAATATGTGTCTCTAATATGCTCATACATTTAGCAGGAGGTTAGGAAGTGCAGCTCAGTTTCCACCTCATTTTGTGTGCAGTGAGCACATAGCCTGTCTTCTCTTGAGAGTCAGGTCTCTCTCTCTCTCTCTCTGTCAATCTTTTCCCTCTCGCAATATTCCTTTCCGCCTCCCTCTATTTTAAAAAAAAAACATTTTTGTCATTTAGCACAGGGGTTTCCCCAAATAGTGAGGGCATATTTTCATACTGGTCCCCTGTGGGAATCGAACACGCAAGTCTCTCTCTCTCTCTCTCTCTCTCTCTCTCTCTCTCTCTCTCTCTCTCTCTCTCTCTCTCTCTCTCTGTCTCTCTCTCTCTCTCTCTCTCTCTGTCTCTCTCTCTCTCTCTCTCTCTCTCTCTCTCTCTCTCTCTCTCTCTCTGCTCTCTCTGTCTCTCTCTCTCTCTCTCTCTCTGTCTCTCTCTCTCTCTCTCTCTCTGCTCTCTCTCTCTCTGTCTCTCTCTCTCTCTCTCTCTCTCTCTCTCTCTCTCTCTCTCTCTCTCTCTCTCGTCTCTCTCTCTCTCTCTCTCTCTCTATCCTCTCTCTCTCTCTCTCTCTCTCTCTCTATCTCTCTCTCTCTCGCTCTCTCGCTCTCTCTCTCTCTCGTTCCAGTTCTCCTCTTATCTCTACATTTGGCCACGGTCAGCTGGGAAAATAAGGAACCCGTGCTGGAACTTGGGGTGTGTCAGGGTGAGTGGTGTAGGGCCTCCTAACAGCCATGAGTCAACCAGTACACAGAACACTGGGGAGAAAGCTACATCCCTGTATGTAACCAGTACACAGAACACTGGGGAGAAAGCTAAATCCCTGTATGTAACCAGTACACAGAACACTGGGGAGAAAGCTAAATCCCTGTATGTAACCAGTACACAGAACACTGGGGAGAAAGCTAAATCCCTGTATGTAACCAGTACACAGAACACTGGGGAGAAAGCTAAATCCCTGTATGTAACCAGTACACAGAACACTGGGGAGAAAGCTAAATCCCTGTATGTAACCAGAACACAGAACACTGGGGAGAAAGCTAAATCCCTGTAGGTAACCAGTACACAGAACACTGGGGAGAAAGCTAAATCCCTGTATGTAACCAGTACACAGAACACTGGGGAGAAAGCTAAATCCCTGTATGTTACCAGTACACAGAACACTGGGGAGAAAGCTAAATCCCTGTATGTAACCAGAACACTGGGGAGAAAGCTAAATCCCTGTATGTAACCAGTACACAAAACACTGGGAGAAAGCTAAATCCCTGTAGGTAACCAGTACACAGAACACTGGGGAGAAAGCTAAATCCCTGTATGTAACCAGAACACTGGGGAGAAAGCTAAATCCCTGTATGTAACCAGAACACTGGGGAGAAAGCTAAATCCCTGTATGTAACCAGTACACAGAACACTGGGGAGAAAGCTAAATCCCTGTATGTAACCAGTACACAGAATACTGGGGAGAAAGCTAAATCCCTGTATGTAAACCAGAACACTGGGGAGAAAGCTAAATCCCTGTATGTAACCAGTACACAGAACACTGGGGAGAAAGCTAAATCCCTGTATGTAACCAGTACACAGAACACTGGGGAGAAAGCTAAATCCCTGTATGTTACCAGTACACAGAACACTGGGGAGAAAGCTAAATCCCTGTATGTAACCAGTACACAGAACACTGGGGAGAAAGCTAAATCCCTGTATGTAACCAGTACACAGAACACTGGGGAGAAAGCTAAATCCCTGTATGTAACCAGTACACAGAACACTGGGGAGAAAGCTAAATCCCTGTATGTAACCAGTACACAGAACACTGGGGAGAAAGCTAAATCCCTGTATGTAACCAGTACACAGAACACTGGGGAGAAAGCTAAATCCCTGTATGTAACCAGTACACAGAACACTGGGGAGAAAGCTAAATCCCTGTATGTAACCAGTACACAGAATACTGGGGAGAAAGCTAAATCCCTGTATGTAACCAGTACACAGAACACTGGGGAGAAAGCTAAATCCCTGTATGTAACCAGTACACAGAACACTGGGGAGAAAGCTAAATCCCTGTATGTAACCAGTACACAGAACACTGGGGAGAAAGCTAAATCCCTGTATGTAACCAGTACACAGAATACTGGGGAGAAAGCTAAATCCCTGTATGTAACCAGTACACAGAACACTGGGGAGAAAGCTAAATCCCTGTATGTAACCAGTACACAGAACACTGGGGAGAAAGCTAAATCCCTGTATGTAACCAGTACACAGAACACTGGGGAGAAAGCTAAATCCCTGTATGTAACCAGAACACTGGGGAGAAAGCTAAATCCCTGTATGTAACCAGTACACAGAACACTGGGGAGAAAGCTAAATCCCTGTATGTAACCAGTACACAGAACACTGGGGAAAAAGCTAAATCCCTGTATGTAACCAGTACACAGAATACTAGGGAGAAAGCTAAATCCCTGTATGTAACCAGTACACAGAACACTGGGGAGAAAGCTAAATCCCTGTATGTAACCAGTACACAGAATACTAGGGAGAAAGCTAAATCCCTGTATGTAACCAGTACACAGAACACTGGGGAGAAAGCTAAATCCCTGTATGTAACCAGAACACTCTGGGGAGAAAGCTAAATCCCTGTATGTAACCAGAATACTGGGGCGAAAGCTAAATCCCTGTATGTTACCAGTACACAGAATACTGGGGAGAAAGCTAAATCCCTGTATGTTACCAGTGCTGCATGGATGTTATTCTACGAACAGTTCCATTTCTCAGACCAGTTTTGCTTTCAGACAAACTATTTTCCTCCTCAGCGAATATCTCTGAGATCCTGTACTCTGTTTAAACAAATAGAAAACATCAACATATAATAGCAGGCATACACCTTCCGCTGGCAGGCCAGAAGCTCTTCCCCAGTTGTGTTTATGTCCTGCCGCAGCCCAATAGCAGGTTCCGTCAGTCACATGACCCTAAACGGAGTGGTCAGAGGTCAATCCTATAAACACTGAGCCTCATCTCTAACTAGTCAGCCATGACAGCTGAGGTTCACCACACAACCATTGGATGGGGTGTCGGCCAAAGGGGAAGACTGTAGACTGAATGACCAGAGATACATTCAGCCAAACAGCATGCACTGTTGGCCAAGAGAGAGGGAGGGAGGAAGCTTCCATCTCAAGGCCGTCAGACTGTTAAACAGCCATCACTAACATTGAGTGGCTGCTGCCAACATACTGACTCAAATCTCTAGCCACTTTAATAATGGAAAAATTGCTGTCATAAATGTATCACTAGCCACTTTAAACAATGCCACTTTATATAATTGTTGTTCCATTGATGCATTTAAACAACATGTTGGTTATTTGGTTTACAAACTGTAATAGTGTTAATGGTTTCCATGATGCTGTAGCAATCAGCCTCTTTCTCTCTCTCTTTCTCTCATCATTTCTCTCTTTTGTTCTCTCTCTCTCTCTCTCTTTCTCTCTTTCCATTTCTCTCTCTCTCTCTCTCTCTCTCTCTCTCTCTCTCTCTCTCTCTCTCCATTTCTCTCTCGCTCACCATTTCTCTGTCTCTCTCTCTCTCTCTCTTTCTCTCTCTCTCTCTCTCTCTCTCTCTCTCGTTCTCTCTCTGTCTTTCTCTCTCTCTCTCTCTCTCTCTCTTTCTCTCTCCATTTCTGTCTCTCGCTCACCATTTCTCTCTCTCTCTTCTCTCTCTCTCTCTTCCTCTCTCTCTCTTTCTCGTTCTCTCTCCCTTCTCTCGATATCTCAGTTCTGGTGCATTGGGAAACTCCTGACAAAGACTGTGGAAAAGACGGTTGTATGTCTGACTGTCTTGATATATCCTGTTGGGGATAGGGGGCAGTATTTGCACGGCCGGATAAAAAACGTACCCGATTTAATCTGGTTACTACTCCTGCCCAGTAACTAGAATATGCATATAATTATTGGCTTTGGATAGAAAACACCCTAAAGTTTCTAAAACTGTTTGAATGGTGTCTGTGAGTATAACAGAACTCATATGGCAGGCAAGAACCTGAGAAGATTCCATGCAGGAAGTGGCCTGTCTGACAAGTTCTTGTTCTTCTTGGCTCTGTTTATTGAAGACTGAGGATCTTTGCTGTAACGTGACACTTCCTACGGCTCCCATAGGCTCTCAGAACCCGGGAAAAAGCTGAATGATATCGAGGCAGCCCCTGGCTGAAAAACATTAGCGTGTTTGGATAGTGGCCAGTCACAGTACTATGAGACTCAGTCTCGTGCACGAGGGGATCCCATGCTTTTATTTTCTCTCTCTTTGAACGTAAACACGCTTTCCCGGTCGGAATATTATCGCTTTTTTACGAGAAAAATGGCATAAAAATAGATTTTAAACAGCGGTTGACATGCTTCGAAGTACGGTAATGGAATATTTAGCATTTTTTTGTCACGAAATGCGTCGTGCGCGTGACCCTTATTTACACTTTGGATAGTGTCTTGAACGCACAAACAAAACACCGCTATTGGATATAACTATGGATTATTTTGAACCAAACCAACATTTGTTATTGAAGTAGAAGTCCTGGGAGTGCATTCTGACGAAGAACAGCAAAGGTAATAACATTTTTCTTATAGTAAATCTGACTTTGGTGAGGGCTAAACTTGGTGGGTGTCTAAATAGCTAGCCCTGTGATGCCGGGCTATCTACTCAGAATATTGCAAAATGTGCTTTCACCGAAAAGCTATTTTAAAATCGGACATAGCGAGTGCATAGAGGAGTTCTGTATCTATAATTCTTAAAATAATTGTTATGTTTCTTTGTGAATGTTTATCGTGAGTAATTTAGTAAATTCACCAGAAGTTTGCGGGGGGTATGCTAGTTCTGAACGTCACTTGCTAATGTAAAAAGCTGGTTTTTGATATAAATATGAACTTGATTGGGAAACTCCGATTTCAAAAAGGCTTTACAACGAAAGCAAAACATTAGATTATGTCAGCAGAGTACCCAGCTAGAAATAATCAGACACCCATTTTTCAAGCTAGCATATAATGTCACATAAACCCAAACCACAGCTAAATGCAGCACTAACCTTTGATGATCTTCATCAGATGACAACCCTAGGACATTATGTTATACAATACATGCATGTTTTGTTCAATCAAGTTCATATTTATATCAAAAACCAGCTTTTTGACTAGCATGTGACTAGCATTCCCACCAAACACTGCCGGTGAATTTACAAAATTACTCACGATAAACGTTCACAGAAAACATAACAATTATTTTAAGAATTATAGATACAGAACTCCTCTATGCACTCGATATGTCTGATTTTAAAATAGCTTTTCGGTGAAAGCACATTTTGCAATATTCTCAGTAGATAGCCCGGCATCACAGGGCTAGCTATTTAGACACCCAGCAAGTTTAGCACTCACCAAAGTCAGATTTATTATAAGAAAAATGTTATTACCTTTGCTGTTCTTCGTCAGAATGCACTCCCAGGACTTCTACTTCAATAACAAATGTTGGTTTGGTCCCAAATAATCCATTGTTATATCCAAACAGCGGCGTTTTGTTCGTGCGTTCAAGACACTATCCGAAAGGGTAAATAAGGGTGGCGAGCATGGCGCATTTCGTGACAAAAAAATTATAAATATTCCATTACCGTACTTCGAAGCATGTCAACCGCTGTTTAAAATCAATTTTTATGCCATTTTTCTCGTAAAAAAGCGATAATATTCCGACCGGGAATCTGCGTTTAGGTAAACAGACGAAAGAAAATAAAGCATGGGGTCGACTCGGGCACGCGCCTAAGCCCATTGTCCTCTGATCGGCCACTTGCCAAAAGCGATAATGTGTTTCAGCCAGAGGCTGGCTCGATATCGTTCCGCTTTTTCCCGGGCTCTGAGAGCCTATGGGAGCCGTAGGAAGTGTCACTTTATAGCAAAGATCCTCAGTCTTCAATAAAAAGAGCCAAGATGAACAAACACTTGTCAGACAGGCCACTTCCTGCATGGAATCTTCTCAGGTTTTGGCCTGCCATATGAGTTCTGTTATACTCACAGACACCATTCAAACAGTTTTAGAAACTTTAGGGTGTTTTCTATCCAAAGCCAATAATTATATGCATATTCTAGTTACTGGGCAGGAGTAGTAACCAGATTAAATCGGGTACGTTTTTTATCCGGCCGTGTCAATACTGCCCCCTAGCCCTAACAGGTTAACATCACAGTATTAATCCTGGTTTGTTTATCTATCCTGTTAACATCACAGTGTTATGATACTAATCCTGGTTTGTTCATCTATCCTGTTAACACCACAGTGTTATGATACTAATCCTGGTTTGTTCATCTATCCTGTTAACATCACAGTGTTATGATACTAATCCTGGTTTGTTCATCTATCCTGTTAACACCACAGTGTTATGATACTAATCCTGGTTTGTTCATCTATCCTGTTAACACCACAGTGTTATGATACTAATCCTGGTTTGTTCATCTATGCTGTTAGCATCACAGTGTTAATCCTGGTTTGTTCATCTATCCTGTTAGCATCACAGTGTTAATCTTGGTTTGTTCATCTATCCTGTTAACACCACCGTGTTATGATACTAATCCTGGTTTGTTCATCTATCCTGTTAACACCACAGTGTTATGATACTAGTCCTGGTTTGTTCATCTATCCTGTTAACATCACAGTGTTATGATACTAATCCTGGTTTGTTCATCTATCCTGTTAACATCACAGTGTTATGATACTAATCCTGGTTTGTTCATCTATCCTGTTAGCATCACAGTTATCATCACAGTGTTAATCCTGGTTTGTTCATCTATCCTGTTAGCACCACAGTTAGCACCACAGTGTTAATCCTGGTTTGTTCATCTATCCTGTTAGCATCACAGTTAGCATCACAGTGTTAATCCTGGTTTGTTCATCTATCCTGTTAGCATCACAGTTAGCATCACAGTGTTAATCCTGGTTTGTTCATCTATCCTGTTAGCATCACCGTTAGCATCACAGTGTTAATCCTGGTTTGTTCATCTATCCTGTTAGCACCACAGTGTTAATCCTGGTTTGTTTGGGACAGATTGGATCATCCTTGTTTTTCCTTGTTAATGATGTCAGAAGGAGCAGTGGAGGGAAGTGAAGTCCTCCCTGTCACATCCTGTTGGAGAGAAGAGAAGGGGAAGAGAGAAGGAGAGGAGAGGGAGAGGAGGGGAGATGAAGGGAGAGGAGAGAGGAGGAGGAGATAGAGAAGAGGAGGGGATGGGATGGGAGGGGAGGAGGGGGGAGGGGAGGAGGGGGGAGTAGAGAAGAGTAGAGGAGGAGGGGAGATGAGAGGAGGGGAGATGAGAGGAGAGGAGAGGAGAGGAGAGGAGAGGAGAGGAGAGGAGAGGAGAGGAGAGGAGGAGAGGAGAGGAGAGGAGCGGAGGGCAGGGGAAGGGGAAGGGGAGGAGGGGGAGTAGAGAAGAGTAAAGGAGGAAGGGAGATGAGAGGAGAGGAGGGGATGGGAGGGGAGCGGAGGGAAGGGGAGGAGGGGGGAGTAGAGAAGAGTAGAGGAGGAGGGGAGATGAGAGAAGAGGAGAGGAGAGGAAGAGAGGTTATGAAGGACGACAGGGGACATAATACATTTTTGTTATCTGGATGAATAATGAACATGCCCTCATGTGGTCTGGATGGTGTGAAGTCCTGTCAATCATGACACAATCCCACACTGTACAATATACATCCACACTAGGCCCTGGATCATTCTACAAGCTGACAAATCATGTTGGAGAACAAGGACTTCAATGTGTCAACATGTAACGCATGGAAATATTCTCTATTTCACACACACACACACACGCACGCACGCACGCACGCACGCACGCACGCACGCACGCACGCACACACACACACACACACACACACACACACACACACACACACACACACACACACACTCTACTGTACAGTAGTGGATCTGTTAAATAGGTCTATTGAGCAGTTAAATGTCAGCTGTGACCACAGACATTGTGTTTTGTCCCAAACGGCACCCTATTCCCTGTATAGTGCACTGCTTTTGACCAGGGCCAATAGGGAATCCCGTAGGGAAACCCATAGGGCTCTGGTCAGAAGTAGTGCACTATAGAGGGAATAGGGTGCCGTTTGGAACACATGTATTGTGCTGTTGCAGAGAGCGGTAAGGGGCGTGTGGCAGCGAGGGGTCATGACAGGGTTCAGTTGGATTCTAAGGTCACGGAGTCTGCTACAATGTCTTGTTGTACTGAGAGACATTCCTCCAATCAATGAGACTGGAGGGTGAAGGTCGAGGGGTGGGTGGAGTGACTGGGGAGGGTGGAGGGACTGGGGAGGGTGGAGGGACTGGGGAGGGGTGGAGGCACTGGGGAGGGGTGGAGGGACTGGGGAGGGTGGAGGGACTTGGGAGGGATGGAGGCACTGGGGAGGGGTGGAGGGACTGGGGAGGGTGGAGGGACTGGTGAGGGGTGGAGGGACTGGGAAGGGGTGGAGGGACTGGGGAGGGGTGGAGGGACTGGGGAGGGGTGGAGGGACTGGGGAGGGTGGAGGGACTGGTGAGGGGTGGAGGGACTGGGGAGGGATGGAGGGACTGGGGAGAGTGGAGGGTCTGGGGAGGGGTGGAGGGACTGGGGAGGGGTGGAGGGACTGGGGAGGGTGGAGGGACTGGTGAGGGGTGGAGGGACTGGTGAGGGGTGGAGGGACTGGGGAGGGGTGGGGTGGGGTGGGGGAGAGTGGGGGTTAGAGATCACATGAAGAAAGGTTATGGTTGAAGTAGTCAATAATATCTATGCTGCCCTCATTCCTTTCTTCTCCTTCCCTCCAATTCAATTCAATTCAATTCAATTCAATGGGCTTTATTGGCATGAAATGGATAAACAAAAGTAAAATAAACAAAATGTGAACAGTAAACATTACGCTCACAAGTTCCAAAAGAATAGACATTACATATGTCATATTATGTCTATATGCAGTGTTGTAACAATGTGCAAATAGTTAAAGTACAAAAGGGAAAATAAACATAAATATGGGTTGTATTTACAATGGTGTTTGTTCTTCACTGGTTGCCCTTTTCTTGTGGAAACAGGTCACAAATCTTGCTGCTGTGATGTCACACTGTGGTATTTCACCCAGTAGATATGGGAGTTTATCAAAATCAGGTTTGTTTTCAAATTCTTTGTGGATCTGTTTAATCTGAGGGAAATATGTGTCTCTAATATGGTCCTACATTTGGCAGGAGGTTAGGAAGTGCAGCTCAGTTTCCACCTCATTTTGTGGGCAGTGTGCACATAGCCTGTCTTCGCTTGAGAGCCAGGTCTGCCTGCGGCGGCCTTTCTCAATAGCAAGGCTATGCTCACTGAGTCTGTACATAGTCAAAGCTTTCCTTAAGTTTGGGTCAGTCACAGTGGTCAGGTATTCTGCCAAATAACATTCTAGTTTGCTCAGTTTTTTTGTACATTTTTTCCTTTGTGTCAAGTAATTATCTTTTTGTTTTCTCATGATTTGGTTGGGTCTAATTGTGTTGCTGTCCTGGGGATCTGTGGGGTGTGTTTGTGTTTGTGAACAGAGACCCAGGATCAGCTTGCTTAGGGGACTCTTCTCCAGGTTCATCTCTCTGTAGGTGATGACTTTGTTATGTAAAGTTTGCGACTCGCTTCCTTTTAGGTGGTTGTAGAATTTAACGTCTCTTTTCTGGATTTTGATAATTAGCGGGTATCGGCCTAATTCTGCATTGTGTTTGACATTTTACGGTGTACATAGAGGATATTTTAGCAACATTCTGCATGCAGTCTCAATTTGGTGTTTGTCAATTCTTCTCTCCCTACCATCTCCTCTCTTTCTGTCTCCTCTCTATCTCCATCTCATCTCCTCTCTCCCTACCATCTCCTCTCTTTCTGTCTCCTCTCTATCTCCATCTCATCTCCTCTCTCCCTACCATCTCCTCTCTTTCTGTCTCCTCTCTATCTCCATCTCATCTCCTCTCTCCCTACCATCTCCTCTCTATCTCCTCTCTCTCTCCATCTCATCTCCTCTCTCCCTGTCTCCTCCCTATCTCCATCTCATCTCCTCTCTCCCTATCTCCTCTCTGTCTCCTCTCTCCCTATCTCCTCTCTGTCTCCTCTCCATCTCCTCTCTATCTCCTCTCTGTCTCCTCTCTGTCTCCTCTCTGTCTCCTCTCCGTCTCCTATCTTTCTGTCTCCTCTCTATCTCCTCTCTATCTCCTCTCTCTCTTTGTTTTTCTGCACTAACTGTTCTATGTCTTATTGATTGTTCAATGTTGAAATGGAACTTGAAAGTAAGCATTTCATTGGACGATGTATGCCATGCGTATCCCGTACATACGACTAATCTAACTGGAAACTTGGCTGTTATTTTGAGTGCGTAGTGAACTTCTCTCACACTAACTGTGGCTGTATACTGCCCTCTAGTGGTGTGATGTTGTACATACATACATGCATACATGCATACATACATACATACATACATACATACATACATACATACATACATACATACATACAACGTCAAATAGCAGGAGAGATATATTATTTTCCTTTTTTTTATTTTATTCAAATTGAAACCAAAAAGAAAGCAGAAAAAGTTGAACCCACTGATGTAAACAAACTGTTAGGATCCCACCTGGAAGAAGACATGAGTCATCACATGACCGTCTGCAGAAAATTAACAACAGAATCATCATAGAACTCCTTCCTGTTGCATCTTCTTCTAAACACCGGTCCTCTCTCAATTATTTCATTCATTTTCCAAGAGGTTTTTTTCTGTTATCGCTGAATTTTGGTTGAATGTTGTTTTAATGTTTTTTTTCCCCCCCTCAACATTATATCTCCAAAACTAAACTTCCCATTATGTAGAGTCAGGTCAGGTGGGCAGATTTACAAGGTGTGAGCTCAGGACAGATAGCCAATCAGACTCTTTGGTGTTACTTTAATCAGCCAATCAGACTCCTTGGTGTTACTGTACTCAGCCAATCAGCCTCCTTGGTGTTACTTTAATCAGCCTTCTTGGTGGTACTTTAATCAGCCAATCAGCCTCCTTGGTGTTACTGTAATCAGCCAATCAGCCTCCTTGGTGTTACTGTACTCAGCCAATCAGCCTCCTTGGTGTTACTTTAATCAGCCTTCTTGGTGGTACTTTAATCAGCCAATCAGCCTCCTTGGTGTTACTGTAATCAGCCAATCAGCCTCCTTGGTGTTACTGTACTCAGCCAATCAGCCTCCTTGGTGGTACTTTAATCAGCCAATCAGCCTCCTTGGTGTTACTGTAATCAGCCAATCAGCCTCCTTGGTGGTGCTGTAATCAGAACGGTACTGAACAGTATACAGTACAGTTATCACGAGGTAGATCTTGGATATACCATTGTTAAATCTACAAGCCTCGAGAAGCCTCGAGAAGCCTCGAGAAGCCTCGAGGTGGCTCTAAAACAACTTCACCTCCCCAGCCAACACTACGGTTCTGACTGGCTGACTGGCTGACTGGCTCCCCAATACTGAACACTTGATAGCAGCTAACGCATTAAAGTCAATTCTCAAAAAATTGCAACACAAACATTTAAAAAAAAATGTATGTTTTATTTTACTTTTCTTTTTTCCTCTCTCAGACAAGATAGCTAAAGATGAGCAGATAAGCTACCAGAAACTAGCATGGTGTCTTTGCAGACGGTAGTATCCTATCCCTTCAGTAACGGGGCTCAGTGGATGAGCTTTACATCCTGTAACATGGTTTGTGTTTGTTATAACAGTGGAGAGAGATTGTGTGATTTTACATTGGATAAACCACCATCACTATATCAGGGACTGAAGGGTTTACTCTGTTTCTCGAGCAGATTTCTCTCAGATTATATTGGGTTATGATAAAACTGAGCTTTCTCTGTGGCGCAGTTCTCTGACCTGTTACACACCTTGTTGCTGAAGGTATGAGTGACACATGACTGCACCAATGGTAGAACTCTATGAACACCTTAACCCCAGCAGAGCCAATGGGAAGAGTCCTAAGCACACAAGTCCAACCCTCAAACCATCTAATGTACAGTGCATCATACAACAAAAGCAAGAAAGCCAAATGGAAAAGTTAAAATATGAATTTTTAAAAAATCTCTCGCTCTACTCCACTGTCTCTACCTGTTTGTTCTTCTGTGGTATAAAAGCTGTTGTCTGTTGGCTGCATTTGATCCACAGCTATAAAAAGACTAAAGAAAATTGTCACCAATTTCTTTAACACTATTGCTTCATTTTGAACACGTCCCTTTGTACACAGAAACTCTTGTCTATATACGTTTTCACTAGAAGTTGAATTTTTTGGTTATTTTTGTTTCATTTCTTGTTTTGCGATGAGACAAGCAATAGCAGGCAAAAAAAATAAAACTGTAGTACTTTGTAAAAAAAAAATATTGCAAGTAAAAACACACTAATGCCATGTTAAGTAACTAAAACATTTTTCATCGATAAACTGCATTTCCCACAATACAGCGGTTATATATTTTTATTGCCCCCTCCCACCTACTATCACCATGGAGATTCTCTTCTCCCCAAACACAAATGACTACAAACCACATAATTTAAAATCTTCTTCATACAGTTCTCTTTATAACCTGTACATTGATGTCCATAGATTTAATCTCGGTGTATCTGGAACCGTGGAAAGCATTCATAAGCCTCTTGATATGCACTCAAGTCATTATTGTTTTTACAGATGTTTTTAAACAATTTCAGACGAAAGGACCGACGAGTTTCCAACGTCTGAGAAATTAAGGCAAAAAAAATATGTTACTTTTTTTTTTTTTTCCTCTAGAAAACTACATTTTAAATCATGAAAATAATAAAAAATATAGTAGCTTAATATCAAAGGAAGACAACCCGTTTAATTTGTTTGTTTGTTCTCTAGAACTTTCCCTCCTCTTCTATTAAAAAAGTGTCCTGATCTGAAAACCTACCTGCACATTCACACGGATATTTGTCTGTTTGTTCATTTTTAAGTTCATTTTTTTGTCTGTTCTTTTATTTATTTATATTTTTATATGTTTTTCACTTTGTTCTTTTCTTTTTTCGAAGGACGACTCCAGTTTAATGCTGGCCCGCTCAATAAACTCAATGTCCCATACCGCACCTCTCCATCTTCTGAGACTTTATCTAAATCACAATCACAACCTCTCTCCCTCTCCCATCTCTTCTCTCTTCTCTCTCTCTCCCATCTTCTCTCTCTCCCATCTTCTCTCTCTCCCATCTTCTCTCTCTCCCATCTCTTCTCTCTCATCTTCTCTCTTCTCTCTCCCATCTCTTCTCTTTCCCATCTCTATCTCTTCTCTCTCTCTCTCTCTCTCTCAGGACAGATAAAACAAAGTATTTTTTTGATGCCCGTGCAAAGATAAAACGATCTCTTTTTGTCCTCCTTTTGTCATCCATTATTTTTTCCTCCCTCCATCCCTCCAGTGCTTCTGTGCAGCCCCCTGTCTCAAGGCAATGCAGTTACCGGAAACAATCACTCCTCATCCTCTTGTTATCTGAGAAAGAGAAAGAAAATATTTAACCTTTAATTTAACAGGGAGTCATGCTGAGACATAGGTCTCTTTTACAGATGAGCATCACACTATACAGGTCAATACAGGGAGTCATGCTGAGACATAGGTCTCTTTTACAGATGAGCATCACACTATACAGGTCAATACAGAGAGTCATGCTGAGACATAGGTCTCTTTTACAGATGAGCATCACACTATACAGGTCAATACAGGGAGTCATGCTGAGACATAGGTCTCTTTTACAGATGAGCATCACACTATACAGGTCAATACAGGGAGTCATACTGAGACATAAGTCTCTTTTACAGATGAGCATTGTAAACACATCAAATTACACTATACACGTCAATACACATCAAACTACACTATACACATCAATACACATCAAATTACACTATACACATCAAATTACACTATACACATCAATACACATCAAACTACACTATACACATCAAATTACACTATACACATCAAATTACACTATACACATCAATACACATCAAACTACACTATACACATCAATACACATCAAATTACACTATACACGTCAATACACATCAAACTACACTATACACGTCAATACACATCAAACTACACTATACACATCAAATTACACTATACACGTCAATACACATCAAACTACACTATACACGTCAATACACATCAAATTACACTATACACGTCAATACACATCAAATTACACTATACACATCAAATTACACTATACACGTCAATACACATCAAATTACACTATACACATCAATGCACACATCAATATACAAAATACATATCAATATACAATAAACACATCAATATACACAATACAAATTTGTTCTTAACTGACTTAGTTAAATAAAATAAATAAAAATAAATGCAACAATACAAATCAATACACACATCAATATACCCTGTACACATCAATATACCCTGTACACATCAATATACCCTGTACACATCAATATACCCTGTACACATCAATATACCCTGTACACATCAATATACATTAATATACATATCAATATACACTATACACATTAAAACACATCAATATACCCTGTACACATCAATATGCACTATACACATTAATATACACTATACACATTAATATACACTATACACATTAAAACACATCAATATACCCTGTACACATCAATATACCCTGTACACATCAATATACCCTGTACACATCAATATACACTATACACATCAATATACACTATACACATTAATATACATATCAATATACACTATACAGATTAAAACACATCAATATACCCTGTACACATCAATATGCACTATACACATTAATATACATCAATGTACTCTATACACTTCAATATACACTATACACACCAATATACAACAATATACATCAATATACACTAAACACATTAAAACACATCAATATACCCTGTACACATCAATATGCACTATACACATTAATATACACTATACACATTAATATACACTATACACATTAAAACACATCAATATACCCTGTACACATCAATATACCCTGTACACATCAATATACCCTGTACACATCAATATACACTATACACATCAATATACACTATACACATCAATATACACTATACAGATTAAAACACATCAATATACCCTGTACACATCAATATGCACTATACACATTAATATACATCAATGTACTCTATACACTTCAATATACACTATACACACCAATATACAACAATATACACACCAATATACATCAATATACACTAAACACATCAATATACATCAATAGACACTATACACATTAATATACACTATATACATCAACATGCATTAATATACATCAATATACACTATATACCCTGTACACATCAATATGCACTATAAACATTAATATACATCAATGTACACTATACACTTCAATACACTTCAATATACACTATACACACCAATATACAACACTATACACACCAATACACATCAATATACCCTGTACACATCAATCTACACTATACACATCAATATACATCAATATACCCTGTACACATCAATCTACACTATACACATCAATATACATCAATATACCCTGTACACATCAATCTACACTATACACATCAATATACATCAATATACACTATATACATCAACATGCATCAATATACACTATATACATCAATATACATCAATCTACACTATACACACCAATATACAACACTATACACACCAATATACACTAAACACATCAATATACCCTGTACACATCAATCTACACTATACACATCAATATACCCTGTACACATCAATCTACACTATACACATCAATATACATCAATATACACTATACACATCAATACACATCAATATACACTATACACATCAATACACATCAATATACATTAATATACACTATACACATCAATACACATCAATATACACTATACACATCAATACACATTAATATACACTATACACATCAATACACATCAATACACACTATACACATCAATATAGACTATACACATCAATATACACTATATATATATATATATATATATATATATATATAACTACACATCAATATACACTATATACATCAATATACACTATATATCAAAACACATAAATATACACTATATATATCACTACACATCAATATACACTATATACATCAATATACACTATATATATCACTACACATCAATATACACTATATACATCAATATACACTATATATATCACTACACATCAATATACACTATATACATCAATATACACTATATATATATCACTACACATCAATATAGACTATACACACCAATATACACATTACACATCAATACACACCAATATACACATTACACATCAATACACATCAATACACATCAATACACATCAATATACACTATACACACCAATATACACCAATATACAGAAGAAAGCAAAGCAAGAGAAGCGGGGAGAGGGAAAGACAATGAGAGAGACCCCAGCCATCCACAGAGTAGTAGACATGTAGCAGGTGTGTGTGTGTGTGTGTGTGTGTGTGTGTGTGTGTGTGTGTGTGTGTGTGTGTGTGTGTGTGTGTGTGTGTGTGTGTGTGTGTGTGTGTGTGTGTTTACTTAGTCTGTTGGTAGGAGTAGGCAGGTGAGTCGTTGTCCAGGTGTGGCTGTCCGTTAGGGTCCTGTGAGGAGGGGGGTACAGTCTGGGGCGAGTCCTCTGTTACCACTGCCTGATAAGAGAAGGAAGAACCAGGAAAAGACACAGGAAATGAGGTCACAGTTATCATAAGTCAGGAAGAGACACAGGAAATTAGGTCATTGATATCTTTAGGGTTGATTCTTGAGATTTGAGATTCACGTTCATAACTTAGACTTTTTTTGTGAATCATCCAATGATCCCAAATGGAATATACAGTACATTACCCCCCCAAAAAAACACAAACACTTGAATTACAAACTGAGATCTCACAGTCAGGTCACCCCGTGATACAAGTCAGTATTCCACGTCGATCCATGTCTGAGGACGTCGGGAGATAACTTGGAAACCGGACATTAGGGACAACAGTGAACGCTGTTACCTTCAAGTAGGTTTTGGTTTTACTAGGGCATTGTGGACAGGGATGGCAGATGGGCGGTTGCATGTTTGAACCCAGCGATAGAAACCTGTTTTTGAGATTTTTGTATTTAAGCCTATCCCAAACCTTAATTGGAGTTAACGCCTCTGAAACTTTACCTGTAAATACGGCAACATTTCAAATTTGGAACAACATTGAAATTTGACGTTTTGAGAAACATGGATAAACGTCCAATTCTGACTTGAGGCTGTGAGACCTAGTTGGATCTTAATGAGGATTTAAGCCCTTAGTTAAAGTGTGGATGTTATGGGTTTACAGTAAGTACTGCATGGTGCATGGGTGGTGAGTGCAGCTGTTTTATACTTACTTCCATTGGATTAAGGCCTTACTTTGGGAATGTATGTTGAGAGTGTTACTGCTGCATGGTGTGTGTTGTGGGTGGTGTTGGTTAGGGTGTTGTAGGTTATGGTGTTGTGGGTGGTGTTGGTTAGGGTGTTGTGGGTTAGGGTGTTGTGGGTGGTGTGGGTTATGGTGTTGTGGGTTATGGTGTTGTGGGTCAGGGTGTTGTGGGTTATGGTGTTGTATGTTATGGTGTTGTAGGTTATGGTGTTGTAGGTTATGGTGTTGTAGGTTATGGTGTTGTAGGTTATGGTGTTGTGGGTTATGGTGTTGTGGGTTATGGTGTTGTAGGTTATGGTGTTGTGGGTTATGGTGTTGTGGGTTAGGGTGATGTAGGTTAGGGTTAGGATGTTGTAGGTTAGGGTGGTGTGGGTTATGGTGTTGTGGGTTATGGCGTTGTGGGTTATGGCGTTGTGGGTTATGGCATTGTGGGTTATGGCGTTGTGGGTTATGGCGTTGTGGGTTATGGCATTGTGGGTTATGGCGTTGTGGGTTATGGCATTGTGGGTTATGGCATTGTGGGTTATGGCGTTGTGGGTTAGGGTTAGGGTGTTGTGGGTTAGGGTTAGGGTGTTGTGGGTTAGGGTTAGGGTGTTGTGGGTTAGGGTTAGGGTGTTGTGGGTTAGGGTTAGGGTGTTGTGGGTTAGGGTTAGGGTGTTGTGGGTTAGGGTGTTGTAGGTTAGGGTGTTGTGGGTTAGGGTTAGGGTGTTGTAGGTTAGGGTTAGGGTGTTGAGGGTTAGGGTGTTGTAGGTTAGGGTGTTGTAGGTTAGGGTTAGGGTGTTGTGGGTTAGGGTGTTGTAGGTTAGGGTGTTGTAGGTTAGGGTTAGGGTGTTGTAGGTTAGGGTTAGGGTGTTGTAGGTTAGGGTTAGGGTGTTGTAGGTTAGGGTGTTGTAGGTTAGGGTGTTGTAGGTTAGGGTGTTGTAGGTTAGGGTGTTGTAGGTTAGGGTGTTGTAGGTTAGGGTTAGGATGTTGTAGGTTAGGGTTAGGATGTTGTAGGTTAGGGTTAGGATGTTGTAGGTTAGGGTTAGGATGTTGTAGGTTAGGGTTAGGATGTTGTGGGTTAGGGTTAGGGTGTTGTGGGTTAGGGTGTTGTGGGTTATGGTGTTGTAGGTTAGGGTGTTGTAGGTCAGGGTTAGGGTGTTGTAGGTCAGGGTTAGGGTGTTGTAGGTTAGGGTTAGGGTGTTGTAGGTTAGGGTTAGGGTGTTGTAGGTTAGGGTGTTGTAGGTCAGGGTTAGGGTGTTGTAGGTTAGTGTGTTGTAGGTTAGGGTGTTGTAGGTCAGGGTTAGGGTGTTGTAGGTCAGGGTTAGGGTGTTGTAGGTTAGTGTGTTGTAGGTTAGGGTGTTGTAGGTTAGGGTTAGAGTGTTGTAGGTTAGTGTGTTGTAGGTTAGGGTGTTGTAGGTTAGGGTTAGGGTGTTGTAGGTTAGGGTGTTGTAGGTCAGGGTGTTGTAGGTTAGGGTTAGGGTGTTGTAGGTTAGGGTGTTGTAGGTCAGGGTGTTGTAGGTCAGGGTTAGGGTGTTGTAGGTTAGGGTTAGGGTGTTGTAGGTTAGGGTTAGGGTGTTGTAGGTTAGGGTGTTGTAGGTTAGGGTGTTGTAGGGTGTTGTAGGTTAGGGTGTTGTAGGTTAGGGTGTTGTAGGGTGTTGTAGGTTAGGGTGTTGTAGGTTAGGGTTAGGGTGTTGTAGGTTAGGGCTAGGGTGTTGTAGGTTAGGGTGTTGTAGGTCAGGGTTAGGGTGTTGTAGGTTAGTGTGTTGTAGGTTAGGGTGTTGTAGGTTAGGGTTAGGGTGTTGTAGGTTAGGGTTAGGGTGTTGTAGGTTAGGGTTAGGGTGTTGTAGGTTAGGGTGTTGTAGGTTAGGGTTAGGGTGTTGTAGGTTAGGGTGTTGTAGGTTAGGGTGTTGTAGGTTAGGGTGTTGTAGGTTAGGGTGTTGTAGGTTAGGGTTAGGGTGTTGTAGGTTAGGGTGTTGTAGGTTAGGGTGTTGTAGGTTAGGGTTAGGGTGTTGTAGGTTAGGGTTAGGGTGTTGTAGGTTAGGGTTAGGGTGTTGTAGGTTAGGGTTAGGGTGTTGTAGGTTAGGGTGTTGTAGGTTAGGGTGTTGTAGGTTAGGGTGTTGTAGGTTAGGGTTAGGGTGTTGTAGGTTAGGGTTAGGGTGTTGTAGGTTAGGGTTAGTTCTGCATGGTAAAGAGTTTAACTTACGTCTACTGAGAGGGTGGAGCCAGGCACTGCAGTGTACTGAGGAATGTAGGCTTCTTGAACTGGAGCAGCTGCTGCAGACATGTACTGCTGTTAGAGAGCAGGAGAAACACCTTTATATTACAGTCATTTAGCAGAATGACTTACACTCAGTACATTCATCTGCAGATAGCTAGGTGGACCAGTCATAGACAGTACATTCATCTCCAGATAGCTAGGTGGACCAGTCATAGTCAGTACATTCATCTCCAGATAGCTAGGTGGACCAGTCATAGTCAGTACATTCATCTCCAGATAGCTAGGTGGACCAGTCATAGTCAGTACATTCATCTCCAGATAGCTAGGTGGACCAGTCATAGTCAGTACATTCATCTCCAGATAGCTAGGTGGGACAACCACATATCACAGTCATAGTCAATACATTGAGGGGGGGAGGGGTCAAGGTCAGAGTCAGTAAGGGGGGGGGAGGGGTCAAGGTCAGAGTCAGTAAGGGGGGGAGGGGTCAAGGTCAGAGTTAGTAAGGGGGGAGGGGTCAAGGTCAGAGTCAGTAAAAGGGGGAGGGGTCAAGGTCAGAGTCAGTAAAAGGGGGAGGGGTCAAGGTCAGAGTCAGTAAAAGGGGGAGGGGTCAAGGTCAGAGTCAGTAAGGGGGGGAGGGGTCAAGGTCAGAGTTAGTAAGGGGGGGAGGGGTCAAGGTCAGAGTTAGTAAGGGGGGAGGGGTCAAGGTCAGAGTTAGTAAGGGGGGAGGGGTCAAGGTCAGAGTTAGTAAGGGGGGGAGGGGTCAAGGTCAGAGTCAGTAAGGGGGGGAGGGGTCAAGGTCAGAGTTAGTAAGGGGGGGAGGGGTCAAGGTCAGAGTTAGTAAGGGGGGGAGGGGTTAACTGGGAGTGTTAGTACACGAAAGGCTTTTATTTTTTGGGGGGGGGGTTGAGAAGGGGGGTGCTGTGGGTTTCTTTAAGATACAGAAAAGGAAACAAATTAGAGAACAGAGATCTGGAGGGGGGTTACAGTGAGATTAGTAGGAGAACAGAGATCTGGAGGGGGGTTACAGTGAGATTAGTAGGAGAACAGAGACCTGGAGGGGGGTTACAGTGAGATTAGTAGGAGAACAGAGACCTGGAGGGGGGTTACAGTGAGATTAGTAGGAGAACAGAGATCTGGAGGGGGGTTACAGTGAGATTAGTAGGAGAACAGAGACCTGGAGGGGGGTTACAGTGAGATTAGTAGGAGAACAGAGACCTGGAGGGGGGTTACAGTGAGATTAGTAGGAGAACAGAGACCTGGAGGGGGGTTACAGTGAGATTAGTAGGAGAACAGAGATCTGGAGGGGGGTTACAGTGAGATTAGTAGGAGAACAGACCTGGAGGGGGGTTACAGTGAGATTAGTAGGAGAACAGAGACCTGGAGGGGGGTTACAGTGAGATTAGTAGGAGAACAGAGACCTGGAGGGGGGTTACAGTGAGATTAGTAGGAGAACAGAGACCTGGAGGGGGGGGTTACAGTGAGATTAGTAGGAGAACAGAGACCTGGAGGGGGGTTACAGTGAGTTTAGTAGGAGAACAGAGACCTGGAGGGGGGGGGTTACAGTGAGATTAGTAGGAGAACAGAGATCTGGAGGGGGGTTGTAGTGAGATTAGTAGGAGAACAGACCTGGAGGGGGGTTACAGTGAGATTAGTAGGAGAACAGAGACCTGGAGGGGGGTTACAGTGAGATTAGTAGGAGAACAGAGATCTGGAGGGGGGTTACAGTGAGATTAGTAGGAGAACAGAGACCTGGAGGGGGGTTACAGTGAGATTAGTAGGAGAACAGACCTGGAGGGGGGTTACAGTGAGATTAGTAGGAGAACAGAGACCTGGAGGGGGGTTACAGTGAGATTAGTAGGAGAACAGAGATCTGGAGGGGGGTTACAGTGAGATTAGTAGGAGAACAGAGATCTGGAGGGGGGTTACAGTGAGATTAGTAGGAGAACAGAGACCTGGAGGGGGGTTACAGTGAGATTGGTAAGAAAAGAACAGAATTCTTTAACCAGGGGCGGGGCCTTCGTCAGGGTTGCAATCTGAGCCCTGCACTCTTCAATATTTACATTAACGAATTGGCCACTATTCTAGAAAAATCCTCAGCCCCTGGTGTTAGTCTCCACAATTCAGAAGTTAAATGCCTACTCTTCGCAGATGACCTATGCCTGATGTCACCCACAGCACCTGGCCTACAGCAGAGCCTGGACCTGCTAGAACAGTACTGCCAGACCTGGGCCCTGGCAGTAAACCCCAAAAAGACTAAAATAATGATTTTCCAGAGAAGATCCAGATCTCAGGGAATTAGACCAAAGTTCTCAATTGGTACAAAATATATAGAGTACTGTACACACTACAATTACTTAGGTTTAAAAATAAGCTCAACTGGACACCTTAATGAGGCAGTGAATGAACTGAGAGAGAAAGCACGCAGGGCATTCTACGTCATTAAAAAGCAAATTCAAATTGAAATACCTATTAAAATTTGGCTAAAACTAATTGAATATGTCATTGAACCAATTGCACTTTATGGCAGCGAGGTGTGGGGTCCACTTGCAAAACAAGATTTCATCAAATGGGACAAACACCCCATTGAAACCCTACATGCAGAGTTCTGTAAGATTCTCCTACGTGTCCAGAGGAAAACTACAAACAATGCATGCAGGGCAGAATTAGGCCAATATCCACTAATAATAAAAACTCAAAAAAGAGCAATTAAGTTTTGGAAACATCTAAAATACAGTGACCCCCTCTCATATCATTACCAAGCCCTGCAATGCCAAGAGCTGAGCAAAGAAAAGAGTCCCCTCATCCAGCTGGTCCTGGGGCTGAGTTCACAAACCTGTTCTACTAACACACTGAAGCCTCAGGACCCTCATCCAGCTGGTCCTGGGGCTGAGTTCACAAACCTGTTCTACTAACACACTGAAGCCTCAGGACCAGAACATCCAATCAATCAGAATAAACCAAATTACAACACAGTCAAAACAAAACTACATTACTTATTGGGAAACACAAGCACAAACACAAAGCAAAATGCAGTGCTATCTGGCCCTAAATCGACAGTACACTATGGCTAAATATTTGACCATGGTTACTGATCAAAACCTTAGAAAAACCTTGACAAAGTACAGGCTCAGTGAGCACAGCCTTGCCATTGAGAAGGGTAGACACAGGAAAACCTGGCTCCCTGTAGAGGAAAGGCTGTGCAACCACTGCACCACAGCAGAACCTGAGACGGAGCTACATTTCCTGACAAAATGTCAAAAATATAAAACAATTAGAGAGTGTCATTTCCCCAAATTTGAAACCCTTATTCAAGGTTTCAAAGACCTCTCTGATGAGGATAGGCTACCCGTCCTGTTGGGGGAGGACGCAGAGAGCTGTGGGTTGGCAGCGCACTACATTGCTGTCTGCCATAAGTTGAGGGACAGTGTCTGACAGACCAATAAACCTGCACATGTCCTCTACTGTATGATTATTGTTATTGTTCAATGTGTTGGTTATTTTGACCCTTGGTTATTGTTGTTACTGTTGTCCCGTTGACAATATTTGATTCTCATTTTTATTTATTTTTATATTGTAAATATCCAAAATAAGCTTTGGCAATATGTATATTGTTACGTCATGCCAATAAAGCGAATTGAATTGAATTGAATTGAATTGATTAGTAGGAGAACACGACCTGGAGGGGGGTTACAGTGAGATTAGTAGGAGAACACGACCTGGAGGGGGGTTACAGTGAGATTAGTAGGAGAACACGACCTGGAGGGGGGTTACAGTGAGATTAGTAGGAGAACAGCCTCTAGTAAAGATGAGGTCAAGCCTATTGCCGTGTGAGCGGGAGAGGACTGGGAAAGAGTGAGGCAAGCTGGCAAGGAGGCAAGGAGGAAATGGAAGGAGTTGAAAATAAATTCATCGAAAGCAGACGTCGGGAGGTTGATGTTGCCAAGTACGAAGATCAATGAGCCATCGTCAGGAAATGAGTTTATCAAGGTGTCAAGTTTATTAAAAAGACTAAGGACACCTGGTGGGGGAGAGATGACACAGCAGGATTACAGTCAGAGGGACTTACGGTTCCTGTGTTTCCCAGAGACATGTGGTTCATCTGATGTGTTATAGGAGCCATCATACTGGAGGGCTGCATGGGCAGGGAGAGGTCCATAGCTGGGGTTATCACAGCACCCTGGTGGATGGAGGGGAGAGAGAGGGAGAGGGGGAGAGAGAGGGAGAGAGGGAGAGGGGGAGAGAGACAGGGAGAGAGAGAGGGGAATAGAGAGAGAGAGAGAGAGAGAGAGAGACAGGGAGAGAGAGAGAGAGAGAGAGAGAGAGAGCCAGGGAGAGAGAGAGAGGAGATGCTGATGAAAATGTGTTCTTAGAAACATGAGATACTGTATTAAAACTGTCTAAATGAGATACTGTATTAATCTTACATCTAGGTGTTCTGCTAGCGGAACACCGCTCCAATATCCAATGATAGAGCGTGGCGCGAATTACAAACTCCTCAAAAATCCAAAAACTTCAATATATCGTTTCCAAATAATGATGTTAGACAAGAAAACATTTTTTGAGAGGGTTGAAAATGGATTGTTTCTCCATGTAACCCACATACAAATTAGCATAGTTAGGAGCCATGGGGGATCCCATAGCAGTACCCTTCGTCTGAATAAAGAAATCATTTAGAAACATGAAATAGTTATGTGTGAGTACTATTTCAGCCAATGTTATAATGCAGGCACTGGAAGGTAGTTCATTAGGGTCACGTTGCAGAAGAAAATGTTCCATGGCTTCAATACCGCCCCCAAGTGGAATATGTGTATAACGACTCAACATCAAAAGTAACTAACAAGGTGTTCTCAGGCAGAGGATCAAGAGATTCAATGATAGAGATCATACTGCTGGTGTCCTTTACAAGTAACATTCTTGTGTAATTTCGGCAAAGTATAGAAAGTGGCAATTTTAAGGTGTTGAATGGCCAGAAAGTCATATTCTTTTTTGGTTATCTGACCAGAATTTAAATAACCATCTAGGACAGTAAAGATAGTATTCTGAAATTGGGAAGTAGGGTCACTTCTGAGTTTCTTGTAAAAGGTGTTGTCAAGCAGTTGTCTATGACACTCATTTACATAAGCTGTCCTACCCATGAGTACAACCGACCCACCCTTATCAGCAGGACGAATAAGGACTGACGTATCGGATTGTAAGTCAAGCAAAGCTTGTTTTTCATCCTTAGGTAAATTATGGAAAGATTTGAACTCCTGTTTGTTCTTAAGGAGATGAACAACATATTTTTCAACAAGTCTGCAATATGTCTCGATAGAGTGATTGCGATTGGCTGGAGGTACAAAATAACTCTTGCTTCTAAAAGGAGTCGGAGTATGTACAGGTAAGTAACCTACTGGTTCAATAGAAGTGTCAGGCTTAGGGGAGCTAAAGTATTCCCTTAAACGGATGTTTCTAAAAAAACTTAAACACGTCTACCTTAACGTCAAAATCGTTGCACTGTGTTGTAGGCACAAAGATAAGCCTTTATTAAGCAAAGAGACATGGGCAGGGCTCAATATCTTGCTTGATAAATTAAAGACACTCAGTCCCGTGGGTTCTGGGACCGTGTGAACGGTCTCCTCTGCCTCTGATAGTCGTTTCTTCTTACCCCGTCGGGTGCGGCATCTCGTCGATGCGCGTGCCTGCGGCCACCTGCGCCCTTCCGTCGGCCCAGTCTCTCGTTGAATAAAAACCTGCCACTGGAAGCCGATGAGGCGCTGGTTGTAGAGTGTTGGTCAGACGGGGGTGGATCAAAGTAAGTGTCATCCCTCCTGCGTCTGACATGGAGAGGAGTAGCAGGACCTCCTCTGTCAGGGTTTCTCCAGAAGTAGACTTTATCCTCGGCCTTATCTTTTTTGTCTTGGTTGAATTTCTTGATTTTAAGTTCCTTTATTTCTGTAGACAACTTGTCCGGGAGCGCTTGGTTAGTTCTCATCAGTTCATTGAATATGACATCATCATTAACAGCTATTTGTAGAGCTGTGCGTTTGTCTTTAATCGTATTATCCATTTCACTAAAATCCTTTTTCAACTGGTCAACAATTAATGTCATTAAATCAATAGAGCATTTGTTCAGGATGGCACACCAGCGCTCACAGAAATCATCTGTGCGCTGTCCCAATGAAGGCTCTTTTTGCCACCTGAGTCCCCGTGGAATAATGCCTTGACGCACGTAATCACTAAGAGTGACTATATGTAGATGCGTTCTCGTCTGGCGCTTAGATAAATGTGACAGTTTAGTTTGCTGTAGTTTGCCCTACAGCCAATTCTGTCGAATCAAAAGAATTTGTATAAAACAAATCAGATTTCGACAGAAATATGGCTGAGACGCAAGGAAAGTTCAAGGAGAGGGGGTACAACAATGATCAGATTAATATTGCCATTGAGAAAATTCAAAACAAAACATGACCTTTTTCAAGGTCAGTCTCGTAAAAAGACGCATTCTTGCGTTCTCACTACCCGCTATTCAAAGTGCTCTGAACAAATTAAAGGAATCGTTCACAAACATTGGCACATTCTGAAATATGATGATAGTCTCGGTAATGTGTTTTCTGACCTTCCCCTGGTCGTATTCTCGCGGGGCAGAAATCTCAGAGACCAATTGGTACATCTGATTTACCACCCCAAGATATTCCTGAACAACGTCTATTTGCGCCCCTACTGGATGGAAATTACAAGTGTAATGGCTGTGCTCAATGCAATGGCACTTATAAATGTAGATCCTTCAAACACCCCCAAACAGGGAAATCTATCCCAATTAAAGGTGTTATTACGTGTTCCACTAAGGCAGTTATTTATCTTATAACTTGTCCTTGTGGTAAAAATTATGTGGGTAAAACAAAGCGTGAATTAAAAGTACGTATCTCAGAGCATCGTAGCACCATTAGGTGCAAAAACTTGACTTACCCAGTTGCGGCCCACTTTTTGGAAGCAAACCATTCGATTTCGTCTCTGCGTTATATTGGCATCGAACATGTCACCCTCCCGAGGAGAGGGTGTGACCTTGATAATTTATTGTTGAAACGAGAGGCTGGCTGGATCTTTAATTTAAAGACCCTTGCTCCCTTCGGTCTCAACATAGACTTTGATCTGAGGCCATTCTTGTGATTTTGCCATTGTAATTGTTTGTTAGATACATTTTAGACTACAAATGCTATGATCGTATGCTATCCATTTGTTTGTCTTTTGTATGTTCTTTGTATGCCATTTTTTAAATATTTGAGTTAACCAATGATATTAGGCCACATTTGGCCATGATTACAAACACCTGTGTGTCTCTTGACACTATATAAATGACTCATCTCGCAGTGTTTGTGATGATACCCTGATGAAGACAGCTTTGCTGTCCAAACGTTGGTTATTAGGTTATTACATTTTTGCATCTGAGCTCTTTAGAGTGTGCGGCTTTCCCTTATTTTCTAGTTTTCTACTCCGCTAGCCAGCACCTCGCCTTTATAGGTGTGCGTTTCTTTTCTCTAGATTGGTCAACACTACTGACAGGTCTAACACTACTGACAGGTCTAACAGTACTGACAGGTCTAACAGTACTGACAGGTCAACACTACTGACAGGTCAACACTACTGACAGGTCTAACAGTACTGACAGGTCAACACTACTGACAGGTCTAACAGTACTGACAGGTCTAACAGTACTGACAGGTCTAACAGTACTGACAGGTCAACACTACTGACAGGTCAACACTACTGACAGGTCTAACACTACTGACAGGTCAACACTACTGACAGGTCTAACAGTACTGACAGGTCTAACAGTACTGACAGGTCTAACAGTACTGACAGGTCTAACAGTACTGACAGTTCTAACAGTGCTGACAGGTCAACACTACTGACATGTCTAACACTACTGACATGTCTAACACTACTGACAGTTCTAACACTACTGACAGGTCTAACACTACTGACAGGTCTAACACTACTGACAGGTCAACACTACTGACAGTTCTAACAGTACTGACAGTTCTAACAGTACTGACAGGTCAACACTACTGACAGGTCAACACTACTGACAGGTCAACACTACTGACAGGTCTCACACTACTGACAGGTCTCACACTACTGACAGGTCTCACACTACTGACAGGTCAACACTACTGACAGGTCTAATACTACTGACAGGTCTAACACTACTGACAGGTCTAACACTACTGACAGGTCAACACTACTGACAGGTCTAACACTACTGACAGGTATAACACTACTGACAGGTCTAATACTACTGACAGGTCAACACTACTGACAGGTAAACACTACTGACAGGTCTAACACTACTGACAGGTCTAACAGTACTGACAGGTCTAACACTACTGACAGTTCTAACACTACTGACAGTTCTAACAGTACTGACAGGTCTAACACTACTGACAGGTCTAACACTACTGACAGGTGTAACACCACTGACAGTTCTAACAGTACTGACAGGTCTAACACTACTGACAGGTTTAACACCACTGACAGTTCTAACACCAGTGACAGGTCTAACACCACTGACAGTTCTAACACCACTGGCAGTTCTAACACCACTGACAGTTCTAACACTACTGACAGGTCTAACACTACTGACAGGTCTAACACTACTGACAGGTCTATCTAAGGTCAGTCTACACAGAAGTTAACAAATCATCTGTCCACCACACAGCCTGATCTGACAGAACTCTTATTCAGATCACAAAGTAGTCACCACATTAGATTAGACAGTTTTACAGTAAGTTTCTCTTTATCCGAAAAAATAGTTTTTCACATAAAACTTTGTATTGCGTTTTTTCCCAATACAGCACACTCCTCTTGTAAGAATAACAACCATGATTCACCCTGGATAATTGATTCTTAAAGAATGTATTCTTAATTGATTCTTAAACAATTGATTCTTAAATAATGCATTTTTAATTTATTCTTAAAGAATGTATTCTTAATTTATTCTTAAAGAATGTATTCTTAATTGATTCTTAAAGAATGTATTCATATTTGATTCTTAAACACTGTATTCTTAATTGATTCTTAAATAATGTATTTTTAATTGATTCTTAAACAATGTATTCTTAATTGATTCTTAAACAATGTATTCTTAATTGATTCTTAAACAATGTATCCTTAATTGATTCTTAAACAATGTATTCTTAATTGATTCTTAAACAATGTATTCTTAATTGATTCTTAAACAATCTATTCTTAATTGATTCTTAAACAATGTATCCTTAATTGATTATTTAAAGGGAAGCACATAGCGTAGGCATATTTCAGTCCTGTAGTTTCTGGAAATGATTTGTGTATTATCTTAACCCCCAAAATGACCTCCTGATAATGTCCACTGAACTGACACATGTTTTACTCACACGCACAAGCATGCGCACACGTGCACACGCGCACATGCACACAGGGATTACTTCACTTTCAGAGACCCTTTTGATTGGCAGATCTGAATACCAGGGTTGTTGCCATTAGCCACATTTCCAATATTAAAGTATGGGAACAGTCTCTCAGTGAATCTGACTTTAAGAGTGTAGATAGGTGTCATGAGTTTGGGGTCGTAGAAGGACACCTCCCCTCTGTTGTAGTCCAGCTGCACTCTGATCCTCTGGGGTCTCCTCTTCAGAGCGATGATGTCACCTCCTCCTCCTATGTACGTCCCACTGTGCTGCGATATACACCACATTCCATTCTTTGGTGTTGCATCACGCTCCCGCTTCCTGTCAATGGACTCTTTAGCCACGCCCAAAACCCAGTCAGGATGGTCCCCCACCTCCAGCTCCCAGCTGTGTGTTCCTGAGCTGAACCCCTCAGAGCCAAGAACATTTGTGTACCTCATAAATCGCTCTGGGTTGTTAACGAACGGCTGGGATGTGCCTGGTCTTCTCACACTGGTCAGATCATCAGTCAGAGAGAGACTGGGATGTGCAGTGTTTGGGTCCAGAATCACAGGAGTGTATTTGAGGATCCCCTGCATCTTCTCCCAGACTCTGAACTGCAGGTTTCCCAGGTGTTTGGCCTCGTCTATCAGAGCTCCTGAGACCAGCTGTGGATACAGCAGTAAGTACTGGGATCTTTCCTTTGTGGTCTTGAAGTTCTGCAGGAATGAGATGTCTTCAGCTTTCAGCTCCTCCTCTATGGTTCTGATTGCGTCTGAAAGTGATGATATCTTTCTGCTCATCTCTTCAATCTTCTTTTTCATCATCTGACTCTTCTGCTCCTCTTCCTCCCTCAGTGCTGCTATCCTGGCTGCCTCTTCATCTCGTAGAAACTGGTGAAGCTTCTTAAACTCGTAGTTAATCTGTTTCTCTGTGTGCTGAACCTGACTTTGAATGTGTTCTGCTGTTTTATCACAGGTTAGTTTAATGTCATTAAAGAGCTCTAGGTTCTTCTGTAAGGGCTTCAGGGCAGTGTGCAGTTCCTCCTTAACCTGTTGGGTCTAGGGGGCAGCATTTGCACGTCTGGATAAAAAAAATGTACCCGATTTAATCTGGTTACTAATCCTACCCAGTAACTAGAATATGCATATACTTATTATATATGGATAGAAAACACTCTAAAGTTTCCAAAACTGTTTGAATGGTGTCTGTGAGTATAACAGAACTCATTTGGCAGGCAAAACCCTGAGACATTTTCTGACAGGAAGTGGATACCTGATGTGTTGTATTGACTTTAAACCTATCCCATTGAAAAACACAGGGGTTTAGGAATATTTTGGCACTTCCTATTGCTTCCACTAGATGTCACCAGCCTTTACAAAGTGTTTTGAGTCTTCTGGAGGGAGATCTGACCGAACAAGAGCCATGGAACGGTGATGTCCCATTAGACACCTGGCGCGCTACTTCATGTTGGGTACCCTCGTTCCAATACGTTATAAAAGAGTATGCATTCGTCCACCTTGAATATTATTCATGTTCTGGTTAAAAAAGGCCCTAATGATTTATGCTATACAACGTTTGACATGTTTGAACGAACGGAAATATATTTTTTCCCCTCGTTCATGACGAGAAGTCCGGCTGGCTTACATCATGTGCTAACGAGACGGAGATTTTTGGACATAAATGATGAGCTTTTTTGAACAAAACTACATTCGTTATGGACCTGTGATACCTGGAAGTGACATCTGATGAAGAGAATCAAAGGTAATGGATTATTTACATAGTATTTTCGATTTTAGATCTCCCCAACATGACGTCTAGTCTGTATCGCAACGCGTATTTTTCTGGTCGCAGTGCTCAGATTATTGCAAAGTGTGATTTCCCAGTAAGGTTATTTTTAAATCTGGCAAGTTGATTGCGTTCAAGAGATGTAAATCTATAATTCTTTAAATGACAATATAATATTTTACCAATGTTTTCTAATTTTAATTATTTAATTTCTGACGCTGACTTGACTGCCGGTTATTGGAGGGAAACGATTTCCTCAACATCAATGCCATAGTAAAACGCTGTTTTTGTATATAAATATGAACTTGATAGAACTAAAAATGCATGCATTGTCTAACATAATGTCCTAGGAGTGTCATCTGATGGAGATTGTAAAAGGTTAGTGCATCATTTTAGCTGGTTTTATGGTTTTGGTGACCCTGTCTTTGACTTGACAAAACATTACACACAACTCTTGTAAATGTACTGTCCTAACATACTCTAAATTTATGCTTTCGCCGTAAAACCTTTTTGAAATCGTAAAACGTGGTTAGATTAAGGAGATGTTTATCTTTCAAATGGTGTAACATAGTTGTATTTTTGAAAAATTTGAATTTTGACATTTATTTGGATTCAAATTTGCCGCTCTTGAAATGCACCTGCTGTTGATGGAGTGCACCACGGGTGGCACGCTAGCGTCCCACCTAGCCCCAAGAGGTTAAGCTCCTGGACAACCTCATCTACAGGGACACAGTCATGAGATTTATGTACCTTTGAATCGCGACACACCAAGCAGATAGGCTGTTTATCCTTCAGACAGAAGAGTTTGAATTTCTCACTGTGCAGACTGCAGAGCACCTCAGACTCAGCTGAAGCTCTCTGACTCCCCTCCTGTATCTCAGACCCAACTGAAGCTCTCTTGCTTCTCTCCTGTAAGAAGGCTTCACATGCGTCATTTAACGCCAGGTTACGAGGAGGTTGAGTCGTAGCTATAGGAAATCTTCTCCTACAAACTGGACATTTCCAAGGTTTCTTATCCGCCCAGTATTCCTGCTGACAGACTTTACAGAAGCTGTGGCCACATGCCAGGATGACAGGATCCTTGAAGATGTCACAGCAGATAGGACAGGAGAATCTGTCTTCTGGTAGAGATGATCCGGATGCCATTATCTCACACCGCTCCTCTCCCTGTTCTGTAACAGCTTCTGTACTTTACTCTCCACAGCTTCCACTTTTCAAGGGAAAGTAATCCACTCAAATACAGTCCCAAATCCCCCCCCCCCCCTCCCCCCCAAAAAAGGTGAAGCTGCACTTGGAGATGACAGTTCTGACAACGATATGTCCTTCTAAAATCTCTCTGTCTTACCACATGAATCCCCCCCCCCCAAAAAACCCCATTGTGGATTCAGCTAGAGCGGAACACCGTAGAGCTCAACGTGTAACAGTAGTGAGCTGTACTCAGCTTGCCCTCAGCGTTTACAGACAACCAAGAGTGGTTAGACAGGTAAGTTGTGTGTTTCAGTTTGATGCCAACAAAGCCCTGATCAGCCAATCAGCGATGACATTTTGAGAGGTCGTTTACATTTTGGGTTATCAAGAAACCTTTATATCATGCAGGAAAAAGGATTGGTTGAACTTGTGTAGTGGTGTAACTATAGGAGAATGACTGGAATGTAATAGCTGGTTTTACATATAATGACTAAGGTTTTTTTAATTGTATCGGTCAGTGCCCCTCAAAACTTACAGGGAGTGATCACACCTCTGTTGGTACTAGTGACAACAACAAACAGTAACTCCCTGTTGACACCACAGTAAGCTGGGTGGCTTGGTTCTCCTATCCTTACTGGGACCGAAAATCCTCAAAAGTCCCCACAAGTATGGTAAAACAAGGAAAATATGCTCTCTCCTGGGGCCATTTCATACGTCCCCATGAGGAGAAAGGCTATTTTAAACTTAGGGGTTTGGATTAGGGTTAGGGTTACGGTTAGGGTAAGGGTTTAGTGGTTAGGTTCAGGGTTACAGGTCAGGGTAAGGGTTATTTTAAGGGTTAGGTTTAGGGTTAAGGGTTAGGGTAAGGGGGTTAGGTTTAGGGTTAGGTTTAGGGTTAGGGTAAGGGTTAGGGTTATGGGTTAGGTTTAGGGTTATAGGTTAGGGTAAGGGTTAGGTTTAGGGTTAGGTTTAGGGTTAGGGTAAGGGTTAGGGTTATGGGTTAGGTTTAGGGTTATAGGTTAGGGTAAGGGTTAGGTTTAGGGTTAGGTTTAGTATAGGTTAGGGGAAGGGTTATTTTAAGGGTTAGGTTTAGGGTTAAGGGTTAGGTTTAGGGTTAAGGGTTAGGTTTAGGGTTATAGGTTAGGGAAAATAGGATTTTGAATGGAAATACATGTTAGGGTCCCCAGAAGGATAGAAACTGTAGGGAGCTGGAAGTGGCACAGTACTGTTTATTTCTGTCAAGTACCGATAGTTAACATTTATATTTACATTTTAGTCATTTAGCAGACGCTCTTATCCAGAGCGACTTACAGTAGTGAATGCATACATTTCATTTCATGCATTTAATGTTTTTTTTTTTGTACTGTTAACAAGAACAAGCTCTCAGGATGTCTGGAATCAAACCTATTTACCACACACACACACACACACACACACACACACACACACACACACACACACACACACACACACACACACACACACAGGAAGCAGAAGGAGATGATTCAGAATGAAGCAGCACCTGTGTTAACTAAGACCAGAGGTAGATCACATGACACCTAGACCAGAGGTAGATCACATGACACCTAGACCAGAGGTAGATCACATGACACCTAGACCAGAGGTAGATCACATGACACCTAGACCAGAGGTAGATCACATGACACCTAGACCAGAGGTAGATCACATGACACCTAGACCAGAGGTAGATCACATGACACCTAGACCAGAGGTAGATCACATGACACCTAGACCAGAGGTAGATCACATGACACCAAGACCAGAGGTAGATCACATGACACCTAGACCAGAGGTAGATCACATGACACCAAGACCAGAGGTAAACCACATGACACCTAGACCAGAGGTAGATCACATGACACCTAGACCAGAGGTAGATCACATGACACCTAGACCAGAGGTAGATCACATGACACCTAGACCAGAGGTAGATCACATGACACCTAGACCAGAGGTAGATCACATGACACCTAGACCAAAGGTAGACCACATGACACCTAGACCAGAGGTAGATCACATGACACCTAGACCAGAGGTAGATCACATGACACCTAGACCAAAGGTAGATCACATGACACCTAGACCAGAGGTAGATCACATGACACCAAGACCAGAGGTAGATCACATGACACCAAGACCAGAGGTAGATCACATGACACCTAGACCAGAGGTAGATCACATGACACCTAGACCAGAGGTAGATCACATGACACCTAGACCAGAGGTAGATCACATGACACCTAGACCAGAGGTAGATCACATGACACCTAGACCAGAGGTAGATCACATGACACCAAGACCAGAGGTAGATCACATGACACCTAGACCAGAGGTAGATCACATGACACCTAGACCAGAGGTAGATCACATGACACCTAGACCAGAGGTAGATCACATGACACCTAGACCAGAGGTAGATCACATGACACCTAGACCAGAGGTAGATCACATGACACCTAGACCAGAGGAAGATCACATGACAAGACCAGAGGAAGTCTCATCAGGCCAGGATCCTAGTGGCTGAAGGAAGTCTCGCCAGGACCATAGTGGCTGAAGGAAGTCTCAGCAGGCCAGGACCATAGTGGCTGAAGGAAGTCTCACCAGGCCAGGACCATAGTGGCTGAAGGAAGTCTCACCAGGCCAGGATCATAGTGGCTGAAGGAAGTCTCACCAGGCCAGGACCATAGTGAATGAAGGAAGTCTCACCAGGCCAGGACCATAGTGGCTGAAGGAAGTCTCACCAGGCCAGGATCATAGTGGCTGAAGGAAGTCTCACCAGGCCAGGATCATAGTGGCTGAAGGAAGTCTCACCAGGCCAGGACCATAGTGGCTGAAGGAAGTCTCAGCAGGCCAGGACCATAGTGGATGAAGGAAGTCTCGCCAGGACCATAGTGGCTGAAGGAAGTCTCACCAGGCCAGGATCATAGTGGCTGAAGGAAGTCTCACCAGGCCAGGACCATAGTGGCTGAAGGAAGTCTCACCAGGCCAGGATCATAGTGGCTGAAGGAAGTCTCACCAGGCCAGGACCATAGTGAATGAAGGAAGTCTCACCAGGCCAGGATCATAGTGGCTGAAGGAAGTCTCACCAGGCCAGGATCCTAGTGGCTGAAGGAAGTCTCACCAGGCCAGGATCCTAGTGGCTGAAGGAAGTCTCACCAGGCCAGGACCATAGTGAATGAAGGAAGTCTCACCAGGCCAGGACCATAGTGGCTGAAGGAAGTCTCACCAGGCCAGGACCATAATGGCTGAAGGAAGTCTCACCAGGCCAGGACCATAGTGGCTGAAGGAAGTCTCACCAGGCCAGGACCATAGTGGCTGAAGGAAGTCTCACCAGGCCAGGACCATAGTGGCTGAAGGAAGTCTTAACAAGGTGAACTATGTAAACCAGTTACAGCAGCAGGAGGTAAACACTGAGGTAAGTGGACACTAGATGTGAAAAGTAGCATGCTGCTACTGCTGCATAGTAGCACCTTTCTCTCTCTCACTCTCACTCTCACTCACACACACACACACACACACACACACACACACACACACACACACACACACACACACACACACACACACACTCACACACACACACACACACATTATGGCTGCAATTGTCATTTGACCAGTAGGGGGCAGGCTTTCATTGTTGATGTGGCTGTATAAAGCAGTCCAGTATAGGCCTGTGCTGTAATCCTTCATCTCCCCTGTCCAGTTCCATTCCTCCATGTTGGGTTCATGTTCAGTTCCCATGCTCCACCCAAGCCCCTCCCTGCTCCACCTTAGCCCCAAACCCCTCACTGTGACTGGGCTACAGACAGACAGATTCCAGGTCACAGCTGCTCTGTTCTGTTATAGCAGACTGGAAGGCTGACTACATCAGTACTACAGCTGACTACATCAGTACTACAGCAGACTACATCACTACTACATCAGTACTACATCAGTACTACAGCTGACTACATCAGTACTACCGCTGACTACATCAGTACTACCGATGACTACATCAGTACTACCGATGACTACATCAGTACTACCGATGACGACATCACGACTACATCAGTACTACATCAGTACTACCTCAGTACTACAGCTGACTACCTCAGTACTACAGCTGACTACATCAGTACTACCGCTGACTACATCAGTACTACCGCTGACTACATCAGTACTACATCAGTACTACCTCAGTACTACAGCTGACTACCTCAGTACTACAGCTAACTACATCAGTACTACCGCTGACTACATCAGTACTACCGCTGACTACATCAGTACTACATCAGTACTACCTCAGTACTACAGCTGACTACCTCAGTACTACAGCTGACTACATCAGTACTACCGCTGACTACATCAGTACTACCGCTGACTACATCAGTACTACCGCTGACTACCTCAGTACTACCGCTGACTACCTCAGTACTACCGCTGACTACCTCAGTACTACAGCTGACTACCTCAGTACTACAGCTGACTACCTCAGTACTACAGCTGACTACCTCAGTACTACAGTTGACTACCTCAGTACTACAGCTGACTACCTCAGTACTACAGCTGACTACCTCAGTACTACAGCTGACTACATCAGTACTACAGCTGACTACATCAGTACTACAGCTGACTACATCAGTACTACAGCAGACTACATCAGTACAACAGCAGACTACATCAGTACTACAGCTGACTACATCAGCACTACAGTTGACTACATCAGTACTACAGCTGACTACATCAGTAGTACAGCTGACTACATCAGTACTACAGTTGACTACATCAGTACTACAGCTGACTACATCAGTACTACAGTTGACTACATCAGTACTACAGTTGACTACCTCAGTACTACAGCTGACTACCTCAGTACTACAGCTGACTACATCAGTACTACAGCTGACTACATCAGTACTACAGTTGACTACATCAGTACTACAGTTGACTACATCAGTACTACAGCTGACTACATCAGTACTACAGCTGACTACATCAGTACTACAGCTGACTACATCAGTACTACAGCTGACTACATCAGTACTACCGCTGACTACATCAGTACTACCGCTGACTACATCAGTACTACCGCTGACTACCTCAGTACTACCGCTGACTACCTCAGTACTACCGCTGACTACCTCAGTACTACAGCTGACTACCTCAGTACTACAGCCGACTACCTCAGTACTACAGCTGACTACCTCAGTACTACAGTTGACTACCTCAGTACTACAGCTGACTACCTCAGTACTACAGCTGACTACCTCAGTACTACAGCTGACTACATCAGTACTACAGCTGACTACATCAGTACTACAGCTGACTACATCAGTACTACAGCAGACTACATCAGTACTACAGCAGACTACATCAGTACAACAGCAGACTACATCAGTACTACAGCTGACTACATCAGCACTACAGTTGACTACATCAGTACTACAGCTGACTACATCAGTAGTACAGCTGACTACATCAGTACTACAGTTGACTACATCAGTACTACAGCTGACTACATCAGTACTACAGTTGACTACATCAGTACTACAGTTGACTACCTCAGTACTACAGCTGACTACCTCAGTACTACAGCTGACTACATCAGTACTACAGCTGACTACATCAGTACTACAGTTGACTACATCAGTACTACAGTTGACTACATCAGTACTACAGTTGACTACATCAGTACTACAGCTGACTACATCAGTACTACAGCTGACTACATCAGTACTACAGCTGACTACATCAGTACTACCGCTGACTACATCAGTACTACAGCTCATGCTGTCCTCCTCTGAGGTTCTCACATTCAGGATAAATATGTGAGGGACTGTCCAATGGGCTTTGAAAGCACTACACAAATAAAGTAATTCCTCGCACGCAGACACATGCAAGAGATCACACACACACACACACACACACACACACACACACACACACACACACACACACACACACACACACACACACACACACACACACACACACACACACACACACACACACACACACACACACACACACACACACACACACACAATTGCAGTGGCTGGGTTGTACTTACGGTAGGTTGCATAACATACTGTTGATGAGGCATCCAGGATGGATTCTGGACCTGTGGAGAGACATATTAGGTGTTGGTACCTCAACTCCTCTGATTACATCCTCCATCCCTCTATTCCTCCATCCCTCTATCCCTCCATCCCTCTATCCCTCCATCCCTCCTGTACTCTGATTACATACTCCATCCCTCTATCCCTCTATCCCTCTATCCTTCTATCCCTCCATCCCTCTATCCCTCTATCCCTCTATCCCTCCATCCATCCCTCCATCCCTCCATTCCTCTATCCCTCCATCCCTCTATCCCTCTATCCCTCTATCCCTCCATCCCTCCTGTACTCTGATTACATACTCCATCCCTCTATCCCTCTATCCTTCCATCCATCCCTCCATCCCTCCATTCCTCTATCCCTCCATCCCTCTATCCCTCTATCCCTCTATCCCTCCATCCCTCCTGTACTCTGATTACATACTCCATCCCTCCATCCCTCCATCCCTCCATCCCTCTATCCCTCCATCCATCCCTCCATCCCTCTATCCCTCTATCCCTCTATCCTTCTATCCTTCCATCCATCCCTCCATCCCTCTATCCCTCTATCACTCTATCCCTCCATCCCTCCATCCCTCTATTCCTCTATCCCTCCATCCCTCTATCCCTCTATCCCTCTATCCTTCCATCCCTCCATCCTTCCATCCCTCCCTCCATCCCTCCATCCCTCCATTCCTCCATCCCTCCATCCCTCTATCACTCCATCCCTCTATCACTCCATCCTTCCATCCTTCCATCCCTCCATCCTTCCATCCCTCCATCCCTCTATCTCTCCATTCCTCTATCCCTCCATCCCTCCATCCCTCCATCCATCCATCCCTCCATCCTTCCATCCCTCCATCCTTCCATCCTTCCATCCCTCCATTCCTCCATTCCTCTATTCCTCCATTCCTCCATCCCTCTATCCCTCTATCCATCCATCCCTCCATCCCTCTATCCCTCTATCCCTCCATCCCTCTATCCTTCCATCCCTCCATCCCTCTATTCCTCCATCCCTCCATCCCTCTATCCCTCCATCCCTCCATCCCTCCATCCCTCTATCCCTCTATCCTTCCATTCTTCTATCCCTCTATCCCTCTATCCCTCCATCCTTCCATCCTTCCATCCTTCCATCCTTCCATCCCTCCATCCTTCCATCCCTCTATCACTCCTTCCTTCCGTCCCTCCATCCCTCCGTCCCTCCATCCCTCTATCCCTCTATCCCTCTATCCCTCCATTCTTCTATCCCTCTATCCCTCTATCCCTCCATCCTTCCATCCTTCCATCCCTCCATTCCTCCATCCCTCCATCCCTCCATTCCCTCCATTCCCTCCATCCTTCCATCCCTCCATCCCTCTATCACTCATCCCTCTATCCTTCCATCCTTCCATCCTTCCATCCCTCCATCCCTCTATTCCTCCATCCCTCCATCCCTCTATCCCTCTATCCCTCCATCCCTCCATCCCTCTATCCCTCTATCCCTCTATCCTTCCATCCTTCCATCCCTCCATTCCTCCATCCCTCCATCCCTCCATTCCCTCCATTCCCTCCATCCTTCCATCCCTCCATCCCTCTATCACTCATCCCTCTATCCTTCCATCCTTCCATCCTTCCATCCCTCCATCCCTCTATCCCTCTTTCCCTCTTTCCCTCTTTCCCTCCCTCCATCCCTCCATCCTTCTATCCCTCTATCCCTCCATCCTTCTATCCCTCCATCCCTCCATCCCTCTATCCCTCTATCCCTCTATCCTTCCATCCCTCTATCCTTCCATCCTTCCATCCCTCTATCCTTCCATCCCTCCATCCCTCTATCCATCCATCCCTCTATCCATCCATCCCTCTATCCATCCATCCATCCATCCATCCCTCCATCCCTCTTTCCTTCCATCCCTCCATCCCTCCTTCCCTCCTTCCCTCTTTCCCTCTTTCCCTCCATCCTTCCATCCCTCCATCCTTCCATCCTTCCATCCCTCTATCCATCCATCCCTCTATTCCTCTATCCATCCATCCCTCCATCCTTCCATCCTTCCATCCCTCCATCCCTCCATCCCTCCATCCTTCCATCCCTCCATCCCTCCATCCATCCCTCCCTCCATCCCTCCGATTACTCCCTCTATCCTTCCATCCCTCCATCCCTCCATCCCTCCATCCCTCTATCCATCCATCCCTCCGATTACACCCTCTATCCCTCTATCCCTCCATCCCTCCATCCCTCCGATTACACCCTCTATCCCTCCATCCCTCCATTCCTCCTGTACTCGGATTACACCCTCCATCCCTCCGATTACACCCTCTATCCCTCCATCCCTCCATTCCTCCTGTCCTCTGATTACACCCTCCATCCCTCCGATTACACCCTCTATCCCTCCATCCCTCCATTCCTCCTGTCCTCTGATTACACCCTCCATCCCTCCGATTACACCCTCTATCCCTCTATCCCTCCATTCCTCCTGTACTCTGATTACACCCTCTATCCCTCTATCCCTCCATCCCCCTGTCTTCTGTCCCATGTTGTCCCTCCATCCCCTAATTTCCCATTCTCCCCCTCTCCTCTCCTCTCCTATCCCCAGCCACCCATCTCCTATATAATAGTACAGTGAAATGAGACTATATTGCTGTATAATTACAGTATAACATGAACGCCTTAGAGAGCTATACTGTTATATTGCTTTGTAATTACAGTATAACATGAACGCCTTAGAGAGCTATACTGTTATATTGCTTTGTAATTACAGTATAACATGAACGCCTTAGAGAGCTATACTGTTATATTGCTTTGTAATTACAGTAGAATATGAAAGCCTTAGAGAGTTATACTGTTATATTGCTCTATAATTACAGTATAACATGAACGCCTTAGAGAGTTATACTGTTATATTGCTTTGTAATTACAGTAGAATATGAAAGCCTTAGAGAGCTATACTGTTATATTGCTTTGTAATTACAGTAGAATATGAAATACTTATAGAGCTATATTGTTATATTGCTGTAAAATTACGGTAGAATATGAAAGGCTTCGAGAGTTATATTGTTATATTGCTTTATATTTACAGTAGAATATGAAAGACAGAGTTATATTGTTATATTGCTTTATATTTACAGTAGAATATGAAAGACTTAGAGAGTTATATTGTTATATTGCTTTATATTTACAGTAGAATATGAAAGGCTTCGAGAGTTATATTGTTATATTGCTTTATATTTACAGTAGAATATGAAAGGCTTCGAGAGTTATATTGTTATATTGCTTTATATTTACAGTAGAATATGAAAGACTTAGAGAGTTATATTGTTATATTGCTTTATATTTACAGTAGAATATGAAAGACTTAGAGAGTTATATTGTTATATTGCTTTATATTTACAGTAGAATATGAAAGGCTTCGAGAGTTATATTGTTATATTGCTGTATAATTACATCATCTATGCAGCAGTTTCATCATTAAAGACTCATCCTTCTGGACCAGAATCACTGCTTTCATCTCCCCCAATATAATACAATGCTACTGCTGTATCCCCAATACAATAGATAGAGATAGAACGAGACAGAGAGAGACAGAGAGAACGAGAGAGAGAGAGAGAACGAGAGAGAGAGAGACAGAGAGAGAGAGAGACAGAGAGAACGAGAGAGAGAGAGACAGAGAGAGAGAGAGAGAGAGAGAGAACGAGAGAGAGAGAGAGAGAGAGAGAGAGAGAGAGAGAGAGAGAGAGAGAACGAGAGAGAGAGAGAGAGACAGAGAGAGAAGGAGACAGAGAGAACGAGAGAGAGACAGAGAGAACGAGAGAGAACGAGAGAGAGAACGAGCGAGAGAGAGAGACAGAGAGAGAGCGAGACAGAGAACGAGAGAGAGAGAGAGAGAGAGAGAGAGAGAGAGAGAGACAGAGAGAGAAGGAGACAGAGAGAACGAGAGAGAGACAGAGAACGAGAGAGAGAGACACAGAGAGACAGAGAGAAGGGGGAGATGTGGGGTCTGTGTATAGAAGAGTCAATATGTCTTATTTGAGAGTGTGTGTACTAAGACATGCCTAACACTCCATCTTCCCACCTCCACATAGACACACTCACCTGGTACGTGGAGACGGGTGAGGCAGCAACAAAGGGAGTGATGGATGTCTGTGCTATCATCCTATTGGTAGAGATGTATGGAGAGGAGTAGAACCTTCAGGAGAGAAGGTGAGACAGAAAGAGAGGAA
>NC_138295.1:94110000-94177500 GCF_965601325.2 Salmo salar
CCGCCCGCGCGCTGCTCCGACACCCCATGCCCCTCCCGCGCGCTGCTCCGACACCCCAGCCCCTCCCTCTCTCTTCTCCTACACTCCATCCCCTCCCTCTCTCTTCTCCTACACCCCACCCCATCCCTCTCTCTTCTCCTACACTCCATCCCCTCCCGCTCTCTTCTCCTACACCCCATCCCCTCCCTCTCTCTCTCCTACACCCCACCCCCTCCCACTCTCTTCTCCTACACCCCACCACCCCCTCCCTCTCTCTCCTACACCCCACACCCCAACCCCTCCCTCTCTCTCCTCCTACACTCCAACCCCTCCCCTCACTCTTCTCCTACACCCCACCCCTCCCTCTCTCTCTTCTCCTACACCCCACCCCCTCCCTCTCTCTTCTCCTACACCCCACCCCATCCCCTCCCTCTCTCTTCTCCTACACTCCATCCCCTCCCTCTCTCTTCTCCTACACCCCCATCCCCTCCCTCTCTCTCTTTCTCCTACACCCCATCCCCCCCTCTCTCTTCTCCTACAACCCCATCCCCTCCCTCTCTCTTCTCCTACACCCCACCCCCCTCCCTCTCTCTCTTCTCCTACACCCCCACCCCTCCCTCTCTCTTCTCCTACACCCCATCCCCTCCCTCTCTCTTCTCCTACACTCCATCCCCTCCCTCTCTCTTCTCCTACACTCCATCCCCTCCCTCTCTCTTCTCCTACACTTCATCCCCTCCCTCTCTCTTCTCCTACACCCCATCCCCTCCCTCTCTCTCTCCTACACCCCATCCCCCTCTCTCTTCTCCTACACCCCATCCCCTCCCTCTCTCTTCTCCTACACCCCACCCCCTCCCTCTCTCTTCTCCTACACCCCACCCCTCCCTCTCTCTTCTCCTACACCCCACCCCCTCCCTCTCTCTTCTCCTACACTCCATCCCCTCCCTCTCTCTTCTCCTACACTCCATCCCCCCCTCTCTTCTCCTACACTCCATCCCCTCCCTCTCTCTTCTCCTACACCCCATCCCCTCTCTCTCTCTTCTCCTACACTCCATCCCCTCCCTCTCTCTTCTCCTACACCTCACCCCCTCCCTCTCTCTTCTCCTACACCCCATCCCCTCCCTCTCTCTTCTCCTACACCCCACCCCTCCCTCTCTCTTCTCCTACACTCCATCCCCTCCCTCTCTCTTCTCCTACACCCCATCCCCCCTCTCTCTTCTCCTACACCCCATCCCTCCCTCTCTCTTCTCCTACACCCCATCCCCCCCTCCCTCTCTCTTCTCCTACACTCCATCCCCCCCTCCTCTCTCTTCTCCTACACCCCATCCCCTCCCTCTCTCTTCTCCTACACTCCATCCCCTCCCTCTCTCTTCTCCTACACCCCATCCCCTCCCTCTCTCTTCTCCTACACCCCACCCCCTCCCTCTCTCTTCTCCTACACCCCACCCCTCCCTCTCTCTTCTCCTAAACCCCATCCCCTCCCTCTCTCTTCTCCTACACCCCACCCCCTCCCTCTCTCTTCTCCTACACCCCACCCCCTCCCCTCTCTCTTCTCCTACACCCCACCCCCTCCCTCTCTCTCTCTCCTACACCCCATCCCCTCCCTCTCTCTTCTCCTCACTTCATCCCCTCCCTCTCTCTCACCTCCACTCCATCCCTCTCTCTTCTCCTACACTCCATCCCCTCCCCTCTCTCTTCTCCTACACTCCATCCCCTCCCTCCCTCTTCTCCTACACCCCACCCCCTCCCTCCCTCTCTCTTCTCCTACACCCCACCCCCTCCCCTCTCTTCTCCTCACCCCACCCCCTCCCTCTCTCTTCTCCTACACCCCACCCCTCCCTCTCTCTTCTCCTACACTCCATCCCCTCCCTCTCTCTTCTCCTACACCCCATCCCCCCTCTCTCTTCTCCTACACCCCATCCCCCTCTCTCTTCTCCTACACCCCATCCCCTCCCTCTCTCTTCTCCTACACCCCATCCCCCCTCTCTCTTCTCCTACACCCCATCCCCCCTCTCTCTTCTCCTACACCCCATCCCCTCCCTCTCTCTTCTCCTACACCCCATCCCCTCCCTCTCTCTTCTCCTACACCCCATCCCCTCCCTCTCTCTTCTCCTACACCCCATCCCCCCTCCCTCTCTCTTCTCCTACACCCCATCCCCTCCCTCTCTCTTCTCCTACACCCCATCCCCCCTCCCTCTCTCTTCTCCTACACCCCATCCCCTCCCTCTCTCTTCTCCTACACCCCATCCCCTCCCTCTCTCTTCTCCTACACCCCATCCCCTCCCTCTCTCTTCTCCTACACCCCATCCCCCCCTCCCTCTCTCTTCTCCTACACCCCATCCCCTCCCTCTCTCTTCTCCTACACACCATCCCCTCCCTCTCTCTTCTCCTACACTCCATCCCCTCCCTCTCTCTTCTCCTACACCCCACCCATCCCCCCTCTCTCTTCTCCTACACCCCATCCCCCCTCTCTCTTCTCCTACACCCCATCCCCTCCCTCTCTCTTCTCCTACACCCCACCCCCTCCCTCTCTCTTCTCCTACACCCCATCCCCTCCCTCTCTCTTCTCCTACACCCCATCCCCTCCCTCTCTCTTCTCCTACACTCCATCCCCTCCCTCTCTCTTCTCCTACACCCCATCCCCTCCCTCTCTCTTCTCCTACACTCCATCCCCTCCCTCTCTCTTCTCCTACACTCCATCCCCTCCCTCTCTCTTCTCCTACACCCCATCCCCTCCCTCTCTCTTCTCCTACACCCCACCCCCTCCCTCTCTCTTCTCCTACACCCCACCCCCTCCCTCTCTCTTCTCCTACACCCCATCCCCTCCCTCTCTCTTCTCCTACACCCCATCCCCCTCCCTCTCTCTTCTCCTACACCCCATCCCCTCCCTCTCTCTTCTCCTACACCCCACCCCCTCCCTCTCTCTTCTCCTACACCCCACCCCCTCCCTCTCTCTTCTCCTACACCCCATCCCCCCTCTCTCTTCTCCTACACCCCATCCCCCCTCTCTCTTCTCCTACACTCCATCCCCTCCCTCTCTCTTCTCCTACACCCCACCCCCTCCCTCTCTCTTCTCCTACACCCCACCCCCTCCCTCTCTCTTCTCCTACACCCCACCCCCTCCCTCTCTCTTCTCCTACACTCCATCCCCTCCCTCTCTCTTCTCCTACACCCCATCCCCCCTCTCTCTTCTCCTACACCCCATCCCTCCCTCTCTCTTCTCCTACACCCCATCCCCTCCCTCTCTCTTCTCCTACACCCCATCCCCCCTCTCTCTTCTCCTACACCCCATCCCCCCTCTCTCTTCTCCTACACCCCACCCCATCCCCCCTCTCTCTTCTCCTACACCCCATCCCCTCCCTCTCTCTTCTCCTACACCCCCTCCCTCCCTCTCTCTTCTCCTACACCCCATCCCCCCTCTCTCTTCTCCTACACTCCACCCCCTCCCTCTCTCTTCTCCTACACCCCATCCCCTCCCTCTCTCTTCTCCTACACTCCATCCCCTCCCTCTCTCTTCTCCTACACTCCATCCCCTCCCTCTCTCTTCTCCTACACTCCATCCCTCGCTTTCTTCTCCTCTAATTAGTGGATTTAGCGTTTCATACTAATTTAATTTAATAGTCTCTCTGGAACTCTGTTTTATAACCTTGAAGAGGTTAAGGACAATACAGAGGTTAAATAAACACCAGACAGACAGACAGACAGACAGAGAGACAGACAGACAGACAGACAGACAGACAGACAGACAGACAGACAGACAGACAGACAGACAGACAGACAGACAGACAGACAGACAGACAGACAGACAGACAGACAGACAGACAGATTGGGAGAGAGAGAGAGTAAGGATGAGAGAGAGAGATAAATGGAGGGAGAGAGATAAAGAGAGAGAGATAAAGAGAGAGATAAAAAGAGAGATAGAGAACCAGAGAGAGAGATAAATGGATTGGGAGAGAGAGAGATTCCCAGGAGAGATTGTGGATCACAGTCAGACAGGCAGTTCTGCTGGCAGCCCCGGCAGGAAAACAGAGCTGGGTTGTGTCCCAAATGGCACCCTATTCCCTATGGGCCCTGGTCAAATGTAGTGCACTATAACATAATTGGGTGCCATTTGGGACACATGCCAGGTATACAGACTAGCAGAGGGATGTGATTTCCCTTAACCATGCACATCTCATTCAGCATGGGAACAGAACGCTGATCTGATGAAAGTCTTACAGCTGCAGTGTAACTGACACAGACATCCACTTCCTGTCTGTTTAGACTGTGACAGAGTGTATGAGGAGGACACTGATGTAGACGTGTGAAACTGTGTGAATGTTTTGGGGGGGGGGGGGGGGACCAGGAGCATTTCAAAACATGGAGGAGAAATATAAGTGACAAACAAGTTAAACAACAGGAAGTTCTTACCCATTATGCATTGCAGTGGGATCATATGTCAACGTCATGCCACTCTGAAAGGAAAGAGAAACAGTTATTGATAGTTCATCCAAAAAACAAACAAAGGACTGTGAGAACCATTAATACAGAACAATAGATTGTCACTATGTGTCTCCCACACATTGATGTATGACCGCTGAGAGCTCTACTGTTGTGACAACACAGCTGTTGATCTGATACTGCAGGAGCTGTATGGTATTTATAGAGTTACAGGAGCTGTATGGTATTTATAGAGTTACAGGAGCTGTATGGTATTTACAGAGTTACAGGAGCTGTATGGTATTTACAGAGTTACAGGAGCTGTATGGTATTTACAGAGTTACAGGAGCTGTATGGTATTTATAGAGTTACAGGAGCTGTATGGTATTTACAGAGTTACAGGAGCTGTATGGTATTTATAGAGTTACAGGAGCTGTATGGTATTTACAGAGTTACAGGAGCTGTATGGTATTTACAGAGTTACAGGAGCTGTATGGTATTTATAGAGTTACAGGAGCTGTATGGTATTTACAGAGTTACAGGAGCTGTATGGTATTTATAGAGTTACAGGAGCTGTATGGTATTTACAGAGTTACAGGAGCTGTATGGTATTTACAGAGTTACAGGAGCTGTATGGTATTTACAGAGTTACAGGAGCTGTATGGTATTTACAGAGTTACAGGAGCTGTATGGTATTTACAGAGTTACAGGAGCTGTATGGTATTTATAGAGTTACAGGAGCTGCATGGTATTTATAGAGTTACAGGAGCTGTATGGTATTTATAGAGTTACAGGAGCTGTATGGTATTTACAGAGTTACAGAAGCTGTATGGTATTTATAGAGTTACAGGAGCTGTATGGTATTTACAGAGTTACAGGAGCTGTATGGTATTTATAGAGTTACAGGAGCTGTATGGTATTTACAGAGTTACAGGAGCTGTATGGTATTTACAGAGTTACAGGAGTTGTATCTCATGTTGACAACACTAAGCTGGCTAAATGAATGAACACTGACTCATATTGTTTTGTCCTCTATTGGATGGGGGGGCAGAGGGAGAATTCCCTGGCTGGTACGTCATGCCAGCCTGGTACTGCCCAGAGAGGAGGAGGAGGAGGAGGAGGAGGAGGAGGGCCAGGCACATTGGGGTAAGGAGAGGAGAAGGTAGAGACAGAGAACTTCAACATGAACAGACTGCAGCTTTGCATCCTGTTATTGTTGTGGATGCTGTTGTTTCATCTTTCACATTGTTGCAGTGTGTTGCACCTCATTTGAATCGGAGCAAAGAGGATGCTGATAAATGTTGAAAGAGTGTGATGGTATGGTTATGATAAGGTTACGGTAGGGTTATGATAAGGTTATGGTATGGTTATGATAAGGTTACGGTAGGGTTATGATAAGGTTATGGTATGGTTATGATAAGGTTACGGTAGGGTTATGATAAGGTTATGGTATGTTATGATAAGGTTACGGTAGGGTTATGATAAGGTTATGGTATGGTTATGATAAGGTTATGGTATGGTTATGATAAGGTTATGGTAGGTTTATGATAAGGTTATGGTATGGTTATGATAAGGTTACGGTAGGGTTATGATAAGGTTATGGTATGGTTATGATAAGGTTACGGTAGGGTTATGATAAGGTTATGGTATGGTTATGATAAGGTTATGGTAGGGTTATGATAAGGTTATGGTATGGTTATGGTTACCTACAAAGCATTACATGGGCTTGCTCCTACCTATCTTTCCGATTTGGTCCTGCCGTACATACCTACACGTACGCTACGGTCACAAGACGCAGGCCTCCTAATTGTCCCTAGAATTTCTAAGCAAACGGCTGGAGGTAGGGCTTTCTCCTATAGAGCTCCATTTTTATGGAATGGTCTGCCTACCAATGTGAGAGACGCAGACTCAGTCTCAACCTTTAAGTCTTTACTGAAGACTTATCTCTTCAGTAGGTCCTATGATTAAGTATAGTCTGGCCCAGGAGTGTGAAGGTGAACGGAAAGGCTGGAGCAACGAACCGCCCTTGCTGTCTCTGCCTTGCCGGTTCCCCTCTTTCCACTGGGATTCTCTGCCTCTAACCCTTTTACAGGGGCTGAGTCACTGGCCTACTGGTGTTCTTCCATGCCGTCCATGGGAGGGGTGCGTCACTTGAGTGGGTTGAGTCACTGACGTGGTCTTCCTGTCTGGGTTGGCCCCCCCCCCCTTGGGTTGTGCCATGGCGGAGATCGTTGTGGGCTATACTCGGCCTTGTCTTAGGACGGTAAGTTGGTGGTTGGAGACATCCCTCTAGTGGTGTGGGGGCTGTGCTTTGGCAAAGTGGGTGGGGTTATATCCTGCCTGTTTGGCCCTGTCCAGGGGTATCATCGGATGGGGCCACAGTGTCTTCTGATCCCTCCTGTCTCAGCCTCCAGTATTTATGCTGCAGTAGTTTATGTGTCGGGGGGCTAGGGTCAGTCTGTTACATCTGGAGTATTTCTCTTGTCTTATCCGGTGTCCTGTGTGTATTTAAACATGCTCTCTCTAATTCTCTCTTTCCCTCTTTCTGTCTTTCTCTCGGAGGACCTGAGCCCTAGGACCATGCCTCAGGACTACCTGGTATGATGACTCCTTGCTGTCCCCAGTCCACCTGGCCGTGCTGCTGCTCCAGTTTCAACTGTTCTGCCTGCGGCTATGGAACCCTGACCTGTTCACCGGACGTGCTTGTTGCACCCTCGACAACTACTATGATTATTATTATTTGACCATGCTGGTCATTTATGAACATTTTAACATTTTAACATCTTGACCATGTTCTGTTATAATATCCACCCTGCACAGCCAGAAGAGGACTGGCCACCCCTCATAGCCTGGTTCCTCTCTAGGTTTCTTCCTAGGTTTTTGGCCTTTCTAGGGAGTTTTTCCTAGGGAGTTTTTCCTAGCCACTGTACTTCTTTCACATGCTTTGCTTGCTGTTTGGGGTTTTAGGCTGGGTTTCTGTACAGCACTTTGAGAATATCAGCTGATGTACGAAGGGCTATATAAATACATTTGATTTGATTTGATTTGATTTGATGGTAAGGTTATGGTATGGTTATGATAAGGTTATGGTAGGGTTATGATAAGGTTATGGTATGGGTATGATAAGGTTATGGTATGGTTATGATAAGGTTATGGTATGGTTATGATAAGGTTATGGTATGGGTATGATAAGGTTATGGTAGGGTTATGATAAGGTTATGGTATGGGTATGATAAGGTTATGGTATGGTTATGATAAGGTTATGGTATGGTTATGATAAGGTTATGGAATGGGTATGATAAGGTTATGGTAGGGTTATGATAAGGTTATGGTATGATAAGGTTATGGTATGGGTATGATAAGGTTATGGTATGGTTATGATAAGGTTATGGTATGGGTATGATAAGGTTATGGTATGGTTATGATAAGGTTATGGTATGGGTATGATAAGGTTATGGTATGGGTATGATAAGGTTATGGTATGGGTATGATAAGGTTATGGTATGGGTATGATAAGGTTGCATTTCACCTCTCCATCTCTGGTCCATGGTTATGGTATGGTTATGATAAGGTTATGGTATGGGTATGATAAGGTTGCATTTCACCTCTCCATCTCTGGTCCATGGTTATGGTATGGTTATGGTATGGGTATGATAAGGTTATGGTATGGGTATGATAAGGTTGCATTTCACCTCTCCATCTCTGGTCCATGGTTATGGTATGGTTATGGTATGGGTATGATAAGGTTATGGTATGGGTATGATAAGGTTGCATTTCACCTCTCCATCTCTGGTCCATGGTTATGGTATGGTTATGGTATGGGTATGATAAGGTTATGGTATGGGTATGATAAGGTTGCATTTCACCTCTCCATCTCTGGTCCATGGTTATGGTATGGTTATGGTATGGGTATGATAAGGTTATGGTATGGGTATGATAAGGTTATGGTATGGGTATGATAAGGTTGCATTTCACCTCTCCATCTCTGGTCCATGGTTATGGTATGGGTATGATAAGGTTATGGTATGGGTATGATAAGGTTGCATTTCACCTCTCCATCTCTGGTCCATGGTTATGGTATGGTTATGGTATGGGTATGATAAGGTTATGGTATGGGTATGATAAGGTTGCATTTCACCTCTCCATCTCTGGTCCATGGTTATGGTATGGTTATGGTATGGGTATGATAAGGTTGCATTTCACCTCTCCATCTCTGGTCCATGGTTATGGTATGGTTATGGTATGGGTATGATAAGGTTATGGTATGGGTATGATAAGGTTGCATTTCACCTCTCCATCTCTGGTCCATGGTTATGGTATGGTTATGGTATGGGTATGATAAGGTTATGGTATGGGTATGATAAGGTTGCATTTCACCTCTCCATCTCTGGTCCATGGTTATGGTATGGTTATGGTATGGGTATGATAAGGTTATGGTATGGGTATGATAAGGTTGCATTTCACCTCTCCATCTCTGGTCCATGGTTATGGTATGGTTATGGTATGGGTATGATAAGGTTGCATTTCACCTCTCCATCTCTGGTCCATGGTTATGGTATGGTTATGGTATGGGTATGATAAGGTTATGGTATGGGTATGATAGGGTTGCATTTCACCTCTCCATCTCTGGTCCATGGTTATGGTATGGTTATGGTATGGGTATGATAAGGTTATGGTATGGGTATGATAAGGTTGCATTTCACCTCTCCATCTCTGGTCCATGGTTATGGTATGGGTATGATAAGGTTATGGTATGGTTATGATAAGGTTGCATTTCACCTCTCCATCTCTGGTCCATGGTTATGGTATGGTTATGGTATGGGTATGATAAGGTTATGGTATGGGTATGATAAGGTTGCATTTCACCTCTCCATCTCTGGTCCATGGTTATGGTATGGTTATGGTATGGGTATGATAAGGTTATGGTATGGTTATGATAAGGTTGCATTTCACCTCTCCATCTCTGGTCCATGGTTATGGTATGGTTATGGTATGGGTATGATAAGGTTATGGTATGGGTATGATAAGGTTGCATGTCACCTCTCCATCTCTGGTCCATGGTTATGGTATGGTTATGGTATGGGTATGATAAGGTTATGGTATGGGTATGATAAGGTTGCATTTCACCTCTCCATCTCTGGTCCATGGTTATGGTATGGTTATGGTATGGGTATGATAAGGTTATGGTATGGGTATGATAAGGTTGCATTTCACCTCTCCATCTCTGGTCCATGGTTATGGTATGGTTATGGTATGGGTATGATAAGGTTATGGTATGGGTATGATAAGGTTGCATTTCACCTCTCCATCTCTGGTCCATGGTTATGGTATGGTTATGGTATGGGTATGATAAGGTTATGGTATGGGTATGATAAGGTTATGGTATGGGTATGATAAGGTTGCATTTCACCTCTCCATCTCTGGTCCATGGTTGTCCGTTTTGGGGGTACTTGTTCTGGTTCAGCCTCTTCTTCTGTCCTCCATCTGCAAACTTACAGAGTAGGGGTTCTACAGGAGCTGTTAGAGAGAGAGAGAGAGGGAGAGAGAGAGGGAGAGAGACAGAGGGAGACAGAGAGAGAGACAGAGGGAGACAGAGACAGAGAGAGAGAGAGAGAGAGAGACAGAGAGAGAGAGAGACAGAGAGAGAGAGAGAGAGAGAGAGAGAGAGAGAGAGAGAGAGAGAGAGAGAGAGAGAGAGAGAGAGAGAGAGTTAAGAACCAGTCATCCAGCGTACAACCTGAGAAGAAAGAAAGAGTTGCTTCCCCAGCTCCCTCTAAAACACTAGCAATCGTTCAACCAACTGAAGTTGTAGCAGAACCTTGGGGGAACCCTGTAGAACCCTGGCCATGGGTTCTCCATCCACATGACCATCTGAAGCCAGTCTTCTCGTTCATGTCAGGTAAATGGTGAGCCGTTTAACAACCCAAACCTGACACCAAAGCTTAACATAATTAACTCAGCCTGACCTCCAGGCTCCAACAGCTAATACAACTCTACAATGGGACCTTTTCATTTTCTATGTGAGGACAAATTAACTTTCGGTACCCAGACAGAAAGAGAAAATGTGGATGGGGAAAAAAGACTGTGTGTGACCTTTCTCACAATAGTTAATTTGACTGAGATTTCCACGTGGAACTTATGTTCCATATGACCTCTGACCTTCAGCAGAGATGACTCTTGAACCTTAATATACAGTGCGTTTGGAAAGCATTCAGACCCCTTCCCCTTTAACACATTTTGTTACGTTACAGCCTTATTAGGCAGGCAGTCTAGTGGTTAGAGCGTTGGACTTGTAACCGAAAAGTTGCAAGATCGAATCCGCGAGCTGACAAGGTAAAAATCTGTAGTTCTGCCCCTGAACAAGGCAGTTCCTAGGCTGTCACTGAAAATAATAATTTGTTTTTAACTGACCTGCCTAGTTAAAGAAAAGTAAAGAAATGTAAATTCTAAAATAAAATTACTTTAAAAAAATCCTCATCAATCTACATACAACACCCCATAATGACTCAATACCCCATAACGACTCAATACCACACAATGACTCAATATGACACAATACCCCATAATGACTTAATACTCAATAATGACACAATACCCCATAATGACACAACAATACCCCATAATGACACAATACCCCATAATGACTTAATACTCAATGACACAATACCACATAATGACTCAATACCCCATAATGACACAATACCCCATAACGACTCAATACCCCATAATGACACAACACCCCATAATGACACAACACCCCATAACGACTCAATACCCCATAATGACACAATACCCCATAATGACACAATACCCCACAATGACACAATACCCCATAATGACACAATACCCCATAATGCCTTAATACTCAATGACACAATACCACATAATGACTCAATACCCCATAATGACTCAATACCCCATAATGACACAATACCCCATAATGCCTTAATACTCAATGACACAATACCACATAATGACTCAATACCCCATAATGACTCAATACTCAATAATGACTCAATACCCCATAATGACTCAATACCCCATAACGACTCAATACCCCACAATTACTCAATATGACACAATACCCCATAATGACTTAATACTTAATAATGACACAATACCCCATAATGACTTAATACTCAATAATGACACAAAACCCCATAATGACTCAACACCCCATAATGACTCAACACCCCATAATGACTCAATACCCCACAATGACTCAATATGACACAATACCCCATAATGACTTAATACTTAATAATGACACAATACCCCATAATGACTTAATACTCAATAATGACACAAAACCCCATAATGACTCAACACCCCATAATGACTCAATACCCCATAATGACTCAATATGACACAATACCCCATAAAGACTCAATACCCCATAATGACTCAATAACCCATAATGACTCAATACCCCATAATGACTCAATACCCCATAATGACTCAATACCCCATAATGACTCAATATGACACAATACCCCATAAAGACTCAATATGACACAATACCCCATAATGACTCAATACCCCATAATGACTCAATAACCCATAATGACACAATACCCCATAATGACTCAATACTCCATAATGACAAAACACCCCATAATGAATACTCCATAATGACACAATACCCCATAATGACACAATACCCCATAATGACTCAATACCCCATAATGACTCAATACCCCATAATGACTCAATACCCCATAACGACACAATACCCCATAATGACTCAATACCCCATAATGACTCAATACTCAATAATGACACAATACCCCATAATGACTCAATACCCCATATTGACTCAATACCCCATAATGACAAAATACTCCACAATGACTCAATACCCCACAATGACACAATACCCCATAATGACACAATACCATATAATGACACAATACCTCAATGACTCAACACTCCATAATGACACAATACCCCACAATGACTCAATACCCCATAATGCCTCAACACTCCATAATGACACAATACCCCACAATACCCCATAATGACTCAATACTCCATAATGACAAAATACCCCATAATGACAAAATACTCCATAATGACTCAATACCCCACAATGACTCAATACCCCATAACTCAATACCCCACAATTACACAATACTCCATAATTACACAATACTCCATAATGACACAATACCCCATAATGACATAATACCCCACAGTGACTCACTACTCCATATTGACACAACACCCCATAAGACTCAATACCCCATAATGACTCAATACTCCATAATGACACAACACATCATAATGACTCAATACCCCACAATGACACAATACCCCATAATAACAAAATACTCCACAATGACTCAATACTCCACAATGACTCAATACCCCACAATGACTCAATACACCATAATGACACAATACACCACAATGACTCAATACCCCATAATGACTCAATACCCCATAATGACTCAATACCCCATAATGACTCAATACCCCATAATGACTCAATACCCCACAATGACTCAATACCCTGTAGTTACAAAGCGAAAACAGGTTTTTAGAAATGTTTGCACATTTATTAAAATTAGAAAACATAAATACCTTATTTACATAATTATTCAGCCCCTTTTACATGAGATTTGAAAATTGGTGCATCCTGTTTCCATTGATCATCCTTGAGATGTTTCTACAACTTGATTGGAGTCCACCTGTGGTAAATCAATTGATTGGACGTGATTTGGAAAGGCACACACCTGTCTATATAAGGTCCCACAGTTGACAGTGCATGTCAGAGCAAAAACCAAGCCATGAGGTTGAAGGAATTGTCCATAGAGCTCCAAGACAGGATTGTGTCGAAGCACAGATCTGGGGAAGGGTACCAAAAAATGTCCGCAGCATTGAAGGTCACCAAGAACACAGTGGCCTCCATCAATCTTAAATGGAAGAAGTTTGGAACCACCAAGACTCTTCCTAGAGCTCGCCGCCCAGCCAAACTGAGTAATCAGGGAGGTGACCAAGAACCCGATGGTCACTCTGACAGAGCTCCAGAGTTCCTCTGTGGAGATGGGAGAACCTTCCAGGAGGACAACCATCTCTGCAGCACTCCACCAATCAGACCTTTATAGTAGAGTGGCCATGACAGCCCGCTTGTATTCTCTGGTCTGATGAAATCAAGATTCAACTCTTTGGCCTGAATGCCAAGTGTCAAGTCTGGAGGAAACCTGGCACCATCCCCACGGTGAACGATAGTAGTGGCATCATCATGCTGTGGGGATGTTTTTCAACGGCAGGCATTGGGAGGCTAGTCAGGATCAAGGCAAACATGAACAGAGCAAAGTACAGAGAGATCCTTGATGAAAACCTGCTCCAGAGTGCACAGGACCTCAGACTGGGGCGAAGGTTCACCTTCCAACAGGCAGCGACCTTAAGCACACAGCCAAGACAATGCAGGAGTGGCTTCGGAACAAGTCTCTGAATGCCCTTGAGTCGGCCAGCCTGGACTTGAACCCGATCGAACATCTCTGGAGAGACCTGAAAATAGCTGTGCAGCGACACTCCCCATCCAACCTGACAGAGCTTGAGAGGATCTGCAGAGAAGAATGGGAGAAACTCCCCAAATAGAGGTGTGCCAAGCTTGTAGAGTCATACTCAAGGAATACTTATGTAAATGTAATATTTCCGTTTTTTATTTTTAAATTAGCAAACATTTCTAAAGAACAGTTTTTGCTTTGTCATGAAGGGGTATTTTGTGTAGATTTATGAGGGGGAAAAAAACTATTTAATCCATTTCAGAATGAGGCTGTAACGTAGCAAAATGTGGAAAAAGTGAAGGAGCCTAAATACTTTCCAAATGCACTGTACAGTATGTGTGTATTGTCTTCAACACATGTACTATATATACTAGACATGTACTATATATACTAGACATGTACTATATGTACTATATATGTACAATATGAAATAGATATGTACTATATGAACAAGATACGTACTAGATATGTACTATGTACTAGATATGTACTATGTACTAGATATGTACTATATGTACTAGACATGTAGTATATGTGCTAGATATGCACTATATGTACTAGACATGTACTATATATACTAGACATGTACTATATGTACTAGATATATACTATATGTACAATATGAAATAGATATGTACTATATGAACAAGATACGTACTAGATATGTACTATGTACTAGATATGTACTATATGTACTAGACATGAACTATATGTACTAGATATGTACTATATGTTCTAGATGTGTACTATGTACTAGATATGTACTATTGATAAGAGAATTATCTAATAAAGGTAAATGAATCAATAATCCATTATTAATTAGTAGTTATGTAGCATGGGTAATGAATAATTAAAGTACTGAATGTTAGTTCCATAAGGTCTAGTAGAGGCCCGGAAGGGAGAGAAATGTGTGTGTGTGATTAGTGGGCCTAAGGGAACCGTAGACATGTGTGTGTGTAGAGACAGGGAGTAGCCTTCAAGGTTCTCCTAATCTCGGGGGGAAAGGAACAGACAGCGCTGGATAGTGATTAACAGTGGTGGGAAGTCAAGGGAGAGATACTGTTCACCTACTGTTTGTGTGTATGTGTGTGCGTAGGTTATCTACTGTTGGTGTGGAGGTGTGTGCGTAAGCGGAGAGAGAGGATAAAATGAACATCTTTGTTAATGTTGGGCAGAACGTTCTCTGAATAAACCGTACGAACATTTTGCAGAAAGCTGAGTCCTTGCCTAATTATTAACCCCATTGTCTTACAAACCTTGGGAATTAGTCAAGGCTTATTGATTGTTAATTTTTATCATTGGATAGAAAAATTCCTTTGACAACTATATGAACTAGATATGTACAATATATGTACTAGATATGTACTATGTACTAGATATGTACTATATGTACTAGATATGAACTATATGTACTATGTACTAGATATGTCCTATATGTAATAGATATGTACGATATGAACTATATGAAGTAGATATGTAATATATGAACTAGATATGTACTATGTACTAGATATGTACTATATGTACTAGACATGTACTACATGTACTAGATATGTACTATATGTACTAGACATATACTACATGTACTAGATATGTACTATATGTACTAGATATGTACTAGACATGTACTATATGTACTGGACATGTACTATATGCACTAGATATGTACTATATGTTCTGTATGTACTAGACATGTACTATATGTACTACATAGACTAGATATGTACTATATGTTCTATATGTACTTGATATATACTACATGTACTAGATATGTACTATATGTACTAGACAAGTACTATATGTACTGGACATGTACTATATGTACTGGACATGTACTATATGTACTGGACATGTACTACATGTACTAGATATGTACTACATGTACTAGATATGTACTAGATATGTACTAGATATGTACTAGACATGTACTGGACATGTACTATATGCACTAGATATGTACTATATGTTCTATATGTACTAGACATGTACTATATGTACTAGACATGTACTATATGTACTAGACATGTACTATATGTACTAGACATGTACTATATGTTCTATATGTACTAGACATGTACTACATGTACTAGATATGTACTATATGTTCTATATGTACTAGACATGTACTAGATATATACTACATGTACTGGATATGTACATTTTTACATTTACATTTTAGTCATTTAGCAGACGCTCTTATCCAGAGCGACTTACAGTAGTGAATGCATACATTTCATACAATTTCATACATTTTTTTTTTTTTTCTGTGCTGGCCCCCCGTGGGAATCGAACCCACAACCCTGGTGTTGCAAACACCATGCTCTACCAACTGAGCTACAGGGAAGGCTGTACTATATGTAGTAGACATGTTCTATATGTACTAGATACATACTATATGTGCTTTATGTACTAGACATGTACTATATGTACTAGATATATACTACATGTACTAGATATGTACTATATGTTGTAGACATGTTCTATATGTTCTAGATATGTACTATATGTACTAGATACATACTATATGTTCTTTATGTACTAGACATGTACTATATGTACTAGATATATACTACATGTACTAGATATGTACTATATGTAGTAGACATGTTCTATATGTACTAGATATGTACTATATGTACTAGATATGTACTATATGTACTGGACATGTAGTATATGTAGAAGACATTGGACACTGCCTGTATGGTGACGATGGAACCTCACATGATGAGACAGAGAGATACTGTAGACGGGTTTAAACAACTAACACTACAGGACACATACACTGACATGTGTAACGGACATCTGAGAAGACAGAGAGAGGAGAAAGAGACGATTCAGAGTTCAACCTTGAACCAGACTGTCTGAATGACTAATACAACCTGCAGGCGACATGACTTTATATTCACCCCTACACACACACACACACACACACACACACACACACGACTTTATGTTCATCCCTCCAGCTATGTTAACTAGTCAGAGGAAAACAGTGTTGCTCTACATACGTAATGATGTAACTGCATGGAACCCCACATAGCTGTAGGGCAGCACTATACAGGAGATAGGGTCCCATTTGGGATGGACCCTAGGCTTCTATTCAGCTTGAGATCTCTCTCAGAATCTGTTCCTTCCCGCTTATATCTGTATACAACAATTCATGTTCCCTGGTGGTGTGGGGCTATACATTCATGTTCCCTGGTGGTGTGGGGCTATACATTCATGTTACCTGGTGATGTGGGGCTATACATTCATGTTACCTGGTGGTGTGGGGCTATACATTCATGTTCCCTGGTGGTGTGGGGCTATACATTCATGTTCCCTAGTGGTGTAGGGTTATACATTCATGTTCCCTGGTGGTGTGGGGCTATACATTCATGTTCCCTGGTGGTGTGGGGCTATACATTCATGTTACCTGGTGGTGTGGGGCTATAATTCATGTTACCTGGTGGTGTGGGGCTATACATTCATGTTCCCTGGTGGTGTGGGGCTATACATTCATGTTCCCTGGTGGTGTGGGGCTATACATTCATGTTCCCTGGTGGTGTGGGCTATACATTCATGTTCCCTGGTGGTGTGGGGCTATACATTCATGTTACCTGGTGGTGTGGGGCTATAATTCATGTTCCCTGGTGGTGTGGGGCTATACATTCATGTTCCCTGGTGGTGTGGGGCTATACATTCATGTTCCCTGGCGGTGTGGGGCTATACATTCATGTTCCCTGGCGGTGTAGGGTTATACATTCATGTTCCCTGGTGGTGTGGGGCTATACATTCATGTTCCCTGGCGGTGTGGGTCTATACATTCATGTTCCCATGCGGTGTGGGGCTATACATTCATGTTCCCTGGCGGTGTAGGGTTATACATTCATGTTACCTGGAGGTGTAGGGTCTATACATTCATGTTACCTGGTGGTGTGGGGCTATACATTCATGTTACCTGGTGGTGTGGGGCTATAATTCATGTTACCTGGTGGTGTGGGGCTATACATTCATGTTACCTGGTGGTGTGGGGCTATACATTCATGTTACCTGGTGGTGTGGGACTATAATTCATGTTACCTGGTGGTGTGGGGCTATACATTCATGTTACCTGGTGGTGTGGGGTTATACATTCATGTTACCTGGTGGTGTGGGGCTATACATTCATGTTACCTGGTGGTGTGGGGCTATAATTTATGTTACCTGGTGGTGTGGGGCTATACATTCATGTTACCTGGTGGTGTGGGGCTATACATTCATGTTACCTGGTGGTGTGGGGCTATACATTCATGTTACCTGGTGGTGTGGGGTTATACATTCATGTTACCTGGTGGTGTGGGGCTATACATTCATGTTACCTGGTGGTGTGGGGTTATACATTCATGTTACCTGGTGGTGTGGGGCTATACATTCATGTTACCTGGTGGTGTGGGGCTATAATTTATGTTACCTGGTGGTGTGGGGCTATACATTCATGTTACCTGGTGGTGTGGGGCTATACATTCATGTTACCTGGTGGTGTGGGGCTATACATTCACGTTACCTGGTGGTGTGGGGCTATACATTCATGTTACCTGGTGGTGTGGGGCTATAATTTATGTTACCTGGTGGTGTGGGGCTATACATTCATGTTACCTGGTGGTGTGGGGCTATACATTCACGTTACCTGGTGGTGTGGGGCTATACATTCACGTTACCTGGTGGTGTGGGGCTATACATTCACGTTACCTGGTGGTGTGGGGCTATACATTCACGTTACCTGGTGGTGTGGGGCTATACATTCATGTTACCTGGTGGTGTGGGGCTATACATTCATGTTACCTGGTGGTGTGGGGCTATACATTCATGTTACCTGGTGGTGTGGGGTTATACATTCATGTTACCTGGTGGTGTGGGGCTATACATTCATGTTACCTGGTGGTGTGGGGCTATACAATCATGTTACCTGGTGGTGTGGGGCTATACATTCACGTTACCTGGTGGTGTGGGGCTATACATTCACGTTACCTGGTGGTGTGGGGCTATACATTCACGTTACCTGGTGGTGTAGGTCTATACATTCATGTTACCTGGTGGTGTGGGGCTATACATTCATGTTACCTGGTGGTGTGGGGCTATACATTCACGTTACCTGGTGGTGTAGGTCTATACATTCATGTTACCTGGTGGTGTGGGGCTATACATTCATGTTACCTGGTGGTGTGGGGCTATACATTCACGTTACCTGGTGGTGTGGGGCTATACATTCATGTTACCTGGTGGTGTGGGGCTATACAATCATGTTACCTGGTGGTGTGGGGCTATACATTCATGTTACCTGGTGGTGTGGGGCTATACATTCATGTTGTTCACAAACAACAGAGAGAAAAAAGCAGGTCCCTTGTCTCCCACTTACTTTAGAAAGGACCAAAACATAGTTCATAAGAAGAGGTGGGAGAGAGAGGAGATGGGTACTGAGGGGAGAGTAGACTAATGAACATTCAGAGAAAACAGGTGTTGGGGGGGGGGGTACTGAGGGGAGAGTGGACTACTGAACATTCAAAGAAAACTGGTTTTTGGGGAGAACAAAGTCTTCTCATGCTTTGTTGATGTCAAAAAAGCTTTCGACCCAATTTGGCATGTCTGCTATACAAATTGATGGAAAGTGGTGTTGGGGGGAAAAACAGACGACATTATAAAATCCATGTACACAAACAACAAGTGTGCGGTTAAAATTATAAAAAAACACATACATTTCTTCCCACAGGGCCGTGGGGTGAGACAGGGATGCAGCTTAAGCCCCACCCTCTTATATATCAACGAATTGGCGAGGACACTAGAACAGTCTGCAGTACCCAGCCTCACCCTGCTAGAAACTGAAGTCAAATGTCTACTGTTTGCTGATGATCTGGTGCTTCTGTCCCCAACCAAGGAGGGCCTACAGCAGCACCTAGATCTTCTGCACAGATTCTGTCAGACCTGGGCCCTGACAGTAAATCTCAGTAAGACCAAAATAATGGTGTTCCAAAAAAGGTCCAGTCGCCAGGACCACAAATACAAATTCCATCTTGACACCGTTGTCCTAGAGCACACAAAAAACTATACATACCTCGGCCTAAACATCAGCACCACAGGTAACTTCCACAAAGCTGTGAACGATCTGAGAGACAAGGCAAGAAGGGCCTTCTATGCCATCAAAGGTAAAATAAAATTCGACATACCAATTAGGATCCGGCTAAAAATACTTGAATCAGTTATAACACCCACTGCCTTTTATGGTTGTGGGGTCTGAGGTCTGCTCACTAACAAAGAATTCACAAAATGGGACAAACATCAAATTGAGACTCTGCATGCAGAGCAGAATAACATTCAATTCTACAACCACCTAAAAGGAAGCGATTCCCAAACCTTCCATAACAAAGCCATCACCTACAGAGAGATGAACCTGGAGAAGAGCCCCCTAAGCAAGCTGGTCCTGGGGCTCTGCTCACAAGTCATGAGAAAACAAAAAGATAATTACTTGACACATTGGAAAGAATTAACAAAAAAATAGAGCAAACTAGAATGCTATTTGGTCCTAAACAGAGAGTACACAGTGGCAGAATATCTGACCACTGTGACTGACCCAAACTTAAGGAAAGCTTTGACTATGTACAGACTCAGTGAGCATAGCCTTGCTATTGAGAAAGGCCGCCATAGGCAGACCTGGCTCTCAAGAGAAGACAGGCTATGCTCACTGCCAACAACATGAGGTGGAAACTGAGCTGCACTTCCTAACCTCCTGCCAAATGTAGGACCATTTTAGAGACACATATTTTTCTCAGATTATACAGATCCACAAAGAATTTCAAAACAAACCCAATTTTGATAAACTCCCATATCTACAGGGTGAAATACCACGGTGTGACATCACAGCAGCAAGATTTGTGACCTGTTGCCACAAGAAAAGGGAAACCAGTGAAGAACAAACACCATTGTAAATACAACCCATATTTATGTTTATTTATTTTCCATTTTGTACTTTAACCATTTGGTCATCGTTACAACACTGAATATATATATTATATGACATTTAAAATGTCTTTATTCTTTTGGAACTTTTGTGAGTGTAATGTTTAGAGAACAGGCTGTCATTTGGGACACACATGGTGTTTATTTTCCGTTCATCAGAAAATAAATCTGTCCAGGATTAACCGTGGACGAGTAGTTTGCTCTCCACGCTGGCATTGGTTTGTTTAGGTAAACACAGCCAACTGTTTGACATGGGATCTCCATGGAAACCAGCGGGAGGAAATAGGAAGGAAGCATCACTGGGAATAGAAACAGAAACATAATCAGCTTAGACTAGCCACTTCCTGTTGGTTTAAAATTGACCTTGTCGTATCACTTCTCTGTGGATTTGTGTTAGTCTGATTGGTTGTTGCTGCTGCTTGGCACTGATGGGGTCTAGTGGGGTCTGGATGGAGCAGGGTGACCAGAACTATCCCCCTGATTATAGCCCCAGGACACCTCAGGGTTAGGAACCCCTGGACCAGTACTATTCCCCTGATTATAGCCCCAGGACACCTCAGGGTTAGAAACCCCTGGACCAGAACTATCACCCTGATTATAGCCCCAGGACACCTCAGGGTTATGAACCCTGGACCAATACTATCCCCCTGATTTTAGCCCTGGACACTTCAGGGTTATGATCCCCTGGACCAGAACTATCCCCCTGATTATAGCCCCAGGACACCTCAGGGTTAGAAACCCCTGGACCAGTACTATCCCCCTGATTATAGCCCCAGGACACCTCAGGGTTAGAAACCCGTGGACCAGAACTATCCCCCTGATTATAGCCCCAGGACACCTCAGGGTTAGGAACCCATGTTGTCTCTATAGTAACTGGGTGTTATTCATGTTGTCTCTATGGTAACTGGGTGTTATTCATGTTGTCTCTATAGTAGTGGGTGTTATGTTGTCTCTATAGTAACTGGGTGTTATTCATGTTGTCTCTATGGTAACTGGGTGTTAGTCATGTTGTCTCTATAGTAGTGGGTGTTCTTCATGTTGTCTCCATAGTAACTGGGTGATCTTCATGTTGTCTCTATGGTAACTGGGTGATCTTCATGTTGTCTCTATGGTAACTGGGTGATCTTCATGTTGTCTCTATGGTAACTGGGTGTTCTTCATGTTGTCTCTATGGTAACTGGGTGTTCTTCATGTTGTCTCTATGGTAACTGGGTGTTCTTCATGTTGTCTCTATGGTAACTGGGTGTTCTTCATGTTGTCTCTATGGTAACCGGGTGTTTTTCATGTTGTCTCTATAGTAGTGGGTGTTCTTCATGTTGTCTCTATGGTAACTGGGTTTTCTTCATGTTGTCTCTATGGTAACTGGGTGTTCTTCATGTTGTCTCTATGGTAACTGGGTTTTCTTCATGTTGTCTCTATGGTAACTGGGTGTTCTTCATGTTGTCTCTATGGTAACTGGGTGTTATTCATGTTGTCTCTATGGTAACTGGGTTTTCTTCATGTTGTCTCTATGGTAACTGGGTGTTCTTCATGTTGTCTCTATGGTAGTGGGTGTTCTTCATGTTGTCTCTATGGTAACTGGGTGTTATTCATGTTGTCTCTATAGTAGTTGGTGTTCTTCATGTTGTCTCTATGGTAACTGGGTGATCTTCATATTGCCTCTATGGTAACTGGGTGTACTTCATGTTGTCTCTATGGTAACTGGGTGTTCTTCATGTTGTCTCTATAGTAGTGGGTGTTATTCATGTTATCTCTATGGTAACTGGGTGTTCTTCATGTTATCTCTATGGTAACTGGGTGTTCTTCATGTTATCTCTATGGTAACTGGTTGTGTTGTTAGTTTTTGTATGTACTGCATATGCATATCTTAACTTTACAAATTACGACTAAACTGAGTGTACAAAACATTAGGTACACCTGCTCTTTCCATGACATAGAGCGACCAGGTGAAAGCTATGATCCATTATTGATGTCACTTCTTAAATCCACTTCAGTGTAGATGAAGGGGAGGAGACAGGTTAAAGAAGGATTTTTAAGCCTTGCGACATGGATTGTGTATGTGTGCCGTTCAGGGGGTGAATGGGCAAGACAGAATATTGAAGTGCCTTTGAATGGGGTATGGTAGTAGGTGCCAGGCGCACCGGTTTGTGTCAAGAACTGCAACGCTACCGGGTTTTATCACACTCAACAGTTCCCTGTGTGTATCAAGAATGGTCCACCACCCAAAGGACATCCAGACAACTTGACACAACTGTGGGAAGCATCGGAGTCAACATGGGCCAGCATCCCTGTGGAACGCTTGTAGAGTCCATGCCCCAACGAATTCAAGCTGTTCTGAGGGCAAAAGGGAAGGGTGGGAACTCAATATTAAGAAGCTGTTCTTAATATTTTGTGCACTCAGTGTGTATATGGACAGGGGGTTTTCAGCTGTCCCCATAGGAGAACCCTTTGAAAAACCCTTTTTGGTTCAAGGTTAAATCCTTTTGGGTTCTATGTAGGATCCTTTTCACAAAGGGTTCTACATGGAACCCAAAATAGTTCTACCTGGACCCAAAAAGGGTTCTTCTATGTGGACAGCCGAAGAACCCTTTCAGAACCCCTTTTCTCTAAGTGTGTAGTGTACAGTATATACCTATGTTGACGTTAGAAGTGATGACTGCATGTCTGTGTGTGTGTGAGGGATAAGGAGGAGTCAGTGTCCACTATACCGCTGCTATCATCATGATATTAACTGTTTCTACGAAAGGCTTTCGATGGAAGACATGGTCACTACACACTGTATCAAGCTGTCGTTTAAACTCACACCGATATTATTAGCAATACGTTAAAACTCCACATCTTGGTCCCATCTGTGAAGCCGTTTGTCCTGATTCTATGATGAATACCGCTGGGTGTGATGTGTGACTCTTTAAAAGGCATATAAAGATATTTAGTCCTAATGGAGTGAAAGACTGAGATGGAACCCAATGGGTCCCTCTATAGGGAACAGGGTGGAGCAGATGGGTCCCTCTATAGGGAACAGGGTGGAGCAGATGGGTCCCTCTATAGGGAACAGGGTGGAGCAGAGCCCAATGGGCCCCTCTATAGGGAACAGGGTGGAGCAGAACCCAATGGGCCCCTCTATAGGGAACAGGGTGGAGTAGAGCCCAATGGGTCCCTCTATAGGGAACAGGGTGGAGCAGATGGGTCCCTCTATAGGGAACAGGGTGGAGCAGAGCCCAATGGGTCCCTCTATAGGGAACAGGGTGGAGCAGAACCCAATGGGTCCCTCTATAGGGAACAGGGTGGAGCAGAGCCCAATGGGTCCCTCTATAGGGAACAGGGTGGAGCAGAACCCAATGGGGCCCTCTATAGGGAACAGGGTGGAGCAGAGCCCAATGGGTCCCTCTATAGGGAACAGGGTGGAGCAGATGGGTCCCTCTATAGGGAACAGGGTGGAGCAGATGGGTCCCTCTATAGGGAACAGGGTGGAGCAGATGGGTCCCTCTATAGGGAACAGGGTGGAGCAGATGGGTCCCTCTATAGGGAACAGGGTGGAGCAGATGGGTCCCTCTATAGGGAACAGGGTGGAGCAGATGGGTCCCTCTATAGGGAACAGGGTGGAGCAGATGGGTCCCTCTATAGGGAACAGGGTGGAGCAGATGGGTCCCTCTATAGGGAACATGATGCCACTTGGGACGTGACCTAGGTTGTTTGTTGTCTCTCTCTGTCTCCCATCGGGGAGGGAACAAAGAAGGTTATTAACAACAACAAAAAAAGGCATTCCATCAGATAGTTCAGTATTAAAAGATAATTCCCCTTCAACCATTTCCTCATTATAATGTTATCTCCCGTGGATGTGATGATGTGGATCTGAGCCAGGCTTTGTGTTGTCACGGAGACACATCAATCATTCTACTGCTCAACACACTTTAATAAACACTTCATGAAAGCAGCAGCTGAAATAAATTCAATTATCACTCTGATGTGGCACTAGGGAACTGTCTCTCTGGGGTGAGAAGAGTCAAGTCCCAGGGCCTGTTTTATAAATGTGGCACTAGGGAACTGTCTCTCTGGGGTGAGAAGAGTCAAGTCCCAGGGCCTGTTTTATAAATGTGGCACTAGGGAACTGTCTCTCTGGGGTGAGAAGAGTCAAGTCCCAGGGCCTGTTTTATAAATGTGGCACTAGGGAACTGTCTCTCTGGGGTGAGAAGAGTCAAGTCCCAGGGCCTGTTTTATAAATGTGGCACTAGGGAACTGTCTCTCTGGGGTGAGAAGAGTCAAGTCCCAGGGCCTGTTTTATAAATGTGGCACTAGGGAACTGTCTCTCTGGGGTGAGAAGAGTCAAGTCCCAGGGCCTGTTTTATAAATGTGGCCTCACATTCATAAATGTTATTGTTGCAACCAGTTGTTGTCGTTAAATCACTCTCCTCTTAGAGAGATACATGAAGCTAACCCTAATGAACCCAGCGGGGAAGTCCTGTCTCTGTTTCCTGGGGCGGCAGGTGGCCTAGTGGTTAGAGTGTTGGACAAGGAACCGAAAGGTTGCAAGGTCAAATCCCCCGAGCTGACAAGGTAGATATCTGTCGTTCTGCCCCTGAACAAGGCAGTTAACCCACTGTTCCTAGGCCGGCATTGAAAATAAGAGTTTGTTCTTAACTGACTTGTTTAGTTAAATAAAGGTATAATAAAAACAAATGATGGCTGCGTCCCAAATGGAAAGCTATTACTGACACGCTCTGGTCAAAAGTAGTGTACTATATAGGGAGCAGACAGAGACAGACAACCTCTCCTCACCCCAGACAGAAAAGTGGAGACATTGTTAAAACAGGACACAAAGGAAGCAAGTGGACAGTATCATGACAGGGTCAAAGTGAGAGAGCAGTGCCATGTACTACAGCTGTAACAACCCCAGTACTGCACCACCTCTGGTCAGCTGACAGGAAACCATCTGTCTACAGGGTAACAGAGAGGACAGATCCCCCATACTGTAACCTCCTACCCCAGTACTGTACCACCTCTGGTCAGCTGACAGGAAATCATATGTCTACAGGGTAACAGAGGACAGATCCCCCATACTGTAACCTCCTAGTCAACCCCAGTACTGTACCACCTCTGGTCAGCTGACAGGAAACCATCTGTCTACAGGGTAACAGAGAGGACAGATCCTCCATACTGTAACCTCCTACCCCAGTACTGTACCACCTCTGGTCAGCTGACAGGAAACCATCTGTCTACAGGGTAACAGAGAGGACAGATCCCCCATACTGTAACCTCCTAGTCAACCCCAGTACTGCACCACCTCTGGTCAGCTGACAGGAAACCATCTGTCTACAGGGTAACAGAGAGGACAGATCCCCCATACTGTAACCTCCTAGTCAACCACAGAGTTGATGTCTGAAACCCCTCTGTAAAATCCAGTGGAAACCCCAAACTAATAGATAAACACCAGATAAATAAGGGAGATGAATGAACTGAACAGAGCCTAGCTGGGGAGAGGTATTCCCTCTGTGTGTGTCTATAGCAGCAAACAAACCCTGTGGGTTATAGTTAACCTCTTTCTGGCAGCTTGATTTCCCAATTTCTACCAGCCTTAGAGAGCAGAGAGGATCCCAATTTGACGAGTCACCCCACACATCCACACATGCCACTGGAGGCTGTGACAGACTGAATCCTTGTGCTCTCTCTGAGTTGACAGGGCTGACCTCTGGGGTGTAATAGGTCTCACACACACACACACACACACACACACACACACACACACACACAAATGAACGCTCGCACCCACAGACAGCCATCTGGGTTTTCATCTCTGTCGTAATAGAGCTAAATCACCTCTGTCATAATAGAGCTAAATCACCTCTGTCATAATAGAACTAAATCACCTCTGTCATCATAGAGCTAAATCACCTCTGTCATCATAGAGCTAAATCACCTCTGTCATAATAGAACTAAATCACCTCTGTCATCATAGAGCTAAATCACCTCTGTCATAATAGAGCTAAATCACCTCTGTCATCATAGAGCTAAATCACCTCTGTCATCATGGAGCTAAATCACCTCTGTCATCATAGAGCTAAATCACCTCTGTCATAATAGAACTAAATCACCTCTGTCATAATAGAGCTAAATCACCTCTGTCATAATAGAACTAAATCACCTCTGTCATAATATAACTAAATCACCTCTGTCATCATAGAGCTAAATCACCTCTGTCATAATAGAGCTAAATCACCTCTGTCATAATAGAACTAAATCACCTCTGTCATAATAGAACTAAATCACCTCTGTCATAATAGAACTAAATCACCTCTGTCATAATAGAACTAAATCACCTCTGTCATAATAGAACTAAATCACCTCTGTCATCATAGAGCTAAATCACCTCTGTCATAATAGAACTAAATCAAATCTGTCATAATAGAGCTAAATCACCTCTGTCATAATAGAACTAGGGATTCCTGAGAGTGCATTCTGATGAAGATCATCAAAGGTACGTGAATATTTATAATGCTATTTATGATTTTAGATGACTCCAAAATGGCGGGTATCTGTATTGCTGGTTTGGTTTTCTGAGCGTTGTACTCAGATTATTGCAAAGTGTGCTTTCCCCGTGAAGCTTTTTTGAAATCTGTCACAGCGGTTGCATTAAGGAGATGTTTATCTATAATTCTTTGAATGACAGTTTAATATTTTATAAACGTTTATGATGAGTATTTTTGTAAATTGTTGTGCTCATTCACCGGAGGTTTTGGAGGGAAAATATTTTCTTAACGTCATGCGCCAATGTAAAATGGGGTTTTTGGTTATAAATATGAACTTTATCAAACAAAACATACATGTATTGTGTAACATTGAGTCCTAGGAGTGTCATCTGAAGAAGATCGTCAAAGGTTAGTGCTTAATTTTAGCTGTATTTCTGGTTTTTGTGACGCCTCTCCCGCTTGGAAAATGGCTGTGTGGTTTTTCTTGTTGATGCTCTGTCCTAACATAATCTAACTTTATGCTTTCGCCGTAAAGCCTTTTTGAAATCGGACAATGTGGTTGCATTAAGGACAAGTGTATCTTTAAAATGGTGTAAAATAGTTGTATGTTTGAGAAATTTGAATTATGAGATTCTGTTGTTTTGAATTTGCCGCCCTGATATTTCACTGGCTGTGTCCCGCAGGTGGGACGCTAGCATCCCACGTTGCACATAGAAGTGAAATGTTTTCAAGTTCCAAGTTATATTAGCAACGGTCATCAAAATTGTTAAAACGTTTTTTTTTAAAACAATTCGAATAAATTCAACAATTGGACAATGGAGGAAGGTACTCTAAAAGTTTAGAATGGTTTTTTAAAGTGGTTGTTCCACTGGATATTATAAGGTGAATGCACCAATCTGTAAGTCGCTCTGGATAAGAGCGTCTGCTAAATGATTTAAATGTAAATGTAAATGTTTTTAATGCATCACATATTGACTGAATTATAGCAGTAAACATTTTACTGGCACGGACAAGCGCAGGGATTTTGGTGATCATTCAGATATTCAATGTATTGTCAAATGTCATCTCTGTCAAATGCACTCATACATACATTTTCTTGTTGTATCAGGAATTCATGTAAAAAATATTTTGCGTTAAAATAAAGAAAATGAAATGTGCCTCATTTGCATAAATACACCATGTGGGTGTGCATATATGAATACATTAACATAAAGGGGTGGAGTGTGGCTGCGACCACCAAACACTTGCTCTGTCTATACAGACTTATTCATTACTGTTGTTGTCACCTTCTGTTGCATAATTCAACAAGTACGTCAATATCAGGATACCCTCGGATTAAAAATCAACACTCTTGGCTCTAGATTACACCGATCTAAACATACTTTACATGATTACCCCTATCTAAACATACTTTACACGATTACCCCTATCTAAACATACTTTACACGATTACCCCTATCTAAACATACTTTACACGATTACCCCTATCTAAACATACTTTACACGATTACCCCTATCTAAACATACTTTACACGATTACACCTATCTAAACATACTTTACACGATTACACCTATCGAAACATACTTTACATGATTACACCTATCTAAACATACTTTACATGATTACACCTATCTAAACATACTTTACATGATTACACCTATCGAAACATACTTTACATGATTACACCTATCGAAACATACTTTACATGATTACCCGTATCTAAACATACTTTACATTGGTTGATTACACCTATCTAAACATACTTTACACGATTAGACCTATCCCTGGAGATTATACTGTATCTTCTATCGGAGGCCATAGGGAATAGGGTGCCATTTGGGATGTAGACCCTACTGTATCTTCTACCAGAGGCCATAGGGAATAGGGTGCCATTTGGGATGTAGACCCTACTGTATCTTCAACCAGAGGCCATGGGGAATAGGGTGCCATTTGGGATGTAGACCCTACTGTATCTTCTACCAGAGGCCATAGGGAATAGGGTGCCATTTGAGATGTAGCCCCTACTGTATCTTCTACCAGAGGCCATAGGGAATAGGGTGCCATTTGAGATGTAGCCCCTACTGTATCTTCTACCAGAGGCCATAGGGAATAGGGTGCAATTTGGGATGTAGACCCTACTGTATCTTCTACCAGAGGCCATAGGGAATAGGGTGCCATTTGGGATGTAGACCCTACTGTATCTTCTACCAGAGACCATAGGGAATAGGGTGCCATTTGGGATGTAGCCCCTACTGTATCTTCTACCAGAGACCATAGGGAATAGGGTGCCATTTGGGATGTAGACCCTACTGTATTGTAGTACATCTCTGTTCAGTATAGTCATGTTATTCCACTGTCTGTGGCTAATCGTACAGGTTTCCTGTATCCCCATCTCAATCAGTCTGGTTACGGGTCTCTATGAAGACTACCTGCTTGCCGAGTCCAAATGGGTACGATCAGTTACACCTTCCAATGCATAGGCTACACACACTTCACACACACCACACACACACACACACACACACACACACACACACACACACACACACACACACACACACACACACACACACACACACACACACACACGAAGGAGGCTGGCGGTGTCCTGGGAGTATCAGACAAAGATAGATTGAGTGATCCATCATGCACCTGTCTTCCTGTCTGCCACACAGATACACCTCACAAATCATATCTCTAGATCAGAGACCGCTCGACAATCTACTGCGCTCTCTCTGTCTGTCTGTCTGTCTTCCCCTCTATCCCCTCATCTCTCTTCCCCTCTATCCCCTCATCTCTCTCTCTAGCTTCCCCTCTATCCCTCATCTCTCTCTCTCTCTCTCACTATCCCTCTCTCTAGCTTCCCCTCTATCCCTCATCTCTCTCTCTCTCTCTCTCTCGCTATCCCTCTCTCTCTCGCTATCCCTCTCTCTCTCTCGCTATCTCTCTCTCTCTCGCTATCTCTCTCTCTCTCTCGCTATCTCTCTCTCTCTCGCTATCTCTCTCTCTCTCGCTATCTCTCTCTCTCGCTATCTCTCTCTCTCGCTATCTCTCTCGCTATCTCTCTCTCTCTCCCTCCTCCTGTGGTTCTGAATAAAACATGGAGGTTGTGCTCTGAGCCAGAAGGACAGCCCATGGAGAGAGAAGTGCCATCAGACACAGCGCAGTAGGAAACTGAGCTCAGCTTGAGCCAGACAGGAACCATCATGGAGGCATGAGGACCCCAGGCTGACAGGTTAGGACGGCTATGTGCCTGCGTGTAAACCAGGGTTCTGCTTGGGGCGTTTACTGCTGTGTTTATAGGGAAGGGGATAGCTTGTTGGCTGCAGGCGATGTCAGAGACTCAGTTACTTTTGGATTCATTGACACACTTGTAAAATCATCAGAGGTACTTTCAGGACACACAGCACAGGTTTCTCTAGGACTCAGAGCTGAGGTTAAAGGTCCAATGCACCCGTTTTAATCTCAATATCTTTTGGGTAACAATTAAGCACTTTACTGTGATTGTTTTAAATTAAAATTGTAAAAAAAAACAACAGAAATAGCTTTTTTAGCAAAGAGCAATTTCTTAAACAGGAATTCTGCTAGGACTGTCTGGGGGGGGGGGGGGGGGGGGGGGGGGGGGCTGAAGAGGCAGAGAGGTTTAGAACTCTCTTTCTTATTGGTCTATTCAATAATTTGGTGATGTCACCAGGCAGGCCAAAACTCCATCCCACCAAAACAGGTTTTTCACTTAAAAGGGCATTATCATCATTTTCACTATTTCACAGTATTATTCCAACCTCATAGTGTGCAAATATATATATACAACACAGGAAAATGAAATTTTTGAATGACACTGGGCCTTTAAGTTACAAATCTAAGCACTTTGAACACAACACCCCAAAAAGACTGTTCCTCATACCTGGTATGCCTGGTGGAGTCTTCAGAAACTTTCCGTTGAAATGTTGAATCACCACGTCACACTTCTCTGTCGACTCCATCCTGAGGGGGAGGGGGGGGGGGGGCAGAGAGAGGGACAGAGAGGGACAGAGAGAGACAGAGAGAGGGACAGAGAGAGACAGAGAGGGACAGAGAGAGAGAGGGACAGAGAGAGGGACAGAGAGAGGGACAGAGAGAGAGAGAGAGAGAGAGAGAGAGAGAGAGAGAGAGAGAGAGGGACAGAGAGAGCGACAGAGAGAGAGAGAGAGAGAGAGAGAGAGAGAGAGAGAGAGGGACAGAGAGAGCGACAGAGAGAGCGACAGAGCGAGGGACAGAGCGAGGGACAGAGCGAGGGACAGAGCAAGGGACAGAGCAAGGGACAGAGCAAGGGACAGAGCAAGGGACAGAGCAAGGGACAGAGATAGATCATGATGAGAAAACAGAAAGATAATTACTTGACTCATTGGAAAGAATTAACAAAAAATCTGAAACTAGAATGCTATTTGGTCCTAAACAGAGAGTACACAGTGGCAGAATACCTGACCACTGTGACTGACCCAAACTTAAGGAAAGCTTTGACTATGTACAGACTCAGTGAGCATAGCCTTGCTATTGAGAAAGGCCGCTGTAGGCAGACCTGGCTCTCAAGAGAAGACAGTCTATATGCACACTGCCAACAACATGAGGTGGGATCTGAGCTGCACTTCCTAACCTCCTTCCCCAATGTATGACCATATTAGAGACACATATTTCCCTCAGATCACACAGACACAAATCCAATTTTGATAAACTCCCATATCTACTGGGTGAAATATCACAGTGTGACATCACAGCAGCAAGATTTGTGACCTGTTGCCACAAGAAAAGGTCAACCAGTGAAGAACAAACACCATTGTAAATACAACCCATATTTATGTTTATTTATTTTCCATTTTGTACTTTAACCACTTGCACATTGTTACAACACTGTATATAAATACATAATATGACATTTGTAATGTCTTTATTCTTTTGGAACTTTTGTGAGTGTAATATTTACTGTTCATTTTTATTGTTTATTTCACTTTTGTTTATCCATTTCACTTGCTATGGCAAAGTAAACATATGTTTCCCATGCCAAGAAAGCCGCTTAAATTGAGAGAGAGAGAGAGAGAGAGAGAGAGAGAGAGAGAGAGAGAGAGAGAGAGAGAGAAAGAGGGAAAGAGGGAAAGAGGGAAAGAGAGAGAAGAGAGTTTCAGTCAGGTCAAACACACTAACAGGCCTTTCCTGTGGGTTGCTTAAGGAAACAGAAGAGGAGGGAGAGAGGGAAGGAGGAGGAGAGGAAGAGAAGAGGATGGGGACTGGATGTTGTTTCCTTTGTCCATTGAAAGGCTCCATTCACCGCTCTGCTCTCTGCTCTACGACGCAGCTTCTTTGTGAGGGCCCGTTCATCTGTGTTCACCCAATCATGTCCGAAGGGCTAATTATCAGCTGAGCTTGGCTCAGGTAGTCAGAGGGTGATGCCAGAGAAATATTTCTCTAGTCGTTCTCTCAGGGAGTCAGCGGGTGATGCCAGAGAAATCTTTCTCTAGTCGTTCTCTCAGGGAGTCAGCGGGTGATGCCAGAGAAATCTTTCTCTAGTCGTTCTCTCAGGGGGTCAGAGGGTGATGCCAGAGAAATCTTTCTCTAGTCGTTCTCTCAGGGAGTCAGCGGGTGATGCCAGAGAAATATTTCTCTAGTCGTTCTCTCAGGGAGTCAGCGGGTGATGCCAGAGAAATCTTTCTCTAGTCGTTCTCTCAGGGAATCAGAGGGTGATGCCAGAGAAATATTTCTCTAGTCGTTCTCTCAGGGAGTCAGCGGGTGATGCCAGAGAAATCTTTCTCTAGTCGTTCTCTCAGGGAGTCAGCGGGTGATGCCAGAGAAATCTTTCTCTAGTCGTTCTCTCAGGGGGTCAGAGGGTGATGCCAGAGAAATCTTTCTCTAGTCGTTCTCTCAGGGAGTCAGCGGGTGATGCCAGAGAAATATTTCTCTAGTCGTTCTCTCAGGGAGTCAGCGGGTGATGCCAGAGAAATATTTCTCTAGTCGTTCTCTCAGGGAATCAGAGGGTGATGCCAGAGAAATATTTCTCTAGTCGTTCTCTCAGGGAGTCAGCGGGTGATGCCAGAGAAATATTTCTCTAGTCGTTCTCTCAGGGAGTCAGAGGGTGATGCCAGAGAAATATTTCTCTAGTCGTTCTCTCAGGGAGTCAGCGGGTGATGCCAGAGAAATATTTCTCTAGTCGTTCTCTCAGGGAGTCAGAGGGTGATGCCAGAGAAATATTTATCTAGTCGTTCTCTCCAGCCACTGACCCTGAATACAGAGAGGCCAGACCAGCAAAAGACACACCTGAATAAAGAGGCTTGGCTGGGTTTCTAATCGCTGGCACATTCCAGAGGCAGTGGTGTAAAAATACTTTCAAGTACTACTTAAGTAAAAAAAAATTGGGGGGGGGTATCTATACTTTACTTTTCTTTTTATATTTTTTGACAACTTTTACTTTTTCTCCACTACATTCCTAAAGAAAATAAGTACTTTTTACCTCCATACATTTTCCCCAGACACCCAAAAGTCCAATTCACAACCCTGGTCATCCCTAGTGCCTCTGATATGATGGCCTCAATACACACAAATGCTTCATTTGTAAATGATGTCTGAGTGTTGGAGTGCACCCTGGATATCAGGAAATTAAATTAAAAAACAAGAAAATGGTGCCGTTTGCTTAATAGAAGGAATTTTAAATGATTTATACCAGTTACTTTTACATTTGATACTTAAGAATATTGTAACAATTACATTTACTTTCGATATTTAAGTATATTTTAAACAAAATAATTTTTGGACTTTTACTCAAGTTGTATTTTACTGGGTGACTCATTTTGACTATTTTCTATGAAGGTATCTTTACTTTTACTCAAATATAACAATTGAGTAGTTTTTCCAGCACGGTCCAGAGGGAACTGAGAAGGACTCTCCATAAGGGGACAGTCAGGGGGACTAAGGTCACAGGAACAAGGTGAGGAGACTCTACATTCACTCCGGGGGCCTGATACAGAGTCCAGATGAAAACGCACAAAATTACAATTTGACAAATACATTTTAAATTGATGCCAATGGGATTTGAGGAAATTCAAGTTCAGCGTGCATATTTCAAATCAGAACATCACCCAGTGTGTGTGTGTGTATGTTTCTGCGTATATATGTGTGTGTGTGTGTGTGTGTGCGCATGTTTCAGCGTATGTGTGTGTGTGAGTGTGTGTGTGTGTGTACCTGGCGAAGCCGACTCCTCTGCTGACCCCGTTGGCGTCCCGTAGTACCCGTGTTGAGATGACGTGACTGAACGGTTTCAGCATGTTCTCCAGCTCCTGCTCATCCATGGATACAGGCAGGTTGGAGATGTACAGGTTAGTAGGGTCCTGTTCCTGTTGCTGTGGGGGGGGGGGGGGGGGGGGGGGGACATAGAGGGAGAGAGAGAGGGGGAGAGAGAGGGAGGGAGAGAGAAAGAGATAGAGAGGGAGAGAGAGGGAGAGAGAGAGAGGGAGAGAGGGACAGACGGAGGGAGAGAGAGAGAGAAAAAGAGAGAAAGGGAGAGGGACAGAGAGAGAGCGAGATAGAGGGTTAGCACTAATCCATGGATACAGGCAGGTTGGAGATGTACAGGTTAGTAGGGGTCCTGCTCCTGTTGATGGGGGGGGGTACTGGACAGTACCACCAGGCGGCGCTCCACTGGGCAGTACCACCAGGCGGCGCTCCACTGGGCAGTACCACCAGGCGGCGCTCCACTGGGCAGTACCACCAGGCGGCGCTCCACTGGGCAGTACCACCAGGCGGCGCTACACTGGGCAGTACCACCAGGCGGCGCTACACTGGGCAGTCCCACCAGGCGGCGCTACACTGGGCAGTACCACCAGGCGGCGCGCCACTGGGCAGTACCACCAGGCGGCGCTACACTGAACAGTAACACCAGGCGGCGCTCCACTGGGCAGTACCACCAGGCGGCGCTCCACTGGGCAGTACCACCAGGCGGCGCTCCACTGGGCAGTACCACCAGCTTGATGGTGTTGCAGAGTAGCATCTCATCCCTGTCTCATGGGATCTGATCTGATACTGATGTCATTGGATTTCTAGCTGTTATTCCGCTGGCCATCCAACCAGCCTCACCAATGTCATGGCCAGTCTTACTACTTAGACAGGACAAGACAGGACATACAGGACAGACAGATACACAGACAGGACAGACAGATACACAGACAGGACAGACAGATACACAGACAGATACACAGACAGACAGACAGATACATAGACAGACAGACAGATACACAGACAGATACACAGACAGACAGACAGACAGACAGACAGACAGACAGACAGACAGACAGACAGACAGACAGACAGACAGACAGACAGACAGACAGACAGACAGACAGACAGACAGACAGACAGACAGACTCCGAGTGACAGGTGAGAGGGGGACTGTGTATCCAGCAAAACTATTCCTGTGTTGTTCTGCTGCGCGCACACACACACACACACACACACACCACTAGCTGAGGACGAGTTAAGCAGACAGTCTCCGAGGACACACAATCTCTCTCTCACCTGTCACTCTCTCTGGTATTGTGTGTGTCTGTATGTGTGTGTGTATGTGTGCGTGTGTGTGCCTGTAAATGGGTGTGTGTGTGTGTGTGTGTGTGTGTGTGTGTGTGTGTGTGTGTGTGTGTGTGTGTGTGTGTGTGTGTGTGTGACAGAACACAGGAATAGTTTTGTTGGACACACAGTCCCCCTCTCTCCTGTCACTCGGAGTCTGTCTGTCTGTCTGTCTGTGTGTGTGTGTATCTGTGTGTGTGTGACAGAACACAGGAATAGTTTTGCTGGACACACAGTCCCCCTCTCTCCTGTCACTCGGAGTCTGTCTGTGTGTGTGTGTGTGTGTGTGTGTGTGTGTGTGTGTGTGTGTGTGTGTGTGTGTGTGTGTGTGTGTGTGTCTGACAGAACACAGGAATAGTTTGGCTGGACACACAGTCCGTCTCTCTCCTCTCATATTCCACCCAGTGTGGGCCTTGACTTCTATTGACATCACATCACAGAGCTCAATGTCATTTCCAGATGCTGTCAAGGCTACATCACCTCCTTAGATCAGCTCTGGACAAAACATTAGGAACACCTGGTCCTTCCATGACATAGACTGACCAGGGGAATCATCTCTGGTCTAGTATCCAAAACTGACTGGACAAAATATTAAAAACACCTGCTCCTTCCATGACATAGACTGACCAGGGGAATCATCTCTGGTCTAGTAGCCAGAATTTACACTGACTGGACAAAACATTAGGAACACCTGCTCTTTCCATGACATAGACTGACCAGGTGAAAGCTATGATTCCCTTGTTGATTTAATTTAAATCCACTTCAATCAGTGTAGATGAAGGGGAGGAGACATGTTAAAGAAGGATTTTTAAGCCTTTGGGACAATTGAGACATGGATTGTGTATTTGTGCCGTTCAGAGGGTGAATGGGCAAGAAACAAGATGTGAGAGCCTTTGAACGGGGTATGGTAGTAGGTGCCAGGCACACACGTTTCAGTGTGTTAAGAACTGCAACGCTGCTGGGTTTTTCACGCTCAACAGTTTCCTGTGTGAAACAAGAACGGTCCACCACCCAAAGGACATCCAGCCAACTTGACACAACTGTGGGAAGCATTGGAGTCAACATGGGCCAGCATCCCTGTGGAACGCTTTAGACACCTTGTAGAGTCCATGTCCTGACAAATTGAGGCTGTTCTGAGGGCAAAAGGGGGTGTAACTCAATAATACGATGGTGTTAATAGGCCAAGAGTCTCATAATTAACCATATCATTAGACGTAGACTGCATCCCAAGTGACACCCTATCCCATATATACAGTCTTAAAAAAACAGGTTCCAAAACAGTTCTTCAGCTATACCAATAGGAGGACCCTTTTAGGTTCCAGGTAGAACCCTGTTAGTTTCCAGGTAGAACCCTGTTAGGTTCCAGGTAGAACCCTTTTAGGTTCAAGGTAGGACCCATTTGGATTCCATATAGAACCCTCTGTGGAACGGGTTCTCCGTGGAACACAAAAGGGTTCTACCTGGAACCTAAAAAGGTTCTTCAAAAGGTTCTCTTATGACAACAGCCGAAGAACCCTTTGAGGTTCTAGATACAGATGCCACCTTAATTTGACCCAGTTTCTCACAGCAGAAAAAGTATCCTGCAGCAACAGGAAATGTGAATTATTACATGGATTATAATGAATGGACATTTTTTTGTAGAGGGTTGATATATTTTCCATTAGGGCAAATCAAGTCTGACATTTTAAAGTGGAAAGTACAAACTTCAGAAGCCTTTTTTAAAACCTTGAATTCACTACAAAATGTCTTGCAACAACAGGATGATCAAATTAAGATAAAGCATTCATAGCACCTTTTTTCCTCAGAGTGCGGTGGATGGCTTTATTTTGCCCAGGGCTCGTAGGAGACTGGTCAGAACCAGTGTGTGTCACGGTTGTCGTAGGAAGGAGCGGACCAAAGTGCAGCGTGTGTGTCGTTCCACATTTTATTATCACTGTGAAACTATGCAATACATACACAATAAACTGAACGAACAAAACAACAAAACGTGACACACAGTTGAAACATACACTAACTCAAAAACCAAATCTCCCACAAACCCAGGTGGAAAAAAAAACCCTACTTAAGTATGATCTCCAATTAGAGGCAACGAGGACCAGCTGCCTCTAATTGGAGATCATCCCAAACAAAACCCCAACATAGAAATACAAAACTAGAATATAACAACACAGAAAAACTAAACTAGAAAACCCCCCTGTCACGCCCTGACCTACTCTACCATAGAAAATAACAGCTTTCTATGGTCAGGACGTGACAGTGTGTTATGACATCATCTCAGTTGGTTGCAATTTCAGTTTAATCCACCAGAAAATACCAATGGAATATTACAACAAATCCTGTACACTGAACAAAAAATATAAACGCAACATGCAACAATTTCAAAGATTTTTTTTTACTGAGTTACAGTTCATATAAGCAAATCGGTCTATTGAAATAATTTAATTAGGTCCTAATTTACGGAATTCACACGACTGGGAATGCAGATACGCATCTGTTAGTCACAGAAACCTTAACAAAAAGGTAGGGCCGTGGATCAGAAAACCAGTCAGTATCTGGTGTGACAACCATTTGCCTCATGCAGCGCGACACATCTCCTTCACATAGAGTTGATCAGGCTATTGATTGTGGCCTGTGGAATGTTGTCCCACTACTCTTCAATGGCTGTGTGAAGTTGCCGAATATTGGCGGGACCTCAAACACGCTGTCGTACACGTCAATCCAGAGCATCCCAAACATGCTCGAATCAAATCAAACTGTATTAGTCACATGTGCCGAATACAACAGATTCAGACCTTACAGTGAAATGCTTACATACGAGCCCTTAACAAACAATGCAGTTAAAAAAGAAGGATCGGACCCTTTTTTTCAATTTTCGCCTAAAATGACATGCCCAAATCTAACTGCCTGTAGCTCAGGCCCTGAAGCAAGGATATGCATATTCTTGGTACCATTTGAAAGGAAACACTTTGAAGTTTGTGGAAATGTGAAAAGAATATAACACATTACATCTGGTAAAAGATAATACAAAGAAAAAAACAACACTTTTTTTTGTATTGTTTTTGTACCATCATCTTTGAAATGCAAGAGAAAGGCCATAATGTATTATTCCAGCCCAGGTGCAATTTAGATATTGGCCACTAGATGGCATCAGTGTATGTGCAAAGTTTTAGTCTGATCCAATGAACCATTGCATTTTTGTTCAAAATTATGTATCAAGACTGCCCAAATGTGCCTAATTTGTTTCTTAATAACTTTTCATGTTCAAAACTGTGCACTCTCCTCAAACAATAGCATGGTATTCTTTCACTGTAATAGCTACTGTAAATTGGACAGTACCGTTAGATTAACAAGAATTTAAGCTTTCTGCCAATATCAGATATGTCTATGTCCTGGGAAATGTTCTTGTTATTTACAACCTCATGCTAATCGCATTAGCCTACGTTAGCTCAACCGTCCCGTGGATGGGACACCGATCCTGAAGAAGTTTTAACAACACGATCAGCGTGGCAGGTCCTACAGGCCCTAGTTTTGTCGCACCTTGACTACTGTTCAGTCGTGTGGTCAGGTGCCACAAAAAAGGACTTAGGAAAATTGCAATTGTCTCAGAACAGGGCAGCATGGCTGGCCCTTGGATGTACACAGAGAGCTGATATTAATAATATGCATGTCAATCTCGTTCCACAGAGGGTTCTATATGGAATCCAAAAGGGTTCTACCTGGAACCCAAAAGAATGTGGAGAGATTGACTTCATCACTACTTGTATTTATGAGAGGTATCGACATGTTGAATGCACTGAGCTGTCTGTCTAAACTACTGGCACACAGCTCAGACACCCATGCATACCCCACAAGACATGCCACCAGAGGTCTCTTCACAGTCCCCAAGTCCAGAACAGACTATGGGAGGTACACAGTACTACATAGAGCCATGACTACATAGAACTCTATTCCACATCAAGTAACTGACGCAGCAGTAAAATTAGATTTAAAAAACAGATCAGAAAACACCATACGGAACAGCAGGGCCGCACGCACACACACACACACACACACACACACACACACACACACACACACACACACACACACACACACACACACACACACACACACACACACACACACACACACACACACACACACACATATGGATTTAGTACTGTAGATATGTGGTAGTGGTGGAGTAGGGCCACAGTGTATTGTGAATGTATTGTAATGTTTTTTAAATTGTATAAACTGCCTTAATTTTGCTGGACCCCAGGAAGAGTAGCTGTTGCTTTGGAAGGAACTAATGGGGATCCATAATAAATACAAATACAAACTAAACCCCAGAACACAACAACAAACCCTCACTATAGTCAGTATGTCAGGCCATGTGGGACTAAACTAAACCTCACAACAACAAACCCTCACTATAGTCAGTATGTCAGGCCATGTGGGACTAAACTAACCCTCACAACACAACAACAAACCCTCACTATAGTCAGTATGTCAGGCCATGTGGGACTAAACTAACCCTCACAACACAACAACAAACCCTCACTATAGTCAGTATGTCAGGCCATGTGGGACTAAACTAACCCTCACAACACAACAACAAACCCTCACTATAGTCAGTATGTCAGGCCATGTGGGACTAAACTAACCCTCACAACACAACAACAAACCCTCACTATAGTCAGTATGTCAGGCCATGTGGGACTAAACTAACCCTCACAACACAACAACAAACCCTCACTATAGTCAGTATGTCAGGCCATGTGGGACTAAACTAACCCTCACAACACAACAACAAACCCTCACTATAGTCAGTATGTCAGGCCATGTGGGACTAAACTAAACCCCACAACACAACAACAAACCCTCACTATAGTCAGTATGTCAGGCCATGTGGGACTAAACTAACCCTCACAACAACAAACCCTCACTATAGTCAGTATGTCAGGCCATGTGGGACTAAACTAAACCTCACAACAACAAACCCTCACTATAGTCAGTATGTCAGGCCATGTGGGACTAAACTAACCCTCACAACAAAACAACAAACCCTCACTATAGTCAGTATGTCAGGCCATGTGGGACTAAACTAACCCCCACAACACAACAACAAACCCTCACTATAGTCAGTATGTCAGGCCATGTGGGACTAAACTAACCCTCACAACACAACAACAAACCCTCACTATAGTCAGTATGTCAGGCCATGTGGGACTAAACTAACCCCCACAACACAACAACAAACCCTCACTATAGTCAGTATGTCAGGCCATGTGGGACTAAACTAACCCCCACAACACAACAACAAACCCTCACTATAGTCAGTATGTCAGGCCATGTGGGACTAAACTAACCCTCACAACACAACAACAAACCCTCACTATAGTCAGTATGTCAGGCCATGTGGGACTAAACTAACCCTCACAACACAACAACAAACCCTCACTATAGTCAGTATGTCAGGCCATGTGGGACTAAACTAACCCTCACAACACAACAACAAACCCTCACTATAGTCAGTATGTCAGGCCATGTGGGACTAAACTAACCCTCACAACACAACAACAAACCCTCACTATAGTCAGTATGTCAGGCCATGTGGGACTAAACTAACCCTCACAACACAACAACAAACCCTCACTATAGTCAGTATGTCAGGCCATGTGGGACTAAACTAACCCTCACAACACAACAACAAACCCTCACTATAGTCAGTATGTCAGGCCATGTGGGACTAAACTAACCCTCACAACACAACAACAAACCCTCACTATAGTCAGTATGTCAGGCCATGTGGGACTAAACTAACCCTCACAACACAACAACAAACCCTCACTATAGTCAGTATGTCAGGCCATGTGGGACTAAACTAGACCCCACAACACAACAACAAACCCTCACTATGGTCAGTAACATACACTGACAGATATGCTTGTGTTCTCATCGCCAGGCAGAACAGCCTACTGTGCAGCAGGTTAGGTGATGCTACATGAATACTAACGAGTCCATATTACTGACTGCTGCTTTGTCTCCTAGGCTGTCCTAAACGGCACCCTGCTCCCTATCAAGTGCACTAGGTTTGAACAGAGCCTTATGGGCCCTAGTTAAATGTAGTGCCGTTTTGGAGCCGGACGTGACGTCTCTCCCTTCCAGCTAGCAGCCACGTTGTTTTAGACGAACAGCCGTAAAACGAGTGTGTCAGCGCTGAGATCTCTGCTCGAGGCCATCAGCTTGGCTCTCATGTTGACACAGCATCTTCACTCATATCCCGGGGGGTGGGGTGGGAGAGCAGGATTCTCAACACCCCCCCCCCACACACACACAGTCATGTTGACATAGCATCTTTATGCCCCAGGGGCTACAGGCACTGGGAAGCTAGTTGGTAATGACTGCTGTGACTGATGCTGTAGAAAGAGGCGTCCCATCCCTCCATGAGATATCAGGCTAACGCTAGCTAACACACACACACACACACACACACACACACACACACACACACACACACACACACACACACACACACACACACACACACACACACACACACACACACACACACACACACACACACACACACACACACACACACACACACACACACACACAGCTCCATGAGATATCAGGCTAACGCTAGCTAACACACACACACCAGTCCATGAAATATCAGGCTAACGATAGCTAACACACACACTCCTCCATGAGATATCAGGCTAACAATAGCTAACACCCACACACCGCTCCATGAAATATCCGGCTAACGCTAGCTGAATGCTAATGCTAGATAAAGTTCACCAGGCTCTCCAGGGCCTTTCAGCTGAACGGTATCTCGTCAGCAGGCCAGCGAGGCAGAATACAAGGGCTGCGTTTGTCACAACTTCTTTTGAAGTCGGTCCCTCTCCTTGTTCGGGCGGTGTTCGGTGGTCGACGTCACCGACCTTCTAGCCATCGCTGATCCATTTTTCATTTTCCATTGGTTTTGTCTTGTCTTCCATCACACCTGGTTCCAATCTCATCAATTACATGTTGTGTATTTAACCCTCTGTTTCCCCTCATGTCCTTGTCGGAGATTGTTTGATTGTATGTATTGTGCAAGTTATGTTCCGATGTGCGACGGGTTTTGTACCCACTTTTATTATTTTGTATATTTTGGTTTTCTGAGTTTTATGAGCACTTATTAAACGACTCCGTTTATACCAAGTTCGTTAGTTCCCCTGCGCCTGACTTCCCTGCCACCAGCACACACCATTACAGCGCTCTAAATGGAACCCAATTCCCAAGTGATGGAGGGGCGAGAGAAAGGGAGAGAAACACAGAAAGTGAGGGAGGGGGAGGGAAAGAGAGAGAAACACAGAAAGTGAGGGAGGGGGAGAGAGAGAAAGACAGAAAGTGAGGGAGGGGGAGAGAGAGAAAGACAAAGTGAGGGAGGGGGATAGAGAGAGAAAGACAAAGTGAGGGAGGGGGATAGAGAGAGAAAGACAGAAAGTGAGGGAGGGGGATAGAGAGAGAAAGACAGAAAGTGAGGGAGGGGATAGAGAGAGAAAGACAGAAAGTGAGGGAGGGGGAGAGAGAGAGAAAGACAGAAAGTGAGGGAGGGGGAGAGAGAGAGAAAGACAGAAAGTGAGGGAGGGGGAGAGAGAGAGAAAGACAGAAAGTGAGGGAGGGGGAGAGAGAGAGAAAGACAGAAAGTGAGGGAGGGGGAGAGAGAGAAAGACAGAAAGTGAGGGAGGGGGAGAGAGAGAGAAAGACAGAAAGTGAGGGAGGGGGAGAGAGAGAGAAAGACAGAAAGTGAGGGAGGGGGAGAGAGAGAGAAAGACAGAAAGTGAGGGAGGGGGAGAGAGAGAAAGAGGGGGTAAGAGTGTCCCTCCAACCCAGGCTTTAATAACTATCTCAGATTAATCACAATGCCCTAAACACACACACACACACAACTTCACATCGCTTACAAACACACACACACACTTCTCATTCCAACTGTCTCTCCGTATAATTTTTGTGGGTGTCTGGGTGTTTCATTACATAAACGCAATAACCAGAAAGCTGCTGGATAATCAAGGAAGAAGCTGAGATATGAGAATTAAAATGAATAAAGAAAGTTGAAGAAAAACTTTCTAAATGTTCCAGTCTTTCTTGCTAATGACATCTCCTCAGACCATACTGAAACACATGAAGCAGACCATACTGAAAGACATGAATCAGACCATACTGAAACACATGAAGCAGACCATACTGAAAGACATGAAGCAGACCATACTGAAAGACATGAATCAGATCATTCTGAAAGACATGAAGCAGACCATACTGAAAGATATGAAGCAGACCATACTGAAAGACATGAAGCAGACCATACTGAAAGATATGAAGCAGACCATACTGAAAGACATGAAGCAGACCATACTGAAAGACATGAAGCAGACCATACTGAAAGACATGAAGCAGATCATTCTGAAAGACATGAAGCAGACATACTGAAAGATATGAAGCAGATCATACTGAAAGACATGAAGCAGACCATACTGAAAGATATGAAGCAGACCATACTGAAAGACATGAATCAGACATACTGAAAGATATGAAGCAGACCATACTGAAAGACATGAAGCAGACCATACTGAAAGACACGAAGCAGATCATACTGAAAGATATGAAGCAGACATACTGAAAGACATGAAATAAAAGAGGACACAGGGAAGAAGAAGAACCTTGTCACAACACAACTGATTGACTCAAATGCATTAAGAAGGAAAGAAATTCCACAAATTAACTTTTAACAAGGCGCACCTGTTAATTTAAATGCATTCCAGGTGATTTCCTCATGAAGCTGGTTGAGAGAATGCCAAGAGTGTGCAAAGCTGTCATCAAGGCAAAGGGTGGCTACTTTGAAGAATGTCAAATAGAGAATATATATGTTGATTTGTTTAACATGATTCCATATGTGTTATTTCATAGTTTTGATGTCTTCACTATTATTCTACAATGTTGAAAATAGTAAAAGTAAAGAAAAACACTTGAATGAGTCGCTGTGTCCAAACTTTTGACTGGTACTCTATATAGATAAAGTATATATATATATATTGTAAACTATAAATGTATAATATATACAAACTATATCTACATAATATATATATATATATAAACTATGTCTGTATAATATATACAAACTATATCTACATAATATATATATAGTATATAATATATATACTGCTCAAAAAAATAAAGGGAACACTTAAACAACACAATGTAACTCCAAGTCAATCACACTTCTGTGAAATCAAACTGTCCACTTAGGAAGCAACACTGATTGACAATAAATTTCACATGCTGTTGTGCAAATGGAATAGACAACAGGTGGAAATTATAGGCACTTAGCAAGACACCCCCAATAAAGGAGTGGTTCTGCAGGTGGTAACCACAGACCACTTCTCAGTTCCTATGCTTCCTGGCTGATGTTTTGGTCACTTTTGAATGCTGGCGGTGCTTTCACTCTAGTGGTAGCATGAGACGGAGTCTACAACCCACACAAGTGGCTCAGGTAATGCAGCTCATCCAGAATGGCACATCAATGCAAGCTGTGGCAAGATGGTTTGCTGTGTCTGTCAGCGTAGTGTCCAGAGCATGGAGGCGCTACCAGGAGACAGGCCAGTACATCAGGAGATGTGGAGGAGGCCGTAGGAGGGCACAACCCAGCAGCAGGACCGCTACCTCCGCCTTTGTGCAAGGAGGAGCAGGAGGAGCACTGCCAGAGCCCTGCAAAATGACCTCCAGCAGGCCACAAATGTGCATGTGACTGCTCAAATGGTCAGAAACAGACTCCATGAGGGTGGTATGAGGGCCCGATGTCCACAGGTGGGGGTTGTGCCTACAGCCCAACACCGTGCAGGTCGTTTGGCATTTGCCAGAGAACACCAAGTTTGGCAAATTCGCCACTGGCACCCTGTGCTCTTCACAGATGAAAGCAGGTTCACACTGAGCACATGTGACAGACGTGACAGTCTGGAGACGCCGTGGAGAACGTTCTGCTGCCTGCAACATCCTCCAGCATGACCGGTTTGGCGGTGGGTCAGTCATGGTGTGGGGTGGCATTTCTTTGGGGGGCCGCACAGCCCTCCATGTGCTCGCCAGAGGTAGCCTGACTGCCATTAGGTACCGAGATGAGATCCTCAGACCCCTTGTGAGACCATATGCTGGTGCGGTTGGCCCTGGGTTCCTCCTAATGCAAGACAATGCTAGACCTCATGTGGCTGGAGTGTGTCAGCAGTTCCTGCAAGAGGAAGGCATTGATGCTATGGACTGGCCCGCCCGTTCCCCAGACCTGAATCCAATTGAGCACATCTGGGACATCATGTCTCGCACCATCCACCAACGCCATGTTGCACCACAGACCGTCCAGGAGTTGGCGGATGCTTTAGTCCAGGTCTGGGAGGAGATCCCACAGGAGACCATCCGCCACCTCATCAGGAGCATGCCCAGGCGTTGTAGGGAGGTCATACAGGCATGTGGAGGCCACACACACTACTAAGCCTCATTTGACTTGTTTTAAGGACATTACATCAAAGTTGGATCAGCCTGTAGTGTGGTTTTCCACTTTAATTTTGAGTGTGACTCCAAATCCAGACCTCCATGGGTTGATAAATTGGATTTCCATTGATTATTTTTGTGTGATTTTGTTGTCAGCACATTCAACTATGTAAAGATAAAAGTATTTAATAAGATTATTTCATTCATTCAGATCTAGGATGTGTTATTTTAGTGTTCCCTTTATTTTTTTGAGCAGTATATAGTATATTATATATATATATATATATATATACTATAACTGTATAATATATACAAACTATCTATATAATATATATATATAAACTATGTCTGTATAATATATATGTCACGTCCTGACCAGTAAAAGGGGTTATTTGTTATTGTAGTTTGGTCAGGGCGTGGCAGGGGGTGTTTGTTTTGTTTGTTTCGGGGTTTTTGATTTATGTTCTATATTTTCTATTTCTGTGTTTATTCTAGTTTTCTATTTCTATGTTGTGTTTTTCAATGACCTCCAATTAGAGGCAGCTGGTTGTCGTTGTCTCTAATTGGAGGCCATATTTAAGGGTGTTTGTTTTTCACTTGTGTTTGTGGGTGGTTGTTTCCAGTTTAGTCTGTGCACCTTATTGGACTGTTTTCGTCGTTTGTTTTGTTTAAGTGTTTTTCCTTTAATAAATTAGAAGATGAGGACTATACCCGCTGCATTTTGGTCCACTCCTTACGACGCCCGTTACAATATACAAACTAAATCTTTATAATATATATATATATATATATATATATATATATATATATATATATATATATATATATATATATATATACTGAAAGACATGAAGCAGACCATACTGAAAGACATGAAGCAAACCATATATATATATATATATATATAAACTATAACTGTATAACATATACAAACTATATCTACATAATATATACATATAAACTATAACTGTATAACATATACAAACTATATCTACATAATATATACATATAAACTATAACTGTATAATATATACAAACTATATCTATATAATATATACATATAAACTATAACTGTATAATATATACAAACTATATCTATATAATATATATCAATATATACAAATCGGTAACTGTATAGTGTTTGCAAACTATATGTACATAATATATATATAAACTATGTCTGTATTATATATACAAACTATATCTATATAATATATATATATATAAACTATAACTGTATAATACATACAAACTAGATCTACATAATATATATATATAAACTATAACTGTATAATGCATACAAACTATATCTATATAATATATATAAACTATAACTGTATAATGCATACAAACTATATCTATATAATGTATATATATATAAACTATAACTGTATAATACATACAAACTAGATCTACATAATATATACATAAACTATAACTTTATAATATATACAGATATACACACACAGTTGAAATCAGAACTTTACATACATAATGTTTTCAACAATTGTTTACAGACAGATTATTTCAGTTATAATTCACTGTATTACATTTCCAGTGGGTCAGAAGTTTACATACATTAAGTTGACTGTGCCTTTAAACAGCTTGGAAAATTCCAGAAAATGATGTCATGTCTTTAGAAGCTTCTGATAGACTGTTTGACATCATTTGAGTCAATTGGAGGTGTACCTGTGGATGTATTTCAAGGCCTACCTTCAAACTCAGTGCCTCTTTGTGTGATATTATGGGAAAATCAAAAGAAATCAGCCAAGACCTCAGAAAAAAATTGTAGACCTCCACAAGTCTGGTTCATCCTTGGGAGCAATTTCCAAATGCCTGAAGGTACCACATTCATCTGTACAAACAATAGTACGCAAGTATAAACACCATGGGACCACGCAGCCGTCATACCACTCAGGAAGGAGACGCATTCTGTCTCCTAGAGATGAACGTACTTTGGTGCGAAAAGTGCAAATCAATCCCAGAACAACAGCAAAGGACCTTGTGAAGATGCTGGAGGAAACAGGTACAAAAGTATCTATATCCACAGTAAAACGAGTCTTATACTGACACAACCTGAAAGGCCGCTCAGCAAGGAAGAAGCCACTGCTCCAAAACCGCCATAAAAAAGCCAGACTACGGTTTGCAACTGCACATGGGGACAAAGATTGTACTTTTTGGAGAAATGTCCTCTGGTCTGATGAAACAAAAATAGAACTGTTTGGCCATAATGACCAGTGTTATGTTTAGAGGAAAAAGGGGGAGGCTTGCAAGCCGAAGAACACCATCCCAACCTTGAAGCACGGGGGTGACAGCATCATGTTGTGGGGGTGCTTTGCTGCACTTCACAAAATAGATGGCATCATGGAGGAAAATGATGTGGATATATTGAAGCAACATCTCAAGACATCAGTCAGGAAGTTAAAGCTTGGTCGCAAATGGGTCTTCCAAATGGACAATGACCCCAAGCATACTTCCAAAGTTGTGGCAAAATGGCTTAAGGACAACAAAGTCATGGTATTGGAGTGGCCATCACAAAGCCCTGACCTCAATCCTACAGAAAATTTGTGGGCAGAACTGAAAAAGTGTGTGCGAACAAGGAGGCCAACAAACATGACTCAGTTACACCAGCTCTGTCATCAGGAATGGGCCAAAATTCACCCAACTTATTGTGGCAAGCTTGTGGAATGCTACCCGAAAAGTTTGACCCAAGTTAAACAATTTCAGGCAATGCTACCAAATACTAATTGAGTGTATGTAAACTTCTGACCTACTGGGAATGTGATGAAAGAATAAATCATTCTCTCTACTATTATTCTGACATTTCACATTCTTTAAATAAAGTGGTGATCCTAACTGCCCTAAAACAGGGAATTTTTACTAGGATTAAATGTCAGGAATTGTGAAAAACTGAGTTGAAATCTATTTGGCTAAGATGTATGTAAACTTCCAACTTCAACTGTATATATAAACTATAACAGTATAATATATACAAAATATATCTATATTATATATATATATATATATATATATATATATATATATATATATATATATATATATATATATATATATATATATACATAAACAAAAACTATAACTGTATAATATATACAAAATATATATATATTATATATATATATATATATATACATAAACAAAAACTATAACTGTATAATATATACAAAATATATCTATATTATATATATATATATACATAAACAAAAACTATAACTGTATAATATATACAAACTATATCTATATAATATATATATATATATTTTTAAAGTACATCTCTTCTGCATGAATGGATAAACACAGCCTTTGTATCCCATTGACTCTAAACAGCTTAGCTGATTGTATTGTGAGTATGAGTGTGTGTGTGTGTCTATTGTGTGTATTATGTGTATGTGTATGTATTGTGTGTGTGTGTGTGTGTGTGTGTGTGTGTGTGTGTGTGTGTGTGTGTGTGTGTGTGTGTATCAGAGCTCTACAGTAGGTGGTCTACCTGTCACTGCCTCATCCTGACCTCATCCTGATCAATGCCTTTGTCCAATGGGCAGCGCTCGCTGGGCGCCTCGGTGGGATACCCTGTTGCCATGGTTATCTCTGTTAGAAACCAACCAGAGGGATTAACCTCTGGGGAAGAGAGAATGTTTTTTACTCTCCGACCTAGGCCGAGCCAGGATCAAAGTTATCCAGGAAGAAAGAGAGGGGGGGAAACTCCTGTAGGCAAATCTACAATATGGGAAGTGTACTGTAGTGTCTATATACAGTTTGGGGAGTGTACTGTAGTGTCTATATACAGTATGGGAAGTGTAGTGTCTATCTACAGTATGTGAAGTGTAGTGTGTATCTCCAGTATGGGAAGTGTAGTGTACTGTCTATCTATATTATAGGAAGTGTAGTGTAGTGTCTATCTATAGTATGGGAAGTGTAGTGTCTATCTATAGTATTGGAAGTGTAGTGTAGTGTATATCTATAGTATGGGAAGTGTAGTGTCTATCTATAGTATTGGAAGTGTAGTGTAGTGTCTATCTATAGTATGGGAAGTGTAGTGTCTATCTACAATATGGGAAGTGTAGTGTCTATCTACAGTATGTGAAGTGTAGTGTCTATCTACAGTATGGGAAGTGTAATGTAGTGTCTATCTCCAGGATGGGAAGTGTAGTGTAGTGTCTATCTCCAGTATGGGAAGTGTAGTGTAGTGTCTATCTACAGTATGGGAAGTGTAGTGTAGTGTCTATATACAGTATGGGAAGTGTAGTGTCTATCTACAGTATGGGGAGTGTACTGTAGTGTCTATCTACAGTATGGGGAGTGTACTGTAGTGTCTATATCCAGTACGGGGAGTGTACTCTAGTGTCTATATCCAGTATGGGAAGTGTAGTGTAGTGTCTATATCCACTATGAGAAGTGTACTGTAGTGTCTATCTACAGTATGGGAAGTGTACTGTAGTGTCTATATCCAGTATGGGAAGTGTAGTGTCTATCTACAGTATGGGGAGTGTACTGTAGTGTCTATATCCAGTATGAGAAGTGTACTGTAGTGTCTATCTACAGTATGGGAAGTGTACTGTAGTGTCTATATACAGTATGGGAAGTGTAGTGTCTATCTACAGTATGGGGAGTGTACTGTAGTATCTATATACAGTATGGGGAGTGTAGTGTAGTGTCTATCTACTGTATGTGAAGTGTAGTGTCTTTCTACAGTATGGGAAGTGTAGTGTAGTGTCTATCTACAGTATGGGAAGTGTAGTGTCTATCTATAGTATGGGAAGTGTAGTGTAGTGTCTATCTATAGTATTGGATGTGTAGTGTAGTGTCTATCTATAGTATGTGAAGTGTAGTGCAGTGTCTATCTATAGTAGGTGAAGTGTAGTGTAGTGTCTATCTACAGTATGGGAAGTGTAGTGTAGTGTCTATCTACAGTATGGGAAGTGTAGTGTCTATCTATAGTATGGGAAGTGTAGTGTATATCTACAGTATGGGAAGTGTAGTGTCTGTCTATAGTATGGGAAGTGTAGTGTCTATCTACAGTATTGGGAAGCGTACTGTAGTGTCTATATACAGTATGGGGAGGGTACTGTAGTGTCTATATACAGTATGGGGAGTGTACTGAAGTGACTATATACAGTATGGAGAGTGTACTGTAGTGTCTCTCTATAGTATGGGAAGTGTAGTGTAGTGTCTATATACAGTATGGGGAGTGTAGTGTAGTGTCTATCTACAGTATGGGAAGTGTAGTGTCTATCTACAGTATGGGAAGTGTAGTGTAGTGTCCATCTCCAGTATGGGAAGTGTATCATCTATCTACAGTATGGGAAGTGTACTGTAGTGTCTATCTATAGTATGGGAAGTGTAGTGTCTATCTACAGTATGGGAAGTGTACTGTAGTGTCTATCTACAGTATGGGGAGTGTACTGTAGTGTCTATCTATAGTATGTGAAGTTTAGTGTCTATCTATAGTATGTGAAGTGTAGTGTCTATCTATATTATGGGAAGTGTAGTGTCTATCTATAGTATGGGAAGTGTAGTGTCTGTCTATAGTATGGGAAGTGTAGTGTCTATCTATAGTATGGGAAGTGTAGTGTCTGTCTATAGTATGGGAAGTGTAGTGTCTATCTATTGTATGGGATGTGTACTGTAGTGTCTATCTATAGTATGGGAAATGTACTGTAGTGTCTATCTATAGTATGGGAAGTGTAGTGTCTATCTATAGTATGGGAAGTGTAGTGTCTGTCTATAGTATGGGAAGTGTAGTGTAGTGTCTATCTATAGTATGGGAAGTGTAGTGTCTATCTCCAGTATGGGACGTGTAGTGTCTGTCTCCAGTATTTTGAAGTGTAGTGTCTGTCTCCAGTATGGGAAGTGTAGTGTCTGTCTATAGTATGGGAAGTGTAGTGTCTGTCTCCAGTATGGGAAGTGTAGTGTCTGTCTATAGTATGGGAAGTGTAGTGTCTCTCTACAGTATGGGAAGTGTACTGTAGTGTCTATGTACAGTATGGAAGTGTAGTGTAGTGGCTGCATGGCAGGCTGGGTATTCTAATACTATGTTGTAAAAATAAAGTAATGGAGAGACAACATAAGGTTATTCAGAAATGAGAGAGAGGCAAGGATGAAGAGAGAGTAGAGAGAGAGATGGAAAGAGGGAGACAGAGAGAGAGAGAGAGAGAGAGAGAGAGAGAGAGAGAGAGAGAGAGGTTGAGTCAGCAGAAAATGCAGCAGTCTGTGTGTGTGTGTGTGTGTGTGTGTGTGTGTGTGTGTGTGTGTGTGTGTGTGTGTGTGTGTGTGTGTGTGTGTGTGTGTGTGTGTGTGTGTGTGTGTGTGTAGATCATTATAGAGCCAACTACACTACCGTCTGATTATCATTATGCTCAAGGACACTACATGGTAATAACCTTCCCTCTGCCAGCCATCACCTCTACCACTCTGACCAGCCATCACCTCTACCACTCTGACCAGCCATCACCTCTACCACTCTGATCAGCCATCACCTCTACCACTCTGACCAGCCATCACCTCTACCACTCTGACCAGCCATCACCTCTACCACTCTGACCAGCCATCACCTCTACCACTCTGATCAGCCATCACCTCTACCACTCTGACCAGCCATCACCTCTACCACTCTGACCAGCCATCACCTCTACCACTCTTACTAGCCATCACTTCTACCACTCTGACCAGCCATCACCTCTACCACTCTGATCAGCCATCACCTCTACCAGCCATCACCTCTACCACTCTGACCAGCCATCACCTCTACCACTCTGACCAGCCATCACCTCTACCACTCTGATCAGCCATCACCTCTACCACTCTGATCAGCCATCACCTCTACCACTCTGACCAGCCATCACCTCTACCACTCTGACCAGCCATCACCTCTACCAGCCCTCACCTCTACCAGCCATCACCTCTACCACTCTGACCAGCAACATAAGAGGCTGAGCCCAGGTAACCAGGTAACCAGGTAGCCAGGTAACTAGGTAGCCAGTTAGCCAGGTAACTAGGTAGCCAGGTAACTAGGTAGCCAGGTAGCCAGGTAACTAGGTAGCCAGGTAACCAGGTAACCAGGTTGCCAAGTAACCAGGTAACTAGAAAGCCAGGTAAACAGGTAACCAGGTAGCCAGGTAACTAGGTAGCCAAGTAACTAGGTAACCAGGTAACCAAACCTCCCTGATCTCCATTTGACCTCCATTTGATTGCCCTATATGCAATGGCACTACATGGGGAATAGGATGGAGTTTATATGTTACTGATAGTCTGTAGATAGTAGGCAGAGCATCTTCATGTCACACTACCTGAGGTGGCATCACCACAGTGCCATGTCACACTACCTGAGGTGGCATCACCACAGTGCCATGTCACACTATCTGAGGTGGCATCACCACAGTGCCATGTCATACTACCTGAGGTGGCATCACCACAGTGCCATGTCACACTATCTGAGGTGGCATCACCACAGTGCCAGGTCACACTATCTGAGGTGGCATCACCACAGTGCCATGTCACACTATCTAAGGTGGCATCACCACAGTGTCATGTCACACTACCTGAGGTGACATCACCACAGTGCCATGCCACACTATCTGAGGTGGCATCACCACAGTGCCATGTCACACTATCTGAGGTGGCATCACCACAGTGCCATGTCACACTATCTGAGGTGGCATCACCACAGTGCCATGTCACACTATCTGAGGTGGCATCACCACAGTGCCATGTCACACTATCTGAGGTGGCATCACCACAGTGCCATGTCACACTATCTGAGGTGGCATCACCACAGTGCCATAACATGTTAATGTATTCCTGCATATATTGACACAAGGATCGATCTGCAACAAATTCAACAGAGAAACTGTTTTATAAGGGAGAGGGATGGGGGAACAGAGGAGCGAGAGAAAGAGAGAGATGGAGAGGAACTAAGAGAGAGAGGGGGTAGCGAGAGGGAAAGGGAGATGGGGAGAGAGAGGGAAAGGGAGATGGGGAGAGAGAGGGAAAGGGAGAGAGAAAGAGAGAGACATAGCCTCACGTGGTTCCTCTGGGCATCTCTGTTGAGACCTAAAAGGTTACAGCAGTTGATTTGTGATGTTATATTCTGGAGGAGCATTCTCTACCTCTCTCTCTACTTCTCTCTACCTCTCTCTACCGCTCTCTACCTCTCTACACCTCCCTCTACCTCTCTCTACCTCTCTCTACCTCTCTCTACCTCCCTCCCTCCCTATCTCCGGAAAATGTTTGTCCGCTGCTGTCCACCAACTTTGATAGATAGCCACACCCGCACAGTAGAGGTTGGACACTAAAGCTAAAATGATCGACGCCGACCGTACCGATCACTTATCACAGGCATTAAGCTGATATCCTTCATTCCGAATAAGTAGCCTTTACTAGAGAAAAGTTTGGAAAGAAAGAAACTACCATCAAACTAGTAGAAGGAGTTTAAAGGATTATTTATAAATACCCTGGTACACATTCATGTTATAAACCTATCTTTCCATTTATCGTTATAGCATACATTCATGTTATAAACCTATCCTTCCATTTATCGTTATAGCATCCATTCATGCAATATATCCCCAATATGGATTTTTCTTCCCATAATGCCCAGCTCTAGCACATAGTCAGTTTGTGAATATCACACCTCACCTTGGACCAATCAGACAGTCACACAATCATAACCTTGACCAATCAAAAAACAACAATTTGCCGTAGGCTTGGGGCGGTATACCGTTTATACCTTCTCCCCCAGGGGGGTATTTGGAAAATAGCCTCGGGATGGTTTTTCCAATACCGTCAAAACGTTTTGCTTAAAGTTTATCTTTCATTTTACCACAGAAAAGTAGACTGGCTACAACGAGAAAAGGAACAGAGAAATGTAGCTCCACATCAGTCAGAACGCTGTCCGCTGATGGAATGATGGAGAAAAGTACAGTAGCTCCACATCAGTCAGAACGCTGTCCGCTGATGGAATGATGGACTGGTTGAATGCTGGCTGGTATAAATCAACTGACTGGCTGAATGCTGGCTGGCATAACTCAACTGACTGGCTGAATGCAGGCTGGTATAACTCAACTGACTGGCTGAATGCTGGCTGGTATAACTCAACTGACTGGCTGAATGCAGGCTGGTATAACTCAACTGACTGGCTGAATGCTGGCTGGTATAACTCAACTGACTGGCTGAATGCTGGCTGGTATAACTCAACTGACTGGTTGAATGCTGGCTGGTATAACTCAACTGACTGGTTGAATGCTGGCTGGTATAACTCAACTGACTGGCTGAATGCTGGCTGGTATAACTCAACTGACTGGCTGAATGCTGGCTGGTATAACTCAACTGACTGGCTGAATGCAGGCTGGTATAACTCAACTGACTGGCTGAATGCAGGCTGGTATAACTCAACTGACTGGCTGAATGCAGGCTGGTATAACTCAACTGACTGGCTGAATGCAGGCTGGTATAACTCAACTGACTGGCTGAATGCTGGCTGGTATAACTCAACTGACTGGCTGAATGCTGGCTGGTATAACTCAACTGACTGGCTGAATGCTGGCTGGCTTGTCTCTGATCTTGGGGAAGAGGAGTTTCATATTTCATATTATATTACATTACAGTTGATTTAAGATATTTTTAATAATGTTAATAACTTTTCTTCAGTTTCTTGCTGCTCTCTTTGTACGCTGGTCAAACTGGGTTTGACTTGGTGTACTATATTGTATTTTGGATGGATGGCTTCAGGGCATGTCTTTAATGGAGAAGTTAGGGGAGGAGAGTGGAGGACAGGAGAAGAGGGGATAGGAGAGGAGAGAGAAGAGGGGATAGGAGAGGAGAGAAGAAGAGGGGATAGGAGAGGAGAGGAGATAGAAGAGGAGAGAAGACGAGACAGAAGAGGAGAGAAGTGAGGAGAGGAGAAGAGGGGATAAGAGAGGAGAGGAGACTAGAAGAGGGGAGAGGAGACTAGAAGAGAGGAGACTAGAAGAGGGGAGAGGAGAGGAGAGGAGAGGAGAAGAGAGGAGAGGAGAGGAGGGGATAGGAGAGGAGGGGATAGGAGAGGAGTGGAGAGGAGAGGAGACGAGGGGAGAGGAGAGGAGAGGAGACGAGAGAAGAGGATTAACACATCTCTCTGTGCAGATTGAGAACGGCTCTTTGGAACGAATCGATGCGTCTCCCTACAAGTTGGTCTCAGCCTATTGTTCATGCGTGCTGGGAGCATGGAAGCTATTCATTGTTACGTGCATCACATACTCTTTAACAGCTGCATAACTACATGTAAACAAGCCCCTATTCACACACTTTAATAGTCATTTTCTTCCATGCCCTCATCTAAGTGCACAATACCACATTAGCCACTACCAATGTTCCCTATAAACTGCACTCGTGCGCAGGCACGCAGCAGTCGCAAAACTCCCCCGGGATTTCCGCGCAGAAGAAATATCAGCCCACAGAGAGAAGCACGAGAATTAACTTCTAGAATGTTCCATGTTAGCTACAACTATCAACGCTTCCCTTTACTGTGGCAATTGTGATCGAATCAATACAATATTAGCCACATTCAGTGCAACATACCGAAACAAAACAAGCTACGCAAGAGATTTTACTTTAGGCAGAACGCTTCAGAGTAGGATTTTATTGCACATGACTCAGCCCGTACTCTACACAGACCAGTGTGTCATAACCAATCAGAGCTGCAGTAGGCCTACTGCAAATGCAAATAGACCATTGCCATATATTGATCTGTGCCATTCACTTTGAACTGGACTGTGTTTACAGCATGAACGGCTGTGAGTAGATGCACTGGACTGTGTTTACAGCATGAGCGGTTGTGAGTAGATGCTCTTATTTTTGAGATCAAAGCGAGACCTGCATGTAGCCACGCGTGCACATTCTGTTCATATCCTTTGCTAGTTAGTAAGTAAATTAGCCCAGTTATAGATCATTTGTAGTCAGCAATAGGGGACTGATTGCTTCCTACAAGAGCACAAAACGTGTCCATTTCTAGGCATCTTTGAAAAGCGAGGGAGAGATACGGTAGAAAAATTACAAGATTATGTTTTAATACTGTTTATGCATCGAATAGCTTTGATTAGTACTCTCTCATCTGTGTCTGTGTGACTGAGTTGGGCCTCTGGGGCTTAATGCTGGCAATTGATTTAAGATGGCTTGGTGATAAAAACCCACAGCCTGCATTCCATTGAATGATTAGTGTCTGTGAAATGCTGGCCTGTCTACCAGGGCCAGGTGAACCAGCCCTCCAGTTTCTCTCCCACACACAGATGAACACTGGACTTGTGAGGAGGACCCAGTGTCCCATGTTGCATCAGTATCTGTGTGTTAAGGAGTGGCAAACTGAGAAGATGACCCTGTATAAACAAGCAGGAAATGACCTAGAGACAGGAACCTGGCTCAATGTAAATATTGCTGTCTGTTGCTTAATGGCACAATGTACCTTTGTATAATTCTGTTGTTTGTCATGAATATTCAGGAGGATGTATTTTACTATAAAGAGCTGTAACCCAGATCTGCTCGTGGGTTCTCAGCGATCACTTCCGGGTGATTGTGGGTTCTCAGCGATCACTTCCGGGTGATTGTGGGTTCTCAGCGATCACTTCCGGGTGATTGTGGGTTCTCAGCGATCACCTCCGGGTGATTGTGGGTTCTCAGCGATCACTTCCGGGTGATTGTGGGTTCTCAGCCATCACTTCCGGGTGATTGTGGGTTCTCAGCCATCACTTCCGGGTGATTGTGGGTTCTCAGCGATCACTTCCGGGTGATTGTGGGTTCTCAGCGATCACTTCCGGGTGATTGTGGGTTCTCAGCGATCACTTCCGGGTGATTGTGGGTTCTCAGCGATCACTTCCGGGTGATTGTGGGTTCTCAGCGATCACTTCCGGGTGATTGTGGGTTCTCAGCGATCACTTCCGGGTGATTGTGGGTTCTCAGCGATCACTTCCGGGTGAGTGTGGGTTCTCAGCGATCACTTCCGGGTGATTGTGGGTTCTCAGCGATCACTTCCGGGTGAGTGTGGGTTCTCAGCAATCACTTCCGGGTGATTGTGGGTTCTCAGCGATCACTTCCGGGTGATTGTTGACCTGCTCCATTAAAGTTTGATTGTCTTGAAGTCATCTAAAAGCCTCTCTCCTTTTGGTTATTAGTATTCCACGACAGATAAAGAACTTTTGTTTGTCTTAAAGGGGCAGTGTTGTATTTTGAGACAGGCTTGAATAAGGTAAGTAGCCAATAGGCAGAGGGTGGTAGCATTATTGTCTGATTCTCTTGTAATAATGGTATGGAATAATAATGCATTTTATTTTGTAAAGTGGTTTCTTGCATCAAACAACACAACAACATTTCCAGTCACCTCCTTGTCTGAAGGACAAGTGGATTAACAGGTTGATATCAAGCCCTGCATGTTTTATTCAAAAGTCTCATGGAATGTAGGCCTACATTGAACACCACACATTGGCTCCTACTATAGGCTGAATGATAGAACAGGTGTCCTGATGTTGTCTGGTGGTTACTGGTGGTTACTGGTGTTGTCTGGTGGTTACTGGTGTCCTGATGTTGTCTGGTGGTTACTGGTGGTTACTGGTATCCTGATGTTGTCTGGTGGTTACTGGTGGTTACTGGTGTTGTCTGGTGGTTACTGGTATCCTGATGTTGTCTGGTGGTTACTGGTATCCTGATGTTGTCTGGTGGTTACTGGTGTCCTGATGCTGTCTGGTGGTTACTGGTGTCCTGATGCTGTCTGGTGGTTACTGGTGTCCTGATGTTGTCTGGTGGTTACTGGTGTCCTGATGTTGTCTGGTGGTTACTGGTGTCCTGATGCTGTCTGGTGGTTACTGGTGTCCTGATGCTGTCTGGTGGTTACTGGTGTCCTGATGCTGTCTGGTGGTTACTGGTGTCCTGATGCTGTCTGGTGGTTACTGGTGGTTACTGGTGTCCTGATGCTGTCTGGTGGTTACTGGTGTCCTGATGTTGTCTGGTGGTTACTGGTGCCCTGATGCTGTCTGGTAGTTAAAGGTGGTTACTGGTGGTTACTGGTGTCCTGATGCTGTCTGGTAGTTACTGGTGGTTACTGGTGTCCTGATGCTGTCTGGTGGTTACTGGTGTCCTGATGTTGTCTGGTGGTTACTGGTGGTTACTGGTGTCCTGATGCTGTCTGGTGGTTACTGTTGTCCTGATGTTGTCTGGTGGTTACTGGTGTCCTGATGCTGTCTGGTGGTTACTGGTGGTTACTGGTGTCCTGATGCTGTCTGGTGGTTACTGGTGTCCTGATGCTGTCTGGGGGTTACTGGTGGTTACTGGTGTCCTGATGTTGTCTGGTGGTTACTGGTGTCCTGATGCTGTCTGGTGGTTACTGGTGTCCTGATGCTGTCTGGTGGTTACTGGTGTCCTGATGTTGTCTGGTAGTTACTGGTGGTTACTGGTGTCCTGATGCTGTCTGGTGGTTACTGGTGTCCAGATGTTGTCTGGTGGTTACTGGTGTCCTGATGTTGTCTGGTGGTTACTGGTGTCCTGATGCTGTCTGGTGGTTACTGGTGTCCTGATGCTGTCTGGTAGTTACTGGTGGTTACTGGTGTCCTGATGTTGTCTGGTGGTTACTGGTGTCCTGATGCTGTCTGGTGGTTACTGGTGTCCTGATGCTGTCTGGTGGTTACTGGTGTCCTGATGCTGTCTGGTGGTTACTGGTGGTTACTGGTGTCCTGATGCTGTCTGGTGGTTACTGGTGGTTACTGGTGTCCTGATGCTGTCTGGTGGTTACTGGTGTCCTGATGCTGTCTGGTGGTTACTGGTGTCCTGATGTTGTCTGGTGGTTACTGGTGTCCTGATGTTGTCTGGTGGTTACTGGTGTCCTGATGTTGTCTGGTGGTTACTGGTGTCCTGATGCTGTCTGGTGGTTACTGGTGTCCTGATGCTGTCTGGTGGTTACTGGTGTCCTGATGCTGTCTGGTGGTTATTGGTGTCCTGATGCTGTCTGGTGGTTACTGGTGTCCTGATGCTGTCTGGTGGTTACTGGTGTCCTGATGCTGTCTGGTGGTTACTGGTGTCCTGATGCTGTCTGGTGTCCTGATGTTGTCTGGTGGTTACTGGTGGTTACTGATGGATGTTTACTGGTGTTCTGATGTTGTCTGGTGTCCTGATGTTGTCTGGTAGTTACTGGTGTCCTGATGGATGTTTACTGGTGTTCTGATGTTGTCTGGTGTCCTGATGTTGTCTGGTAGTTACTGGTGTCCTGATGGATGTTTACTGGTGTTCTGATGTTGTCTGGTGGTTACTGGTGTCCTGATGTTGCCTGGTGGTTACTGGTGGTTACTGGTGTCCTGATCTTGTCTGGTGTCCTGATGCTGTCTGGTGGTTACTGGTGTCCTGATGTTGTCTGGTGGTTACTGGTGTCCTGATGGATATTTACTGTGTCCTGACAGTGAGTTGTTGGGTTGAAAGCACAGGACCTGATCCAGGGTAAGTTAATAAAGGAAGTTAGGGTGAACCACAACACAGTGACTGGCTGTGAGACAGGCTGGACTATATCCAAACCTCCCTCCCTTCCATCCTTCCCTTTCATGTTTCTGCCTAGAACACTCTGTTCCCCTAAACAGCAGAAGCAGCTGTTACTACACTACTGTAAACACAGGCATCATTACTCTGTCATTACCATGCCTGGTGTTACTGGGTAAACACAGGTATCATTACTCTGTCATTACCATGCCTGGTGTTACTGGGTAATGCAGCGCTGCAATGAGCTGTGACCCCATCATCCCTTTAATGCAGAGCTGCAATGAGCTGTGACCCCCATCATCCCTTTAATGCAGAGCTGCAATGAGCTGTGACCCCCATCATCCCTTTAATGCAGAGCTGCAATGAGCTGTGACCCCATCATCCCTTTAATGCAGAGCTGCAATGAGCTGTGACCCCCATCATCCCTTTAATGCAGAGCTGCAATGAGCTGTGACCCCATCATCCCTTTAATGCAGAGCTGCAATGAGCTGTGACCCCCATCATCCCTTTAATGCAGAGCTGCAATGAGCTGTGACCCCATCATCCCTTTAATGCAGAGCTGCAATGAGCTGTGACCCCATCATCCCTTTAATGCAGAGCTGCAATGAGCTGTGACCCCCATCATCCCTTTAATGCAGAGCTGCAATGAGCTGTGACCCCATCATCCCTTTAATGCAGAGCTGCAATGAGCTGTGACCCCCATCATCCCTTTAATGCAGAGCTGCAATGAGCTGTGACCCCATCATCCCTTTAATGCAGAGCTGCAATGAGCTGTGACCACATCAATCTTTTAACATGACTGATAGGGGACTGGAGAGATGACAGACAGGCTGAGTGACATAATGTGCCAGGGGGATTGGATACACACAGGGGCGTGTGTTTCACACACACACACACACACAGAAACAGACACATACATACACATGCACACACACACACACACAGACACAGACACACACACACAAGTAAATGCACACACACACACACACACACACATACAGAGAGAGAGCGAGACCTCCTCCACCTTTTTCAAGGCTGATTTTTTTCCGTCTCTGTCTGTCTGTCTTTCTGTCTGGTCTTCCTCTCCCCCAGGCCATCCCCACTCAGGCCTCCTGGGAGTCCTTTGTTGTCTGAGGCTGGCCTTGGTGGATGAGTATCTGGTTGTCAGGCTGTTTTCTGAGGGCTCTTAGTCCTCTCTCTGTCTGCTCTTCTCCAGGCCCAGTCCATCCCAACCCATTTATAGGTCCCTGGGTTCCCTCACTGGACTGATTGAATGAGGCTGGTTTGAGAGGCTGTGTCTGAGTGATCCCCACTAAAAGCCCTCTCCTCTCCCACGCAGCTACTAGTGCCGGCCTACTGAGATCTGGAGGCTTGGAGTTACTCTCATTCAGGCTACATTACCCATCATTCATTTGGGGCCTGTCTTTACCTCTGAAGCACACAAACACACCAACCCCATCTTCTCCCATTATCTAAATTTGACCTGTCCATTTACCTCTGGCCATCAGACATGAAGATAGAACACATGTCCTGGACGGGGCCAGCTACAGTGGAGAGATGAGGGTTAAACTGGTACAACTACACATGTAAACGTCCAGCTACAGTGGAGAGATGAGGGTTAAACTGGTACAACTACGCATGTAAACGGCCAGCTACAGTGGAGAGATGAGGGTTAAACTGTGTCGTGTCTTTGGCTATGCCGGATTAAGTGGTATGACATGCTAACTTATAAAATTATTTCTCTGTAATTAATATTACCTGATTAAGCTAATCATGTAAATGTAATTAACTAGAAAGTCGGGGCACGACGGAAGAACGTTTATAGAGCTGTTATCTTCCGAATAAACTCTTAAAATACTTAGTAATATTTTACCTCGATAGCAGTCAATATTAACCCTAGTCTTATTTTCAGTCTCATAATGAAAGTTGTAAGTTCTTGGTTATCTTCACGAACCCTGGCTAACAAGTTGAATCAGCAATACAAAATTGGGTTTAATTATTTATTTACTAAATACCTAACTAATCACACAGAATTACAAATACACAGAATACAATGTCGTCATACAGAAAACGTCCCGGTAGACGGAACAGATATGACGGCTGGTTACACAAAGGAAAGGGGGTTGGGCTTGAATGAAAGAGCGGGAAGATTTAGGAACAGAGAAACAGCAGCTATGCTATCGTAAATACATTATCTTATGCATTCTAAATTACCGCCCATTTGGAAAAGGAAAATGCAATAAATATTTACTCTGAGCTGCGCTTCGGTAGATTGGTCGTAGATGCTGGCCGGGTTGGCCAACAGATCTTCCTGTTACTCGGAAGAATGTCTCTGGTGGTCAATTGGATACGTGGTGGTATCTTCGTCCGTCTGTTAGACTGGATTCCGTCGTCCGTCCTTTCCTAGCCCACGTTACAGCGGCCGCTGCTAACTCAACGGCTAGGAAGTAGCACTTCTGTAGTGAATAAGCTCAAAGTTCATACCAGTTCATACCAGAGCTCACGCCGAGGTTGGCTTAGTTGACATGTGTGTCCTTCTAACTAGAGGCTGCAGCCCTCCCGTACTGGAACTACTGGTTATCTTTTCGTCAAAGGATTATATAGTGGAGAGGGGGAGGGAGGTGTTTCATCGTTTATAACCCCTGTCTCTTCACAGGGTTGGGCCACTGATCGAGCAGGGCACTTTCCTTATGAAAACCCAAATCTCTCATTCGGAAGCTAAAATTACATTTAATCTCCTAACAAACATTTTCAATATCAAACATTTCAATTGCATAACAATTCCATGTGACTCTGATAACTAGAGGGTGTATACTTTCCCAGGTACAGTTTATGTCGTCCTGTCATCAGTCATAATATCTCAGATGACAACCGAACTGACATACATACTCAGCTACAGTGGAGAGATAAGGGTTAAACTGGTACAACTATACATGTAAACGGCCAGCTACAGTGGAGAGATGAGGGTTAAACTGGTACAACTACGCATGTAAACGGCCAGCTACAGTGGAGAGATGAGGGTTAAACTGGTACAACTACACATGTAAACGTCCAGAAAGGAAAGCAATCTGTGGGCTGTATTCCCTGAGGTTGGGTTGTAAACAGATAAAGACCAGGGGATTGTTGTACAATACAATGGCAGAAGAACTGATTATGTTTTCCAAAGCTGGGGCCATTTCATGTTTGAAAAGAGAGAGAGAGAAAGAGACAGAGATAGACAGAGAAAGAGACAGAGAGAGAGACACACAGAGAGAGAGAGGAAGAGAAAGTCACAGAGACAGACACAGAGAGAGAGAGAGACAGAGAGACAGAGAGAGAGAGTCCTGTACTCTTTTTCCCCCATAACATAACATCCATCACTAAACAGCCATCACAAACTCCAGCCATCACTAACTCCAGCCATCACTAACTCCTTTCTTCACTAACTCCAGCCATCACCAAAGAGCCATCACCAAAGAGCCATTTCTAACTCCAGCCATCACCAATCAGCCATCACTAACTCCAGCCATCACTAACTCCAGCCATCACCAATCAGCCGTCACTAACTCCAGCCATCACTAACTCCAGCCATCACCAATCAGCCATCACTAACTCCAGCCATCACTAACTCCAGCCATTACCAACTCCAGCCATCACCAATCAGCCATCACTAACTCCAGCCATTACCAACTCCAGCCATCACTAACTCCAGCCATCACTAACTCCAGCCATCACCAATCAAGTCTAGTCAGAAGTTTTTCAAGTTAAGTCTCAAGTCAAGTAAAACAAAATCTAGACATGCTTGTTCAACTCCAAATGGAGACCTAGGAACTATAAGGCTCTGTGTAACATTTTAGTCTATAATGAATGAGGCATATAATACAGCTTTAGATGGTGCTTCATATGGTGCCTTCAGGAAGTATTCACAACCCCTGTCAGAAAGTATTGACACCCCCTGTCAGAAAGTATTGACACCCCCTGTCAGAAAGTATTCACACCCCCCTGACTTTCCCCACATTTTGTTGTGTTACATCCTGGCCTGCACACAATACCCCATTCATGTCAAAGTGGAATTAGGATATCTACAAATTAATTATTTTTTTTAAATGAAAAGCTGAAATGTGTTGAGTCAATAAGTATTCAACGCCTTTGCTATGGCAAGCCTAAATAAGTTCAAGAGTAAAAATATGCTAAACCAATCACATAGTAAGTTGCATGGAATCACTCGGTGTGTAATAATAGTGTTTAACATGATATTTGAATGACTAACTCATCTCTGCAAAAAACATGGCAAAGCTATTCATTTTTGGTCCTGAATATAAAGTGTTATGTTTGGGGCAAATCCAATATACACATTACTGAGTACCACTTTCCATATTTTCATGCATAGTGGTGGCTGCATCATGTTATGGGCATGCTCGTAATTGTTAAGGACTGGGGAGTTTTTCAGGATAAAAAAAGAAACGGAATGGAGCTAAGCACAGATACTGGGAGACAAATTCCCAGGTCAATAACCAAAACACAAGGCCAAACCACAAGGCCAAATCACAAGGCCAAATCACAAGGCCAAAACACAAGGCCAAATCACAAGGCCAAATCACAAGGCCAAATCACAAGGCCAAAACACAAGGCCAAGTCACAAGGCCAAATCACAAGGCCAAAACACAAGGCCAAATCACAAGGCCAAAACACAAGGCCAAATCACAAGGCCAAATCACAAGGCCAAATCTACACTGCTGTTCCTATTTACAGTTTGACTTAAATCGGATCTCTGGCAAGAGAATTTTTTTTTTGAGAATTTTTTTTAAGAATAATGGGCAAATATTGTACAATCCAGGAGTGGAACGCTCTTAGTGACTTACCAAGAAAGATCATTCTAACATGTATTGACTCCGGGGTGTGAATACTCATGTAAATTCCTTTTTTCTCTATTTCATTTTCAATAATTTTTCCCAAAAATATGTTTTCACTTTGTCGTTATGGGTTATAGTGTGTAGATAGGTGGGGAAAATAAATCTATGCAATCCATTTGGAATTCAGGTTGTAATACAATACAATTTAGAGTCCAGAACAAGCAGGATCATGTGGCCTGTATGCAGCAGGGGGGTTGCAGGATTGGAAGTAAAGCAAATCATTCATAATGAATATGTTGCATATACTTGTACACCCCATAAGTATTGAAGGCAGTGTGATGTTCCAGCTGTCTGTAGACATATAGCCAGTAGCACCATTACATTTAAAGTTGAGTCATTTAGCAGACACTCTTATCAAGAGCGACTTACAGTAGCGAATGCATACATTTCATATATTTTTTCTCCGTACTAGTCCCCCGTGGGAATCAAACCCACAACCCTGGCATTGCAAACACCATGCTCTACCAACTGAGCTACACTACTTATACCCCCACTGATGTACAGAATTATAAACCCACCCAAACTAAACTCATCTGAAATATGAAAATTATCTGCCAAATTATCTGGCAAAGATGGGTCCGTACCAAAGCATAGATTAGATGTATTTAAAACAAGAATTTTGTTCAATGCCATAGAAATATGTTAGTGACCAGATCGAATAAGCAAAGGTAGAAATATAAAAATACAAATGGTAGGCTAGAAGTAGCCTATTTAAATATGTAACAATGTATTATTAGGCAAATTGTATTCCTCGGGATTAATTTTATTGTTTAACAAACACAATGCTCTCAGTCAGTCAATCCAAAATGTTATTGAACCTCAAACCTGAATGTTTAACAAAGGAAAATATATTTCTCAGGGAAATATATAAGTGTGCACAATTATTAGGCAACTATTAGTGTGCAGAATTATTAGGCAACTAAATTACAAAAATAATCTCTCTCAACTCACTTGTTTATTCTCAATTTTTAGAGTAAGTGTAACAGATAAGTAACACAAAATGACAATTCTATAACATTTTTGGCCTTTCAAAAATATTCAGTGACCAATATAGCCACCCTTATTTTCAATAACTGCCATGAGCCTTCCATCCATGGAGTCTGTCAGTTTCTTGATCTGTTCACGATCAATTTTCACTGAAGCAGCAACCACAGCCTCCCAAATGCTGTTCAAAAATGTGTATTGTCTTCCATCACTGTAAATCTCACGTTTGAGAAGGGCCCACAAGTTCTCAATAGGATTTAATTCAGGTGAGGAAGGGGGCCAGGTCATTATTCAGGCGTCTTTGAGGCCCTTGCTGGCTAGCCAAGCAGTGGAGTACTTGGATGCATGTGATGGAGCATCGTCCTGCATAAAGATCATGGCCTTCTAGAATGCTGAGGACTTCTTCCTGTACCACTGTTTGACGAAAGAATCTTCCAGAAACTGGCAGTAGGTTTGGGAGTTGAGTTTCAGTCCATTTTCAACCCGAAAAGGTCCAACTACCTCATCCTCAATGATAGCAGCCCATACCAGTACCCCTCCTTCACCTTGCTGGCACCTGACTCAAAGTGGTGCCCTGTGTCCATTACTGATCCAGCCACGGGCCCATCCATTTGGTCCATCAAGAGTCACTTTCATTTCATCTGTCCATAAAACCTTTGAAAAATCTGTCTTCAGGTATT
>NC_138295.1:94182500-94187500 GCF_965601325.2 Salmo salar
TCATCCTCATCACAGTGAGTACCTGTACCTCACCATCATCCTCATCACAGTGAGTACCTGTACATCATCCTCATCACTGTGAGTACCTGTACATCATCCTCATCACAGTGAGTACCTGTACATCATCCTCATCACAGTGAGTACCTGTACCTCATCCTCATCACAGTGAGTACCTGTACATCACCCTCATCACAGTGAGTACCTGTACCTCACCATCATCCTCATCACAGTGAGTACCTGTACATCATCCTCATCACAGTGAGTACCTGTACCTCATCCTCATCACAGTGAGTACCTGTACCTCATCCTCATCAAAGTGAGTACCTGTACATCATCCTCATCACAGTGAGTACCTGTACATCATCCTCATCACAGTGAGTACCTGTACCTCATCCCCATCACAGTGAGTACCTGTACCTCATCCTCATCACAGTGAGTACCTGTACCTCATCCTCATCACAGTGAGTACCTGTACATCATCCTCATCACAGTGAGTACCTGTACCTCATCCTCATCACAGTGAGTACCTGTACATCATCCTCATCACAGCGGTACCTGTACCTCATCCTCATCAAAGTGAGTACCTGTACATCACCCTCATCACAGTGAGTACCTGTACCTCATCCTCATCACAGTGAGTACCTGTACCTCACCATCATCCTCATCACAGTGAGAACCTGTACATCATCCTCATCACTGTGAGTACCTGTACATCATCCTCATCACAGTGAGTACCTGTACATCATCCTCATCACAGTGAGTACCTGTACCTCATCCTCATCACAGTGAGTACCTGTACATCACCCTCATCACAGTGAGTACCTGTACCTCACCATCATCCTCATCACAGTGAGTACCTGTACATCATCCTCATCACAGTGAGTACCTGTACATCATCCTCATCACAGTGAGTACCTGTACCTCATCCTCATCACAGTGAGTACCTGTACATCATCCTCATCACAGTGAGTACCTGTACCTCATCCTCATCACAGTGAGTACCTGTACCTCATCCTCATCACAGTGAGTACCTGTACCTCATCCTCATCACAGTGAGTACCTGTACATCATCCTCATCACAGTGAGTACCTGTACCTCATCCTCATCACAGTGAGTAGCTGTACCTCACCATCATCCACATCACAGTGAGTACCTGTACATCATCCTCATCACTGTGAGTATCTGTACATCATCCTCATCACAGTGAGTACCTGTACATCATCCTCATCACAGTGAGTACCTGTACCTCATCCTCATCACAGTGAGTACCTGTACATGACCCTCATCACAGTGAGTACCTGTACCTCACCATCATCCTCATCACAGTGAGTACCTGTACATCATCCTCATCACAGTGAGTACCTGTACCTCATCCTCATCACAGTGAGTACCTGTACATCATCCTCATCACAGTGAGTACCTGTACCTCATCCTCATCAAAGTGAGTACCTGTACATCATCCTCATCACAGTGAGTACCTGTACATCATCCTCATCACAGTGAGTACCTGTACCTCATCCCCATCACAGTGAGTACCTGTACCTCATCCTCATCACAGTGAGTACCTGTACCTCATCCTCATCATAGTGAGTACCTGTACATCATCCTCATCACAGTGAGTACCTGTACCCTCATCCTCATCACAGTGAGTACCTGTACATCATCCTCATCACAGCGGTACCTGTACCTCATCCTCATCACAGTGAGTACCTGTACATCACCCTCATCACAGTGAGTACCTGTACCTCATCCTCATCACAGTGAGTACCTGTACCTCACCATCATCCTCATCACAGTGAGTACCTGTACATCATCCTCATCACTGTGAGTACCTGTACATCAACCTCATCACAGTGAGTACCTGTACATCATCCTCATCACAGTGAGTACCTATACCTCATGCCTCATCACAGTGAGTACCTGTACATCACCCTCATCACAGTGAGTACCTGTACCTCACCATCATCCTCATCACAGTGAGTACCTGTACATCATCCTCATCACAGTGAGTACCTGTACATCACCCTCATCACAGTGAGTACCTGTACCTCATCCTCATCACAGTGAGTACCTGTACCTCACCATCATCCTCATCACAGTGAGTACCTGTACATCATCCTCATCACTGTGAGTACCTGTACATCATCCTCATCACAGTGAGTACCTGTACCGCATCCTCATCACAGTGAGTACCTGTACCTCATCCTCATCACAGTGAGTACCTGTACATCATCCTCATCACAGTGAGTACCTGTACCTCATCCTCATCACAGTGAGTACCTGTACCTCATCCTCATCACAGTGAGTACCTGTACATCATCCTCATCACAGTGAGTACGTGTACATCATCCTCATCACAGTGTGTACCTGTACATCATCCTCATCACAGTGAGTACCTGTACATCATCCTCATCACAGTGAGTACCTGTACATCATCCTCATCACAGTGAGTACCTGTACCTCATCCTCATCACAGTGAGTACCTGTACATCATCCTCATCACAGTGAGTACCTGTACATCATCCTCATCACAGTGAGTACCTGTACCTCATCCTCATCACAGTGAGTACCTGTACATCATCCTCATCACAGTGAGTACCTGTACCTCATCCTCATCACAGTGAGTACCTGTACCTCATCCTCATCACAGTGAGTACCTGTACCTCATCCTCATCACAGTGAGTACCTGTACCTCATCCTCATCACAGTGAGTACCTGTACATCACCCTCATCACAGTGAGTACCTGTACCTCACCATCATCCTCATCACAGTGAGTACCTGTACATCATCCTCATCACAGTGAGTACCTGTACCGCATCCTCATCACAGTGAGTACCTGTACCTCATCCTCATCACAGTGAGTACCTGTACATCATCCTCATCACAGTGAGTACCTGTACCTCATCCTCATCACAGTGAGTACCTGTACCTCATCCTCATCACAGTGAGTACCTGTACATCATCCTCATCACAGTGAGTACCTGTACCTCATCCTCATCACAGTGAGAACCTGTACCTCACCATCATCCTCATCACAGTGAGTACCTGTACATCATCCTCATCACTGTGAGTACCTGTACATCATCCTCATCACAGTGAGTACCTGTACCTCATCCTCATCACAGTGAGTACCTGTACATCACCCTCATCACAGTGAGTACCTGTACCTCACCATCATCCTCATCACAGTGAGTACCTGTACCTCATCCTCATCACAGTGAGTACCTGTACCTTGGCCATCTGTGCCTGGACTCCGCTGGCCTTTAGAGAGGCTACAGCTTTCTGGGCTGCTGTCGGGTTGTCAAAGTCCACAAAGCCATATCCTGCAGAGGGAGAGACACAGAGGGTCACACGAGCAACAGTCTAACCTTCAAATACAGTGTATTAGTGGATTATCGCACCATGTAAAGTGTCTAGACTCTAAATGCCCAGTAGTGTTGCCTTTCTCCCAAGAGTCTGCCCAGCTAAATCCAGTTAAATCAAGGGGAGGAACAGGAAACGACTATTTTGTTTGCTGTTTATGGCTGTCAACGACTTCCTCTGGAACAGGATGATGCCTGCTCTCTGGTTTCCCTTTTGATCCGTCAAGGAGTTGAACTGTTCAACAGTACATACTAGACTGTATGTGTTCTAGAACATACTGGGTACATACTAGACTGTATGTGTTCTAGAACATACTGGGTACATACTAGACTGTATGTGTTCTAGAACATACTGGGTACATACTAGACTGTATGTGTTCTAGAACATACTGGGTACATACTAGACTGTATGTGTTCTAGAACATACTGGGTACATACTAGACTGTATGTGTTCTAGAACATACTGGGTATATACCAGACTGTATGTGTTCTAGAACATACTGGGTACATACTAGACTGTGTGTGTTCTAGAACATACTGGGTACATACTAGACTGTATGTGTTCTAGAACATACTGGGTACATACTAGACTGTATGTGTTCTAGAACATACTGGGTATATACCAGACTGTATGTGTTCTAGAACATAGTGGGTACATACTAGACTGTATGTGTTCTAGAACATACTGGGTACATACTAGACTGTATGTGTTCTAGAACATACTGGGTACATATTTGACTGTATGTGTTCTAGAACATACTGGGTACATACTAGACTGTATGTGTTCTAGAACATACTGAGTACATACTAGACTGTACGTGTTCTAGAACATACTGGGTATATACCAGACTGTACGTGTTCTAGAACATACTGGGTACATACTAGACTGTATGTGTTCTAGAACATACTGGGTACATACTAGACTGTATGTGTTCTAGAACATACTGGGTACATACTAGACTGTATGTGTTCTAGAACATACTGGGTACATACTAGACTGTATGTGTTCTAGAACATACTGGGTACATATTTGACTGTATGTGTTCTAGAACATACTGGGTACATACTAGACTGTATGTGTTCTAGAACATACTGAGTACATACTAGACTGTACGTGTTCTAGAACATACTGGGTATATACCAGACTGTACGTGTTCTAGAACATACTGGGTACATACTAGACTGTATGTGTTCTAGAACATACTGGGTACATACTAGACTGTATGTGTTCTAGAACATACTGGGTACATACTAGACTGTATGTGTTCTAGAACATACTGGGTACATACTAGACTGTATGTGTTCTAGAACATACTGGGTACATACTACACTGTATGTGTTCTAGAACATACTGGGTACATACCAGACTGTACGTGTTCTAGAACATACTGGGTACATACTAGACTGTGTGTGTTCTAGAACATACTGGGTACATACTAGACTGTATGTGTTCTAGAACATACTGGGTACATACTAGACTGTATGTGTTCTAGAACATACTGGGTATATACCAGACTGTATGTGTTCTAGAACATAGTGGGTACATACTAGACTGTATGTGTTCTAGAACATACTGGGTACATACTAGACTGTATGTGTTCTAGAACATACTGGGTACATATTTGACTGTATGTGTT